>NC_059185.1:10784130-11087463 GCF_020631705.1 Daphnia magna | reverse complement strand
TAGATCTTACCGGGCAATCGGGTATGTTTGATTGTTCGTTTGTTTTTGGCCGCCAAGTCCGAAACCAGAATGAAACATAGCGTGGGAATGAGAGATTGAAAAATCAAAATTTGCCTATTGGCTGTTTCTTTTTCTTTGTGTGGCCATGCCGCACTGGCCGATCGTGGCCAGTCCAATCTCCATGTCCCTCTCTCATCACTTCGTCCGTTTTTCTTTTCAATTTACATAAGGAAAATACGATACCTCCCCCAACAGAGAAACAAAATTCATTTCCAAATGTTTGACCTGGATTGACATTTTCGAGGGCTGCACTTGCACGCGTCCGTCTCGCACGACGTTCCAACTGGCAACTGCAAAAATAACAAACAACATCAACACATACAAAAGAAAAATCGGCTACTTTTTCTTTTATTTCGGGGAATGGTGGGAGGGCGTTCGTGACGAATCCCTATGACGGTACAACACCCACAGCTGTGGGTAACGAACGATGGCCCAGCACAGGCCATGTGGTAACATTGAAGTGAAGGATGTGGGAGGGCGTTAGCCGAAACAGAGAGAGACAGACAGGTAAAATCCCCCTCCAGGGCGAAATGCCGTGTCCGGTTTGGAGCCCTCCGAACAATTGTGGGTGGCATCAAACAAGAGAGAAACATGGGCAGAATGTCCGTTTTTGTTGTGTGTGTGTGTGCAGGAATCAGCTGGATGATGAGCTAAAAAAAATTGCGCTAATCCCGTGTTATCAAATGAACAACGACAGAGAATCAGCAACGCAGTTATTTGGACGCTCTTTCCATTGTGGTGTCATGGGAAACTGGGAACGTTTCGATGATTGGGACGTCGTTTTTTTTTGTAATTGGCCGTTTTCTCGCGCACCGTCAGTTTTGCTGCTCCCACACCAGCGAGTCTGTTACCCAAACGAATGGGCTTCCCGTAGAAATTGGCAAAACAACAACAACAACAAGAAATGATTCTTATTGTTGTGTTGTTTGGAATATTCTTGAGAAAGACTCTTGATGTGTGGGAAAACGTGTTGAACGTCAGCTGCTGCCCGGCCAATCTTGTCCCTTTTGTGTGGCGCTAGTTATTATTGATGGCGATGATGACGTCCGCCGTCCGTACAACACGATGTCTTTCGTTTCGGCAAGAAAAAAAAAAATTAAAGAATAAATCGGTTGTTGCTGTCCCCTGCGGGATGAAGTAAATTGCGGTGGCAGCAGCAGCGCCACTGCCCATCTGCCATTCTAAAACAAGAAATATCGTCAGTTATGAAGTAGTCGGTTTAACGGAATAAATGGACTCAAAGTCACCCCCCCCCCCTCTTACTAATTAGTAGATATCTTTTTTTAAAAATAAATTTTCTTTTTCTCTTTTTGAATTGTTAAAAAATCAAAATGAAATAAAGGATACTTCGATTTCGATGTTTCTTCCGCCGCCTCCATTGCCGCAGACGGAGCCTCCTGATACGGACTCGTCTGAATCTGAAATGCCTAATCCGCTTTTAGTGAACGTGTCGACGGAACGATCGTCATCGCTGTCGGCTGCCGGATCGGATCGTTACCATCCGGACGGTGGTGGGGTGGCGTCGGAGTTGGCGCCGCTTCCGTCTGCGCTAGAACGTACCGTCCGCATCAAGAAAGGCGGCGATCCGCTCGGCATCAACGTCGAAGTGGTGGACGGAGGAGCCAGCGGAGTGCTGGTCACATCGGTGGCCAAAGGCGGGGCCGTCCACCGCGACGGACGCATCCGCACGGGCGATTTCCTCGTCTCCGTCAACCACGAGACGATGAGGTTCGCCACCAACGCTCAGGCGCGCGCCATCTTGCGGCGTACGCAACTCGTCAGCACCGATGTCAGGTATGAAACAATTTCGGACCCGCTGATGATTGAATCTGTGACAAACAACAAAACGGACGTGTTCTTTGAAAATGTCGTTGGCCCAACAGTATCGTCTACATCCCTGCCGGTGATGCTGCCATCTACCGGCAAACTTCGCTGATGACGCAGCTCGCACAAGACATGGATAATAATGCTTCTGTTGTCAAACCCTCTTCCTCTTCCTCCACCACCACTGTGACTAGGTAATCAAAACAATCCTTAAAAAAAAACCAAAAGATTTCATTAACTAGACACTACTTCCTGTTATTGCTACCACTTTACTTATTCTTACCGTACCACTTTCGTCCGTCAACGGCAATCTTCTTCTATGATGATGGCGAAAGAAAAATATTTAAAAAAATATTTTTTTTTTTGCAATAAAAATAATCTGCACCGCCAATGGGGGGCCTTCCTTAAACACTCCCCTTTTGTTTTTTCAGTATTATCTTCATTGAATGTTACATGGTTTTTGCGCGATTCTCTTTTATCTCTTTCTTTGCAAGAAGAAAAAACAAAAAGAAAAGGGGAGAAACAACAAAAGAAAACAAAAATGTGACAATGTTGTTTCTCCTTGTGATTCTTTAATCATCAAGAGAGCACAAGAAAATAGTGACACGGAATAGAACACAGAGAGAAGAAGAAAGGAGGGGGGTGTCGTTTGAATTTTGTTTTCCTGTCGAGTCATCCGCACTTCCGTGAATGTCATCTATTCTCTCATTGGTGTCTTCTGACGGTTCCTCTTCATCTTTTCATTTCTCTTTCCCTTTTTTTTATTCTTTCTCTCTCTCTCTCTCGATTTTTTTTCTTTTCTATTTCACGGGACAAAACAACACGAACGGCAACATGCTGGTACCCCAAAATGATTCATTTCCATCCATCTCTATGATAAAACAAAAAAACAAAAGGATATACCCCCAATATTATCGGTAAGAATTTACTCTTCCCATCCCATCCCACTTTTCAAAAATGAATAATTATTCCGTAGTGTTGTTTCCGCATCTTTCCTATCGGAATGTGTGTGTTTTTTTTAAATATCTCGTTTCACGGTGTCGCGCATGTTATACCCCCCCCCCCTCATTTGCATGTTACTTTTTCTATTTTTTGTCCCTTCCATTTTTTTAAAATGTGTGTGTCCACGGTCGCGTGTCACGATATGGAAACATTGCGTGAAATTCTACTTAAAAGGTTAAAACGGTCCTTCATATTTGATTTTGTTTTTGTTGTTTCTTTTTTTCTTCTTCTTTTGTTATTGGGAGTTTGGGGGAATGGGAAGTGAACGCGCTTGCGCTCAATTTGTACGGATACGCATAACAGCAAGTGCTTGCACACAAGAGCCCGTACACACACAATTCAATTACGAGACAAAAAAACAAACGGGAAGAGCCCTTAAAAAAGTATAGAGGAGAAACCTGGTGAAAAGACTTGACGGAAGGCCCAGCAGTGTGTGTGTGTGTGTGTGTTTGCTATTTCGAATGATGGGGGGGGGTCTGCTATTCGTGTATCATAGCCGTCCATTTTGTTTCGCTGGCCGTTTGGCGACGGACACGGCCTCTTGCCTCCCGAACTCTTTTTGCCTTCATTCGTTTGCCAAGTTTCAATGTGCATGTCATTGGCCGCCTTGTTTTTGTTGATTCTTCTTCTACTTTGAATTTCATTTGAAAAGAATAAGAAACAAAAAAAAAAAATCATTTCGATTTGCCTGCGGCAACAAAACATTTCCGTTTGGTTCTTCCTGCATCTGTGCGTGTGCGTGTGTGTGTGTGTGTGCCTTGATATATTCCGAAGGCCTACTCTGTCGGCGGGAGCCTGAGATTTTGTAAGGGCCTAAAACGCTGCCGAAACACTTCACAGGTGAATTCTATACGATGGCAGGGAATCCATCCAACTTTCCTCTATTTTTTTTTAATTATTATTAATTTTTTTATTCTTGATTCATTTGTTTATTTGATGAGTTGTTGCTTTCCCGAGCCAATCAAATTGCTTTTTCATTTTTCGTGACAATTTCACGTTCCGTTTTCTTTTTTTTCCCCCGATATGTTTTGAAATTTAATTTGCATCCTTTGGAATTCCATTTTCTCTCTTCATTCCCTCCAACCCCTCCCCTGGCGAAAGAAAAAAGGAAACAAGTCGAGATGACGGGGAACCCTTGTATATAATCCAGTTACCTTTCATTAAATCCTGTCCTTAGACGTGGCAAAAAAAAAAAGAGAGAAGCCTTTCTATCGTGAAAGTAAAATTTGTCTTTTGTCTCCTCCCCCCCTCCACCATTGGCTTATTTTGTGAGGATTGTTTATAGATTTCTTTTCACGCGATTCGGTTGTCCGCTGTTGTTTTCCGTTTCCTTTTTTTTTGTTGTGTGTGTTCGTTGACGCCGTGTCTTTTAGTTTGAATTTGGCGCACTTTTTCTCTCTCTCTCTCACCCGCTATTTATCACTTCTACTGCTATTCAATTTCATTTTCTGGCCTCTTGCTCTCTTTCCCCCCCCCTTCTCTTTAAATTCCTATCATCAAACAGTCGAGCGCGCGCTCGTGTGTGTGTGTTAATTTTTTGAAAATTACAATGATGTGCGTGTTGTTTTCCAACTCTTTTCTTTTCAAACACGGTCCCTCTGTTCAGCTCGCCTTCGGTGACGGTGCAGCCACGGCCCATTTCGCCGCCGCTCGAGCCGCAAGTGCAAGACGTCGAAGCGAAGCCAGCAGAAGCGGACGGTGCAACGACGGCGGCCGGAGAACGTCAACAACAGGAAGTGGCGGCTATGTCGAGTGTCTCGCCGCAGGTCCCAGCCGAACAGCAGCAACAACAACTCGAACAAGGAGAAAGTGTTGCAGCAGCATCCGAACGAGCCGAAACGCCGCAGTTGCCTATCGATCCGTCAGTCCAGTCGGAACTGTCGTCTGCCACAATCGCACAGGTATTTTTCAGCTTTGAATTTTGTTTTTGAATTTTGTTTTGAAAATAATTGAATTTGAATGTGGGGGCGGTTGAAAGCAGGTGGCGAATTCTAGCGCTAGTCACAAAGGCAACGGCGCTGTGTCCGCAACGAACGGAACAAGCGGAATGATGGCCATTTATTCGCGTCATTGGGGCCCCGAGCGCAGTGTCCAAATTCTTCGGGATCCCACCAAAAGTCTGGGCATCAGCATCGTCGGTGGCAAGGTTTGCATTTACCTATTCGATTTTTGTTTTTGTTTTTTTTTTGTATTTGAATTAATGAATTAAAAAAAAAAATGAATTTTTGGTTTAAATTGGTCGATGATTAGGTGGATGTGGCCTCGGGCAGTGGAGCACCCATTACCGGTATTTTCATCAAGAATGTCCTTCCTGAAAGTCCAGCCGGACGAACTGGACAGTTGCGGGTACGTTTGCCGTCTGTCACACTACACCCGCCTACACACTATTGATTATTTTAGTTTTTCTAAATATTTCATTTCTAAATTCTCCTTAATCTTTTTTTGGTTTATTTGATTTGATTTGATTGTTAAATCAATAGACTGGTGACCGGATTTTAGACGTGGACGGTGAAGACTTGCGTGAAGCCAGTCACGAAAGAGCCGTCGAAGTCATCCGCAAAGCTGGAAATCGTGTCACTTTCCTCGTTCAATCTCTGGTCGATTTCGTGAGTTTTGTCTCTTTGAAATTATTCTCAAACATTTTGATAGGCAACGTCTAAACTTTCATTTTTTTTTTTTTCCCCCCCCAAAGGAACAAGAACAGAATGGCCCAACCGGTTCTTTGGCACCGTCGGTGGCCTCTCGTTACCAGTCGGAGGGAGCCGTTACGCCCGTTACGGACGCCGAGCACATGACACCGTTGCCGTCTCTCCTCAATGGCGACATGAGCCAAACGAACACGATAGAATTGCCCAAGGTGGCGCCACACGTCATCCAGCCCTGCGAGACGCCTGTGCCAGAAGTCATCCAGGTCGGCCGTTGTTGTCAATGCCTCGCATTTTGCAATTCATTTCAACTTAGAATGTCTGTCTCCTTTTCTTTTTTTTCCAATAGACTGGAGTTGTAGAGAAACCGGTGGTCAATCGCCAAAAGACGGAAGACGATGAGAGTGAAGATGACGAAGACGACAGTGGAGACCTTCAAGGACGGATGTTTACTGCAGCCGGAACGGAGGTCTACTTTGAAACCCCTTTTTTTTTTATTTTCAATGTTTTGCTTAATGTTATTCGAATATTTAATTAAAAAAAAAAAAACACGCAGATTGAACGAGCAAGTGCGGGCAACACGAAACTTACGGCCGCCGAAAAAGCATCTGATCCGGACCAGCCGGATGAGTTTGGCTACACGCAGAGTAAGTGTCACGTTATTCTAATTTTTTGTGTGTGAAATGTTGGTGGAGGGCGTTGTGGGGCCAGTCTGGTAACTGGGAGGATAAGGGAACAAACGAACGAATCATTTTTGATGCGCAGGCGTCGTTCAACGTTTCAAACTGTCTCTCTCTCCGATAGCACGTACGATCTTTACGTTCAATACCGCAACTGTAAAAACCCTCTCCTGGAACCAAGGACGGCAGCAGCAGCTGTGTGTTATTCACACGGACTCTGTCGCTCTTGAGCTCAGCTGCTCCCCCGTCAGTTGGCCGGACTCGATCCCGCCGTGCGGATGCCATCCGAAGCGTCTCCGCACTTAAACGTGTTAACACGCGCGTCTCGTTTAACCGGATTGCGTATCCGCGCCGCAATTCCTTTTTGTTTTGGTTTCCTTCGTGACAATCGGATGAACGCCGATTGAAATTTGCATACGGTGCAAAAACCCAAAAAAAAAAAAGGCGATTGTGCGTTTCAGTGACGAGAGACATTTTGCAAATGAGTTGATTTGAATATTCCGTTTAGGGACGGCAGACCCTATTTTGTTTTTTGTTTTTTGCATTGAAATCATTTTGCGCTTATCTCTTTTTAAGCCAAACAAAGAAGAAAACAAAATGAATGAATTCAAAATGCGTCAATGTTTCTGATTGGACATTGCGAGGCCGTCCAACGTGTCTGTTGCGTGTGTGTACGTGTTCAATCTCGTCATGGAAACTATTTTCGAAGCACCCGAACGTGACACAGGTATATCGCTTTGAAATCAGATGGGTACATGTAAGACATCTTTTGTTCTTTTTGACATCCCCCCCCAAAAAACAAATTGAAACTCCCGCCTTTTGCAATCTCAATCGATGGAGGTTTTCTATTGTTACAAAGTCCCGTCTGCATAATCAAGTCGTTGGGTGGCATCTGCCTCGCCCATGCCGCAGACACATGAAAGACCCTTCCTCTTGGGTTATCGGTCACAGATTGGCAATGAGAAGGGGAACAAAAGAGAATCGAGTACATCTATGATCGATATTCGCCTCACTGATTGGTATGCAACCGTCTGTACTCCCTCCTCTCTCTCCTACTCCATCCTTCGGCTAACTGAGACGTCCAACTCCTGAATGTTTGATTGGATTATCCGCTCGGCCATGAAATAAAGAAAGAAAATGCAGAGCCCCTTTGGCTGGTCTTCCGGGCCCAATCATCACCTCCCGTCCCGAAAGAGTGGGGGAGTCGAAATAAACAGACTGGGTCTTGGGTCCCGTGTGTGTGTGTGTGTTGGCCAAATGGTGGCACATCCAATCTTGACACGGACCTTCCGTCTTGTATGTCGATTGTCGCCTAGTTTTTTTTGGGGTGGGGGAAGGGGGGGAGTACAAAAACGTGATTGCGTTTCTTGACGATAGCTCCTCCCTCCCTCACGCGATTTCGACAAAAGAGAGGAGGAGGTTGACGTGATTGTAAAGCCGCTCAGTAAAGAAAAGAAAAGAAAAAGGGCCGTCTTCCCTGTTTTGCGTGTCTCTCTGGCGTTCGAGACGCTCTTGACTTTTTCAGATGTTGCCAAGTCTCCCGATCGTGAAACATTTTTGTTTTCTCCCTCTTTTTTTTTTTTCTATGATAGTTGGGTGGAGCGGTGGGGTTTTTGCGTTAAGAGAGCCACATTTTTTGTTTAGTTTCCCCTCCCCCGTGTTTTATGAAGGGCTTGGGCCGCGCGTCGTTATTCATTGCACAAGCGACAACGACAGCAGAGAACTCGTTGACTTTCGTTCGTTCGTTTTTCTTGATGCACACACGCGCGAAATGTGATGGAAATGAACGGTTAGGTCCTTAGGTCTTCTTTAGTTGATCATTCATTTCTTTGATTCGTCATCACAACGGACGGCGATTCGACGTGTGCGCTTGTGTTGCCCTGATCATCGCACCTTTACGCTGCCCATCGCCCTCTGGGTTCAAAGAAAACAAACAGTTGATAAAAGAAGATGTTGAGAATATTCGAAATGAAATCAGCACGTTTTTGTGTGTGTGTGTGTCTTTCGTGTGCAAGTGCGACCGTGTGAAAAGGGTCTACTTCGTGTTGCAATCGCCTTCAATCTTGGTACTCGATAAAAGGCGGACGCAACAAACATTTCGATAGGATAGGAACAATCCGATTTGGCTGCATTTGAAAGTCCTTTTTTTTTTCTTTCCGTTCGGTGGTTTTCTGCTCCTGATTCGTCTGCATACTGAAATGCTCGCTGGCGTACATCGTGCCTGAATAAAGATCGCCGACGAGATGTGCGCGCATTTCAGTGCGACATAACAAACGGACCGGGGCGGATGTGTTTTTAAAGTTTTTTTTGTTTTTTTTTTATTTTATTTTATTTTGTTTGTTTTTCTCTTTTTTTTTTTTTATTGGAGTTTGAGGGATAGAGGGGAGTTTATTGACTCTTGACGACAAAGGGGATTTTTCAAAGCCTCGCTATATAAAGTTCCCTTTTTTTGGGGGAGGGGGAGGGGGGAGTTTCTCTTTGAGTTGTTTTCACCCCGTTGAACCGAAAGCGAATTTTGAAATTAAAAAAAAATCAGATTGGAAACGGAAATTCCAACAAAGTTGTTTGCTGATATCCTCAATCCTCGCGAAAGCCAACAGCAATAACACACAGGGGGGGGGGGGGCTACTTTGGTCTTGTGGTTGGGATCTACTTGACGTTCTCGAAGCAAACGAATCAAACCGAAATAAAGAAACTTTTTTTTTTTTTTTATTTTAAATGGACCATTTAAAAAGATAATAATAATAAATCTGTGTGCTGGAAGAGTGGGATGGGCAAGTTTTGTTTGTGCGCTGTTTCGTGTTTGCGCTTGGGATCGTTACGAAGAATTAAAAAAATAAAAACCTTCGAAAAAAAAAAGAAAACTTTTTTTTTTTTTAAATAAACGGAAGAGACTTTAAATAAAAATAAATGTCTTGTCGTACAGATCGATGTAGCGTAAAACTGTTTTTTTTTTTTTTTTTTTCCAAAGTTTTAGGCTTCATTTAACTGCTGGAAAAAAATTGCACTATCGACAACTCAGATCCAATTTTTTTTTTCAGTGCGTGTGTGTGTGTGTGTCCCGGATGGAAGTATCGAAAGCCTCTGGCGTACATATTGATGAAAGAAGAAAGGGGGGGGGGGCTCTGTTTTGTCGTTCAGTTTTCTTGCTGCACATTGAAGAGCGCAGACAAGAACGAACACACACACACACACACACAAAATAATAATCATAAATCGATAATCGACAAGGGTTCAATGATGTCTACTTATATTTATTTTTTTGGCCGTCTCCCAACTTGTTCTCGATGCTAAATCTTCCATTCTTGACTGGGCAATTTGTCTCAGTCCAGTAACTACAACTCCCCCCTTGATCCTCGCAACACATCAAGGTCTTCATTTTTATTTATTTATTTTTTTCTTTTTAAAAACAAAAAAAAAAATGGTAGACGTGCATTTTAAAAAAGAAAAATGGCCTTTCAGAATTCTTTTTTATTCGAGATCAGCGTATTGCTCAATGGCCTATCCAGCTGGACCCAAAGGGCAACAAGGAATAGGGTTCGGTCCATATCGCAGCCCATTGTTGTGCATTGTGTTGTTGTTGAGTTATGTTGGACGGTGATTTATCTCTCAATTTTCATTCCCCTTTTTTGTCCGTTTCTCGTTTCTTGTTTCGAATAGAAAAAATCCATAAAAGATGGGGGGACCTGCAGGGCGAAATAGTTCGAGTCGATCTGGATCGTTCGGCGCCCAGCGGAAGCACATTGTCGACGACCAGCCTCGGCCTGAGCTTGGCCGGACACAAGGATCGTTCCGTCATGGCCGTCTTCATTTGCGGCCTCAATCCGAGCGGCATCGCCTTCAAAGACGGCCGTCTGCAGGTCGGCGACGAGCTGGTCGAGGTCAACGGCAACGTTTTGCACGGACGGTGTCACCTGAACGCCTCGGCCATCATCAAATCCATCGGCGGCGCTCGCGTCACCATCATCGTCTTGCGCAGGGAAGGAGCCCTGCAGGAAGTGGCCGTCCCGCCCATCACGCGGTTCCCCATCAGCCTGGAAGAGCAGCCGCCCGAGGAGCGCTACTCGCGTTTCAAAAACTTGCGCATCATCACTCTCAAAAAGGTCCCAAAAACAAACAAACAAACAAAACCATTTTCAAAGCGAAAGTTTGAAAACATTTATCGATTGTTTTGTGGAAATGTGCGCTGATTTTTTTTGTAGGGCTCGGCTGGACTGGGCATTATGATCATCGAGGGCCGACACGCCGATGTTGGCAGCGGCATCTTCATTTCGGATATTCAGCGGGAAAGCGTTGCCGAAGAAGTAAATGACCTTTTCATTCCCCACTCATTTTCGCTAATTTAAAAAACAAAAATTAATTCAAATCGATCAAATTGATGAAAGGCCGGACTTGCTGTCGGTGATATGATCCTCTGCGTCAACAAGGACGAGCTGCTCGGCGCTGATTACGATACGGTACGTGCAACTTGCCATCGTCTCTCCCCCGTCTCATTTCTTTTTTTCTTTTTTTGGAACATCGACCCCATCTCTCTCTGGTTAAACTCGTGACGTGATTGCATTGGCGCACTCCATTTTTCTGATTGTAGGCGGCGTCGGTCCTCAAGAAAGCTGAGGGTATCTTGACCATCGTCGTCTCCAATCCGAAATCCAGCGAACCGGCCAAAAAGGAAGAGGCCAAGCCAAGTAAGTCATTTTGTTTATGTTTTTTTTCTTTCTTTTATTCTTCTTTCTGGAACAAAACAAAAAATGTTTTCGGGTGGGCGTGGCCCGGATGCCATCATCCCTTCTTGTCGGCATGCTAATGTTGTTTTTTTCTTCTCGTGCACGGTCTTTTCTCTCTCTCTCTGTCCACTTGTCTCTCGCATTTCTTTCTCTTTCCTCTCCTTTGTCTCATCAACGATAACACAAAAAATTTCAATCCTGAATGCATTTAATTTGCACGAGCTGTTTTGCCGAGAATGCTGGTCTCTACTGGGCCCTTTTCTTTTAAACCAACTCAACTTGATGTGAGTATTCCAACGTGTTGGTGGCCATTTTGTTTTTATTTCATATTTATCTATTTGAATTGTTTTCGTGTCTTTGACTTGTTTATCTTCTCTCTCTGATGATGAGTAGATTTTTCTTTTCTTTTCTTAGTCGTGACACTTTTACTCACTCATCTCTTTTGGGGGGGTTTCCTTCATTACTTTCTCATTTCTTATGGTTGCGTAGCAAAATCTTTGCCTCTCACTTTCTTTTCTTTTTTCTTATTTTCTCAATTACAATCTTGTTGGCCTTTAGCTTGATTTATTTATTTGGGTGGGGGGGGGGGCGGGGGTTGTTGTAATGAAAGATACAACTCGTGCGCACATGACGCGCATGTCGCTACGATGCTGTTCCGTCTCCTTGTTGAGTATTCAACCGTAAAATGAAAAAAAGGCCAGCAAGATCTCATTTGATCCAGTCTGATTAACTGCGCAATACTTTCGTCACTGAAATGGAAGTTTGAACTCGAAAAAAAAATATGCAAATTTTTGAATTGATTCTCATTTTATTAAAAAAAAAAAAAAATCGACAGAATTACCCCCCAAACCGGCAATTGCGCCGAAACCGGCGTCCGTCTCGGTCGGCCGTCAGTTGAATGCCAGTTCGGCGTTGCACAATGTGTCTTCGACGTCGTTGCCATCGACGGCCTCGACGATGGGCCTGGACGTTCATTTGGCCACGTCGGCCAGCCAATCGGCTCCGCAGTCGCCATTGAACGCCTCGGGCGTCTCGTCTGGCCGTCCCGTCTCCTCCTACACGCCGTCTCAGTCGCCGTCGCCGTCGATGGCGGCCATTTCGGCCACGTCGCTCGACGCGGCCGTCGTCAGCGATTCGTTGACGTCGACCTTAGCCACGGCCACGCCCGTCGATCCTTTACCTTCCTTATCCGCTTCCTCGTCCTCCTCCTCTTTCCTACCGTCCGCTTCGCTGGCCGCTCCGGCCGTCCCCTCGGCAAGGAACGGGCTCAGTGGCGGCCACTTCGACCGGCTTTAAAGGCGTGTCGACGGCCGTCGCTAGCACCGGGGGCGGCCCTGGAGGCGGCCACCATCAGGGCAAGGCAGTTCTCAGGCAACACGGCGGCCCGTCTTCGCATCCTAAATCTTGTGTTGGTGGCAATTTAGTTAAGGTGCCCGACGAGCCGCTACCCGATCCGGCCATCTGCGAAGTCAAGCCGGGCAAGGAGACGACCATCGAAGTCAACAAGGATAAATTGGGACTCGGTCTGAGTATCGTCGGTGGATCCGACACCCTTTTGGTATGTCCAGTCCAAGTTTTTTTCTTTTTCTTTGATTTGTTTTGGGTTAAATGAATTCGATTGCAACGCCTGGGACACGCAACGCAGGGAGCCATTCTGATTCACGAAGTGTATCCGGACGGAGCTGCGGCCAGGGACAAGCGGCTCAAGCCGGGCGATCAGATTTTGGAGGTGAACGGCGAAAGCTTCCGCAACATCACCCACAGCCGGGCGTTGGCCGTGTTGCGCCAGACGCCGGCCAAAGTGCGCATGATGGTGTATCGCGACGAGACGTCGCTCAAGGACGACGACATGCTCGACATCATCGAAGTGGAGTTGCTGAAGAAACCGGGCCGCGGACTCGGTCTCAGCATCGTCGGACGCCGCAACGGGCCCGGGGTTTACATTTCTGATGTGGTAAAAAAACAAAAACAGGACACGTCATTTTGCATTGTGCATTTTTTTTTCAATTAAAATCGAAATGCGATTGAACAGGTGAAAGGCGGAGCTGCAGAAGCTGATGGCCGGCTAATGCAAGGCGATCAAATCCTGACCGTCAATGGCAACGATTTGCGGACAGCGTCTCAGGTAAAGCGCAAAATGCCCGTGTTTTACGATTGGGATGGGAATCTTGTCTCGTTCAACTCTTAAGCAACGGTACGAATTGTTTATTGCAGGAACAAGCGGCGGCCATCCTGAAGACGGCCATGGGTAAGATTGATTTGAAGGTAGGCCGTCTGAAAGCTGGAGCCGCTAGTCCCCGATCAGCCACTTCCGCCGAATCGTGAGTTTGCCATTTCGTATTGTTTATTTTTTTTTTTTCTTTTCTTTTCTTTTCATCGATCGTAACGAACTCGGTTCCCCATCCCCCGTCATTTGATTGGGATATACAAGGGAAACGGAGGGTTGTTGGAAGGGGGGGAATAGAAAAATAACAAGCGATCCGAGATTGGATTTCTTGATTGATCCCATCAACGTGATTGTCTTTTATTGTTGTTCTCTCCACTTGTTTATTCTCTTGTTTGTTTATTTTCTTTTTTTTTTTTTCAATTTTCTAAAAATTCTTATCGCTGCTCATCTTCGTCCAGGATTCATAAATAGTCTTCAACTTTCTCCTGGCCAGGTAAAAGATTGACGTTGAGGAGCAATGCAATCATCGCATGGTTTGATTTAAAACAAAAGCACAACGCTCGGCTTCTTCATTTTAGTCTTGAAAAATGAAATGTTTCCTTTCTCATTCATTTAGTGCTGATTTGGCTTGATTGTATTTGGACAGACGTCATCCCGTTGCACGAAAAAAAATGGCCCCCCAATTTACCCGCTTCCCCCCACCCCTCCCTTCTTTTGATGCTAATTAGTTACTTACTCGCCTTTTGTTTCCAGCTGACGTGGCGCACAGAAAGAGAGGAGGGGAATCTATTTTGTCCCTACACCTACACTCACACACAGAGAGAGAAAGAGATAGACAGCGATCGAATGACGATGTATTATGTCGCTTGTTAGCGTATTGATACGATAGAAAGAGCTTTTGTTTAGTCGTTTGTGCCGTCTGTTTGCCCTTTCGCTAATTGCCAACGCGACTAACGTTCCTTCTAATTGTCTTTCTTCTTTTGTTTTTTTTTTTGTTTTTTTTTGCGTTTTTGTTTACCCTACAGAAGTCCCGCCCCCTCTCACCTGCTGCCGCCAGCGCCACCTATCCGTGAAGACAGTCTTCCCTTCATGTTGAACCATTCGAATGGCTCGTCGGCCAACGACCCGCCATTGATACCGACGCCTACTACCCCTCCACCGCCGCCCTTACCTGCCGTGCCCGCGTTGCCCGTCCCGTTGCTGCAAATGGACTCGCCCGTCGCTCCCCTAGCGGCAGCCGTTTCGACGGCGATGACGCCAACCTCATCGACGGCACCGCCCACCTTCACGCGCATCGTCCTGGAACGCGGAGCCGACGGACTGGGATTCAGCATCGTCGGAGGACTGGGCAATCCTCAGGGCGATCTGCCCATCTTCGTCAAAACGGTGTTCGAACGCGGAGCAGCGGCCCAGTCGAACCTGAGGCCGGGCGATCAGATCCACGCCGTTGATTCGACGCTGCTCGACGGCAAGACCCACCAAGAGGCCGTTGCTCTGCTCAAGAACGCCAAGGGCACTGTCACTCTTACCATCGTCTCTTGAGGTGTTTTTTTTTTTTTTTTTTTGAGATTTCCTTCATTTTATTTTTTAAAATCTGAAAACCTACGCACCGTTTTGAATTTTTGTTCTCGTCATTTTGAACTTCAGTCCCCGCTCAACGTCATATCAAACAGAAAGGGAAAACAAAACAAAAAAGAACAAAACGAACCACTTTGAAGACAATGTTGAATACGGTTGATGGAGACCTTCCATGATCTTTAATTCGTTCAAATTATTCACGGGCAACGTGGCACATTTTTTTTTTTTTCTAATTTCCATCCTCCATTCCCATCATTTTTTTCTTTGTTTTATTTTGAACCTGCTGCATCAGAAGTGGATGAATGCTAGGCGTTGGCGGTCGTGTTTCTTTTGTTTCTCATTTCCTTTTGTCTTGAAATTTTTTGGTTTTGCGAAAACATGTCGACGAGTCTCGGCTGCCTCGTTCTTTTCATTAAGAAAAACGATACCCATTCGGAAATGTGCATTTTCAATTGTCAGTTGTGACGAAGATTCATGACCCCCCTACCCTTTCTCTTCCTTTTGTCTCATCACACGGTTACTGCAACAATAAGTGTGTGAGTGTGTATGCGCGTGCGCGTGAGTTGGCATCCCTCATTTCAATGATGGCTCTTATTTTTTGTCATGTTTCTTAATTGGGATTCCCTTCCTTGTCCACCTGATCGACCGTAGGTTGTTTTTTTTTGTTTTGTATTTTAGACTTGCGATGAATCCAGTCGATTCAAATTGAGACATTTGTGTTGTCGTTGTTAGACGGAGATAAAATAACAAGGAAAACAAAAGAAAAATATGTTGAAAGTCCTTGAAATGAAACTATGATCAAGTTTAAGAGAGATTTGATATTTTGAAAAATACGCGGAGAATATGACGAAAAGCATTTGTCTATCATATGGACAAATCTATGCAAAAGTGCCCCCCCCCCTCTCTTCCTTGTTATAAAGATGTTCCCGTGTGTCTTTTAACTTTACCTTGCGTGTATTGCTCCTTGATGCTATGATACCCGCACTCTCTCCTCTTAAAAAAAAACAAAACAAAAGAACAAAAAAAAAAAAACAAAAATCTTCCTCGTCTGCCTGTTTCACTCGTTTCCTGTTAACATTTGTAAAACAATTCAACCCTTGTTGTGTCTGGATTTGTTCATTCTTGATCTGCCCTGCAGGTGACTCTGTCTCTCCCCAACGATGGAGAAACCATAACAAGGAAGACAACATGTGTTGTATGATCCAAAAATTGCGCTGCAAGTTTCGTTTTTTTGTGAATCGATTTCTCTCTTGCGTTTTTGTTGCAGCTCCGCAAATTGGATGAATCGAAACCATGACAAAAATGATTGCTTTAAACCACCATTTTCCTGATTATACATAAATATATATACCTATGCTCTCGTTATTTTGTCCTCCCAGTCTTTCCTCTCCTTTTTTTCTTCTATCTCTTATGAATTGACCTATTCATTTGGTACCTTTATCCATTGACACTACCGTGCATACTCACTGTAGCCTGTTAAAGAAATATATTTGCAATAACAAGACGCTTTCGTCTTTGGCGCTTTCTTTTCTTGCGTTCCAGTGGCCTGAAAAGAAGGAGAAATCATTCATTTGTTTTTTTGAATTGATTCTTTTGTTTTTAATTACAGGAAAGGACACGCTTCCGTCATCGGCCGGCCGGAAATGCGTGCCCCGAAGGAAGGCGTTTGCGGCTGAGTAGACCTTTGTCGGTGAAGGCGGCAGAGAATTCCCGAAAGGTTTTATTGATTGGCTGTGAAGCTAAAGGAAGAAGAAGAACAAGCGTCTAATATTCGTGACAGTCCATCAGGTCGAAGATGGATCGCATTAGGACTGCCTCTTTTCATCCCCATCTCACACTGAGCAAAACAGACAACACAAAAATTGTATACGGGAAATAAGGCCAGTGGAAAAGAAAGAAATCACGTGATGGAGAGGAGTCGAACGTCTGAATTATTCGGTTCTCTATTTTCCTCTTTCCTAAGAATCGATACATCCACTTCCCTTGATCGGCCCATTCCGAGGAAGGAAGGGAGGGACCATCGTTTTATGACGTGTCCGCAAAGATCCTGCGAGATGAACAACCAGACCAATCACAACGGCCCTCGCTTTGCCCCATCGTGGAATTATGGAACCGATCGCGAGATCCATGTCTGTTGAAATTCCCCTCTGATTGGATCGTCCCACAGATAGGGCTTCACTTTGCATGCTCCTAAAACAAATGAAAGAAGATGAAGACGAAGAAAAAGAATTAAATTGAAAGATTCCCTGGACGTCCTTAACGACCATCACAGCATTTTCATCTTAATTTTTCGTTTGTATTTAATCCTGGTGTTTCGTTGTGTGAAGCCTACGGCCATTTAATTGGGTGCCGGAACGTAGATTATAGGGAGCCGGCCGGATTAGGCGTGAAACAGGAAACAAGGGTAAGATCTAAAACAAACAAAAAACGGGAAGAAACAGGAAAATAAATTAGGAAAATTAATGAGCCGCACTCGTTAAGACATCGTACAATATTATTTCTGAAAATAAAAGGGGGCAATCATCATTTTCATAACAAAATCAATCTCCTGCTCTTTCAAATTTTGTCGACTTTGTCACACAAAAAAAACGCATTTACTCCACAATCATTTATTTTCAAAGTCATCAGAAGAAATCGGTCGATCGTTAGGGCGACTGTTGACTAGAAACGAACGCGTTTGATCCAGGCAAAATTCTATTCACGTCTTTTCACCATCATCGTTTCATTCGTTGCATCTCGCCGTGCCGTCGTCAAGGCCAAAAGATATTCCCCTCCCACTCTCCGTCTCAATCAGGATCTGCGATCACCTAACGATGAATTGAGTTTGGTCTGAAAACGAGTCGAATGAAAAAAAAAGATGATCAATACTCCCGTTGGGACTATCGTCGAGGAAGTAAAAGAGTTACGGATGAGTAGAGGCAGGGGAAAGAAAAAAAATGGATGGAGATGTTGAAGAGAAAGCTTTGAACGTAACGGTGGATGGATCAAAAGGATCGATCCGGTCGACGTGGACCGCGTGCCTTTTGTGATTTCCCATCACGACTGCATTAATGTAGGACCTTTTTCGTCAATGGCGATAGTATTCAATGTTTAATCTGTAATGAAAAGAAGTAAAAGTAAACAGAAATTGAGAAACATAACTGAAAGAAACTTCTCTGATTCTGATTTGAGTTGGATGTTGTGGTTCAACTTAAGTCTCGTCTTTGATGGTTTTTTTTAAAACACGAGCTGTATATGATTCACCATCAATCAATGCACGCTTGGGAGAAAATAATAGAACACGACACAATAGGAAATAAAAACAAGGATGAAGGAACCGGATCTTACTGTGCTGGCTCAGAATGTTGACGTTGCAATAGTGTTGTAATTCAATCGGACGTTTGGTTCGGTGGCACGCAACTCCCTCACGACCACCCAGCAAAAGTCTACCATGTACGTGTTTTACTCTTTCCAAGGAAAATAATAATAATAAAAAAAAAGACAAACAAAACAGCTGGAGAAAGAAAAACGCTTTCGTGATCTTAATGGACTGCACGTCACGATCTTACTCTCCATGGGATTTAGATGTCACCTGATCATTTTAAATGTTTTTGCTCTAATTCTACTGCTGCTCTTTGAAGAATAAATGACAGCATGATTTAGGTTGATGGATAAGCTCTCTTTACATTTAAAATATTGCCAGTTCTGTTAGCTTTAACACTTCATTCTGAGAAGAAGTGGGAGCGGGCTGCCAGAAACAAAGAATTGTTTTCAGTGCAATGGTACCATGCGTTTTTCTTGGTGCTAAGCAGCTACCGTTGAGTTGACAAAAGAACGTGGAACTCTAACGATTTGATAGCATGTTGAATTGATGTCCGGAAACGTATCGTGTCTATGTACATTTTTCTCCCTTTGTTATCTAATAGTCGAGTAAAACTTGCAGGAGAATTAAAAAAAACAGAAAAAAGGGTTGCTATGGTAGACTGGAGCCGCCACCTGGTGAAAATGCCGTGCAAAATGCGTTCCATTGCTATTGAAGTTAGGCAGCGTTGCTGTATGCAAATTGAACGTCAGCGGACAATTTGGACAAGGAGCCAAAGGAATTCGAATGAATCCTTAAGTCAGCAATATATGGTTTTATATGTTTGACCTTTAGCGGTGTTTTAGGCTTCTTGTTAATATTGATGTTTTACCCTTCCCGAACCAGTTTGTTTGGCTTTGTTGTCTTCGTTGCTGGCCTATACTTCGTCGAACGTGTACGGACTTTTCCCCATTTCCCATGAACTATGTGGGATTGTTTAGTGTCTACAATTTACTCAGGTTTTTTGTTTTATATTTTAGAACACAATGGAAGAAGAGAAGTTTGCCATCAGTGTGGAATGGTATGATGAAATCTCATCACTTGTTCGCCCATTCATCCTGTTTTACTATCCTTCCGACAGAACTGTTGAAATGGTAATTAAAATCAACTACTGATCAAAATCAATTTAAACAATAATTTGTTTTAAATTAAAAGTATGACAGCAAACAGAAGAAAACCTTCTTGAAGAGATCATTCTGCGAAACAGTTTCAGAAATAGATTTGTACATTGGAAACAAAGTTTCAGTGTTTGGAAGGGAATTGAAACTTATTGAATACCTTGATGAAGTAACTCGAAATGAATTGACGAGGAAATCTGAAAGGTATGTTGACTGAAGTTGTCTGTAATATAATGTAGAAAACAGTAATTTAATGTTAAATAGTTGTTCAATTGGTTACTTCCATTACTGTTTTCTAGGACTTATGCCATGTTGAAACCAGAAGTCATCCCAAAGATGGGGAAAATTTTATCATTTATTGAAGGAAAGGGATTCAAGTTCAACAGAATGATGCTGACAAAAATCAGTGCCACAAGGGCAGCAGAATTCTACAAGGAACACCTTGGCCGTCCATTTTACGAGTACAAATGAAATTCATTTTCTTTTAGATTCAGTCTACTTACACAACTAGCTTTTCATTTTGTTTATCACATCAGAAAACTTGTCAATTACATTTCCTCTGGCCCTGTGCTCGCAATGGAGCTTTTAGCACCATCAGCCGTAAGATATTGGCGAATAAATTTGGGACCTACTGATCCTGTCGTGGCCCGCAGTGATGCCCCTAATACAGTACGAGGCTTGTTTGGAACAGATACCACATACAATGCGGCTCATGGTTCAGATTCTCCGGAAGCTGCTGCCAGGGTAAGTTGCGCATTCTCAACCAGCTTACTCTTAGTACCCACACTTAATATTTTTCCAGGAACTAAATTTGATATTCAACAATCTGAGTAGCCACTACGAGTCTTCATATACTATAAAAACTTTGTGCCTTGTAAAGCCCCACGTTCTTCAAGAAGGTATCAGTATCTTGATGTGCTTAACATAACGCCAATCGAATGGGTTTGTTTATCATTGACTTATAGGAAAACTAGGAGCTCTCATTACTGCCATTCAAGAAAATAAATTCAAGATATCTAGTGTCAAGCTACAGAGAATGACACTGACTGATGCTGATCAGTTCTTTCTGGCTTACAAAGGAGTTTGGGATGATTATCCGGTATTTCCCCATTTATGAATTTAATGAAAATTTTCCTATTCTTTCGTAATCTTACCTTTTATTTTATTTTTTAAATGCATTTAGGCGCAAATCAAACATTACAGTTCAGGGCCATCTGTGGCATTGAGTATCGATGCCGACGTGAATGCATTTCGAGAGTTTGTCGGTTCATTTGATCCCGTATGTTTAGAACAAGTGAATTTCAAAGTTACAAGTTTATCACTTAATCTCTCTCTTTAGAATACTGCAGGAAAATTACAACCTTCGTCGTTGCGTGCCCGTTTTGGCTATGACACGATTCATAACGCCATTCATTGTACCGATCTTCCTGACGATGGAGCTCGAGAGGTAAAAATGACAATCATAATAATTACTTTCATCGCAGTGTATGATGTTTAAAAAAATGTCTGCTATTTTAACTTCAAACAGGTTGAGTTCTTTTTCAAGGATGTGGGCAGTCTCCATTAGACGAAAACCCCAAAAACATCAATGAATAAAAAAAAAAAAGGAAGAAAATAAAAGACTAACAACATAAATTGGGTTGACCACAGCGGACCTTACTCGTGAAGGGTAACAAGAATTGAATTCTATGGCTCTTGAACATCTACGTGGGTATTGAACTCATCCTATAAAAAAAAAATAGGAACAAAAATACAGCAATGGTGAAAAAGAAACGCCAGTATTCAATTTTTTTCTGCGGCATTGTTTAGGCTGTTGGCGTGCATTGTGTTTCACGAAGCGGCAATCGAGGAATAGAAAAGTGCATGATCAGGGATTGTTTTGGAAATGTTAAGAAAAAGAGAAAATGAAAGTCCCACGACCGTTTTATTAGTGAATTGCTGGTGCGCCCATCACCCTCACACAGCCTACCGGACCAACGATAAAAGGGAACCTCTTCGATCTCGCATCGCGGGCCATAAGTATTTGTAAGCAGCAAAGGCCAAACCAGTGAAGAGCAGCGTCAAAAAGATGGTCACTATAGGGTAAGAGTAGATTACTGTAATTTCTGTTATTCTGATAGTAGTGGGCGTTTGCAACTTACGAAATACGGTGCCCGTCACGTTACTGCTCGGGCAATCCGTTGACGGATCAAGAATCTTAATGAATTTGACCCTCCCTTCATTCCCGTACGTCAAAGGTGTGAAACGTTTAATGTATTCCTTGAGAACGGTTTCGTCGCGGACACCTTATGTTACAATTGAAATCTTAGTGCCTCCTCTTTTTAAATAGGTAATAATTCTAAAAAAGCGTGACAACTAACCAGTGCTGTTTTTCGGGACGGTTTGCATGAATTCGAAATGGCTGCCTCCGTTGGCAATGAACGAAGGCATGCCAATTTGATACAAGACATCGAGTCGAAGTGGGTCCATCCCTCCGTAGATGCTGAATGTGTTACGGATATAGATGTTTGCCACGCGCGAACCGCCTGGCTTCGACAAATCATATTCGACTCGCAAACCTGACAATTAAAAACCCGCCTTATAGTGCCCTCTGTTTTTACGTCCATTTTTTACGAACAATTCGAGATCGTACCTGAGACGTGAAGAAATTCACCACGATTGGGAGACGTGGTATCGTTGTAGTACCTGACGGATTCCTCAAACAAGTTTTTGATTTGAAGACCGTACATCCAAGCTCTTACGACAACATTGGCGTAAGGGAACATGGCCAAAATGTCGCCGTAAGTGATGGGACCTTAAAAAACGATGGTTGTCATTATCATTTGTACCCACACATTTCGGGAGGCTGTTTACCTGCTCCTAGGTCGAGATCGGTGTCGGCTAGGGCTCCTCCGTGCCAGACAGTTGCTGCCACTGTATTGGACCAGTCATTGTTACTAGTTGTCATCTTTTCCAAGAACCACCGAGCCGCATCGGCCATCAGGGCTGCACCCGTACATTCCTCGTACCAGCAAATTTTGCGATCGCTAATAATTGGAATTTTGGTGTAACCGATCGTTTCGTTCGATTGGGTCAACACTTGGCGTTCCCATTGATCGACTTTTCCTTGCAGTTCGGGATCTATGCGATTTTCGAAATGGTCAGTTTCAATGGAAGTATGAATGGAAAATTATTCGATCGCACTTTGCGCCACACTCGGGTCCAAAAGGATTGGATTTGTGGTCGAATATTCCATAATTCTTCCTTCGTCGTTAATATTCATTTCTATTTTCCCCAAGTATTTTCCATACCGAGATGTTTGAACGAAAAGTCGCTTCATATTTTGGCTGTAATCCACGTAGGGGTAAGGTCCCACAATCTTCTCGTTTAATGGACCGACATTAGCACCTGCAAAGTCGTAACATTTCAAGTTATTACTGATTGAAATGTTGGGATTCAAGAAAAGAAGTAAAGGATAGTTGTGTGTACCGTTGTAGAGGAAACTATTGCTGCCACCGTTGACGAACAAGTCGACATTGTAGAGTTTGCTCATCCATTCCTGGACACCTTCAAACCCAGCACTGCCCAGTGCGATGATGAAATAAGCACCTTGTGAAAGTAATGCTGTGACTTCATTCTCAATGGCCACCTTTGGATCTGTAAAGATGATCTTCCCGGTATCAGCTAAGTACTACAAATAGAAATATGTCAGATCCAGTTGGTTGATTGCCATTAATTATTATTTTTTCTTAGAAAGAAGAAACAAGAAAAGCCCAACTTACGTCCGCATCCTGTCCAATGTAACCGATGATACCGATTTTCCTGCCGGAAATGTTTATAACCATTGATTTCTTGAAAAGATCTCTCATCGTCGGCTCATTGCTAACGTCCATATTGGCGCACAGTACCGTAACGTTAGCATTTTTAAGCGCCTTCAAGTATTCCACGGTTGCAGGAACACCTTCTTCGAAATCTCGGTAGCCCAAAGCCTTTGTTTGATTTTAAAATGAAAAAAGATTTAAACTCAACGGTGAAACATGTTGCAATTGACCATTAAGCTGGAAAGAGGGCTTTAGGTCGAGACTAAATATCTTTGTTGATTGTTTTTTAGTTTAAACAAACAGATGGAGAGCTGTTACGAAAGATACTGATAAATCGGCACAGCTCTGTCAAAGATAACTCTGCTATTTGAAAATGCAAAAGATAACAAGTGCATGCAACAATACCATTGCGTTGTAGCCGAGCATCTTGATGGATTCGACTGCCGGGCCGGCCCCCAGGATTTGATACCAAACGTAACCTCCCAACATTCCACCGGCGTTCAAATGTAAGAAAACTTTGCCTTTCGATTCGCTATCTTTCTTCAGCTCTGATGCCTTGGTTAGGTGACGAGACACTCCACCGTAGCATATTTCGAACTCTTTCGAATTGTCTGTGTATCAAAAACTCTTTGAATATTGAAAATTGCATTGACTGGCCGTCTGTTCCCTTAACAGACAGTCGAGCACATAACCGAATTAAAGCAGTAAACAGTTGTGGACGAAAAAGCCATGACACCACAAGACGTTAAGCATGCAATTCTTCCTACCTGCACCCTTTCTTTTACTCACTTGGCTTTAAGGTGGTAGGGCTAACAGTGCTAGTTGTTAATGTTTCGTTTTCATTTGGAGAAGTGGAGTTGGCTTTGTCCGTAAGATTTGGGACGGTCGAGGTCAATGTTTTTGGGAATTCTGTAGTTGTTAAATTGAATGAATCGGCAAAATACGGGATTTCAGGGCTAACTGTCTGTTCAATTGTGTTCCAGAACGGATTGGTCGGGCCAACTGCCAAGTTTGCTTGACGGAGTTTTCGGTTATTTGTGAGAGCCGATATCGTTGGACTTGACGTCGAAGCTGTTCCTGTGAAAGACACGTTGAAAGCTAGCAACAGACTACGACAAGTGAAATGGACGCATAACAAGGTACATGTACTTTGATCAAGGATTAGCGGGACTATAGACGCAATGAACTGTTGTGACGAACAAATCGAATAATGGTAAGAGCAATTAACATACGTAAAATTGATCTTTTTTTGACGGATCTTTGAATGGCGGTGTTGTCGATTGATTTTCTGTTCCGATACAGATTCATAGATTGTGTCATTGGATGGATTTTCTGTCAATAGTATTGTTGTTGTTGGTGGTGTTGTTGTTGGTGTTGTTGTTGGTGGTGGTGTTGTTGTTGATGTTGGTGTTGTTGTTGTTGGTGTTGTTGGTGTTGTTGGTGTTGGTGTTGTTGGTGTTGGTGGTGTTGTTGGTGCTGGTGTTGGTATTGGTGTTGGTATTGGTGTTGGTGTTGGTATTGGTGTTGTTGCTGTTGCTGAAGTGCTTGGGATGAGCGTTGTCTAGGTGTCGTTGTTGGAGCTACAGTAGTTGATGGCGTTATCGGTTGTGTCGTAAGCGGTGGCAAATCAACGTAACACGGACTATTGTCACCTTGAATCTCGTCTAATTGATACCACAAATCATTGGAGTGCGTCACAACTAAGATCCAGTCCGCCGTGCTACGTAACGGAGCCTGCAGCATCATCAAGGCTAAAGTGATGCTCCACCATTGCGCCATTTTCGCCACTAATCCGTGTTCCGTTCGATTAACGCACACAGTAAGTTAAAGAATTAAATACGCAATGCTCTTCCCCTTTGACCAAAAAGTAGTTTGACTCAAACATCCATTGATTGTAAAACAATAAACTAATTTACGTACCTCTAACAGTAGTGGATCCTTTAGCCGAATTTTACTTCAGGTAAAAGAATTTAATTCGCTTTCGTGCCGAGAATTCGCAACGCGTCTGAAATGACTTGGCTCAACCGGTGTCGTTGATTGATTGTTACCTGAGCGTTTCAGTAGACTGTTGCAACGAGGTGATAGGAGATTCGTCGGCCCATTTCGCCCTTTGCCTGGTGACACATATCGTGGTGCACATGTTATCTATACACACACGCACGTCTGTTCTATCATTTCGTACGTAATACAATTGTATGTATTTTTCCCTCTCTTTCATACCACTTTTCATTTTCCTTTCTATACCCACCTTTCCCCCTATCAATTTCACACTAGCTCCTTTCTCGTTATTACAAGCATTCTTAACCAAATATCAGATAGCACTTTACATGCATGGAAGAAAGTATTGTTTATTCCACTGAGCACCTTCGCTTCATTCGGTACAAAAAAAAATTGTTTGGTTTGAAAAACAAATGAAGGTTAAATGAATGTATTGAGTGTAAAGGCACACTTCCGTTTTTTCCCTATGGAATAGGAGTAACTTCTACGGCGATAGATTCGATACCACATTCGTCGCCTCCTAGGAACCAACAGATTTATGTGAAATTCTATCAACGTATTATGCAAAAATGTCTAGTTGAAAAACGTACCACGACGAATGCGGAAAAATCCATTCTCGCCCCATCTCGTACCCCAGCTGTTTTTGACAATCCAGTAGTCTTCTTTGGTTTCTGCATCGGTGCCGTATCCGACCAGAAGAACGGCGTGATTAGTTAGCTGCACGGATTAGAGATACGCAATAGGTAATTATTATATAGTCTAAAATTTATAGAAGAAGTTCTATTACCTCAAACGGGTCGTATTTGTTGACTTGATTCAAGAGCTCATCCGTGCGATGATAAACACCGCCAGCATAATGCATAAAATCGGGATAAACCTCGAAGGAAACTGACAATGGACCCGATTCAACGAGCGATAATTTCATCAGCTCTTCGTTGCAAGCGCCATAATAGCCACCAACGTAACGATATTTAGCAACGTACGTGCGTCCACATTTCTTAGCGGCACTGCATGTAGAATCGCGACCGGTGTAGGGATAGCATTCCTCAGCTACAACGCCATGATCTTGGGCGTATTTTCCAGCAACCAAATAAGGAAAGCCACCCTCGCAACCCTGACTGTAAGCCGAGCAGCTGACAATGTCTTGCGGAGAGAAGTTCACCTGGAGCTGATTCTTAGTGGCAACTCGTAGACGTGACTCAAGCATACCCAGAGAAGAGAAAGCATAACAACTTCCACAGCTTCCTTGATTCCTAGGTTGGTTATAACAATTTTTCACATCAACACACCGCCTGTAAAAGTCCCAGTTTATAATACGATCGCTCTTACTTGACAGCAGGGACGTAGTTTACTCCACTGACATTACGCCAGTCCCATTCGTCTGGAAGAAATTCCGCTTGGCGGCGCACAAATGGAGAAACGGGTGCAACTAGTGGGCGGGAATGAATTTTGGACTTGATTCCACCGCGCATTTTCAGCAAGTTTTCATGACTCATCTGCAAAAATAAATTGTGCCATTTATCTTATCATTTTGTCCAATTTGTACGGGGGTCAACTTACGCCCTCCATCCACGAATACGCCTTAGCTGTCCAAGAATTCTGTTTCTTGTTGATGCTGTTGATCACCTCAGTGTTGCTTACATAAATTCCATTCTAAAAAACAAAGTAATTTGTTACATTAGCACAGAGCTCTTATCATAAAATATACAATGGGCATACCAGATTTTTGCCCAAGCTTTGGGAATGAATTTTTGGTGCCCTTTGTGCCATATGCTTGCCTTGAAAGCAGGCCCAATTGTGAGTCATGGTATCATGTGACCATCCAGCCAAGGTTTTGTCACAAAAGCTTAACACTTCAGAACCATTCTGGGAGAGACAAAAAAAATTAAACAGCAATACTTTTTATAACATAAAATATGTTTTACCTGTGCAAAACTTGAGAATGCAAAGTAAATACGCTGATTAACTGTTATTTCAAATCCCTGATTATAGATTAAGGTCCAATGACCTCTGTTCCCATATTGGTCAACAGCTACATTTGGCTTGAGTAGTTGTAACTGCACCTTATTGACAGCATTTTCCTCTAAAAAAAAAAACAATTTACTGTACAATTTCTTTAAAATTGAAACACATAATAGTTTACAACTATAAGATACAGTGAAAGAATAATGCATGGCAATGTATTTGCATCAGGACAATTTTCAGTAAAATGCAATAATTTTACAGCCAAGGTCAAATTTGAGGGATGACGAATCACTCATCGAAGATGGGTAAGGCATACTTTTATATTGAAGTAATTTCAATACTTACTGTTATTTAAACAGTCTAATGTATGGTCTCCGTTCCTTGGCGTTTCGTACAACACCCAGGTTCCCACAATGTCTTCAAAGGTGCAGTTTGCTGGGGTATCGGATCGTACTGATTGCGTAAGAAGGCAAAAAACTGAAGCGAACAAAAGTGCCCTCATAAGCAATATTCCACGAAGTTCTGCCATCGCAAGCTGTGAACTCTTTGGAGGCCAGAATTATTATGTTGTCAATCAAAAAGAGGAAGCTTTGAAGAAAACTCGCATAAAGCCAGGGGGAGGGATTTCAAGAATGATAACAATCAAAACAAAACAAAAACGGCTGTACGTTTTCTAAATCCTTCTGCTAAACGATATCGCTTTCGTCTGCTTGTGTAGCTAAAGCCAATCTTACTAGAATGATTTCATTCAAGGTTTTACTAGTTTGCCATTTCGCACTAGGTAAGGTTACTTTATTCACAAGAAAATTAATCACTATTATTTTATTGCTAACCCCGTAGAGCTATTAGTTGCCGGGTCGTTATCTGAACAAGTTCAAAATAGTTTGGAATCCTCCAGTTCCCATGACAATGTTTCACAGCCAACGGAGGAAACTTCAGATGATAACTTAATAAAATCGCCACTTCTTAACAACCCTGTTGATGGTTCA
This sequence comes from Daphnia magna, assembly GCF_020631705.1. Classification (NCBI taxonomy): domain Eukaryota; kingdom Metazoa; phylum Arthropoda; class Branchiopoda; order Diplostraca; family Daphniidae; genus Daphnia; species Daphnia magna. Next base: position 11,059,573 of record NC_059185.1, on the reverse strand, counting down.
TCGACTGGAAATGACTCTGTTACCAATGATACAATGATATCTAATGCCACTCAAATAAAAAAATTTACCTGTCTTCTAGATGAAACACAGGAAAATAATCCAACATTTCAGGTTACCATTTTTAAAGCATTATACAATTGAACATAAATTTTCTTAGTTATTTGATTAGATAGTCAATGGTACTACACTGTTATCTGTTCTAAAACAAAATCAAAATGTTACATCTCGAACCCAACCAGCAGCATGCCATGTTGTTGTGTTTTTCACTTCATGGTGCCCTTTCAGTGTACAGGCTGCCCCGCACTTAAATGCCCTACCAAGAGGATTTCCAATGATGTCTTTTTATGCTATTGATGCCTATTCCCATAACAGGTTGGTCTCAAACTGTGATGCATTCTTTATCCTTAAGAAATATTTTTGGAGAAAAACATCTTATCTCATATTTGTATCTATATAGCTTAACCACAATGCAAGGAGTAATGGCAATTCCAAGTTTATTCTTGTATCACAATGGTAAGGCCGCTGCAAGGTATAACGAAACGGAATACAAGGTAGATTTGTTTGCCAGTTTTATTACACGCTATACAGGTAAGCCATTTTAATTTCCTTTTTGTAAACAAAGTAACACGCTAAAAAAAGCGTAATAGAAACAAAATACATCATAATTTTTACATGTAAATTTCAGGTATACAGCCAATAGGCGTTTTAAATCGCACCACCGCTGATTATCAAGGTCCTTTGCCTACCAGTGTAATAGAACAGACGGACCAATGGCTCATCCTTGCCTGGGTTGTGCTTTTCCTATCGTTGGTTTATTGGTTCACTAGGTCTAATTTGTTTTGGACCTTAATGGAGAATATCCGCAATACGTGGAGAGAAGCAGAAGCACAACATCAGCATATTGATTAGCCCCATTTTCAGAACGATCTCGTGAGCCATAAACAATTAATGTTTGTTTCATTTTGTTGCATTCTTTTTATTCCGTCCACGTAATCTAGATTCGTAACATAGAAGAAGCACCAATAACATGCGATTGGAAAGGAAAATATGGCTTTTTCTTTTGGGCAGCGATGGATTTCTACTAAGTAAGGCAAGCAAAAAAGTGTATTTTCAATGCTGCACTTATTCGGAAAACGTAAAAAGACTACGGTGAGCCATTTTAAAGTTGTATAATTATTCAGCTCGAACAAATTTTGTCTCATTATTTCCTGCTTGTAGCGAGTCTGAAAATTTGCAACGTCCAAGTTTGTTTTTTTTTTTTATTTATTTATCTTGGGACATTAAAGCCGCCATATTCAAAAAGGTTTCTGGACCTATCGCCGATTCTCAACCCGCGCTGCCCGGTTCACGAAGTTATCCCTCGATCGTCCCGATTGGCTTTTTCCGGGGCAGGGCAGGGACCCCGATTACAGCAAACCGGGGACGATCCTTAGTTCTAATCTCACAACCAAAATTACAACACCTACGTTATGTTCTTATCCGTCGCTTTTTGCAGGGTATTAACGCTGCACAGCTAATTTTTAAAATAATAAAGCTATTGCGAACCAGGCAAACGCGACATCTATGGGTGGTGAGAGTAGGAATGGCCAACACAAAATACCTTGAGCTCCCATGAGATAGCGGTGGCAAAACTAAAACAAAACCGAATTCAACGCAATGCCATTTGACATACTTTTTATGGTCCGCCCTGTTCTCTGGTTTACCATTTAGTTCAGCAATTTGAGAAAGATACCCATCGTCATCTAGTGAAACTCCATTTCATTCAGTTATTCAGTAGACCGTTATACAACCAACGGATTAGTTCTCCATCACTAAACCTAGTAAATTATTGCTGATCTGTTTGGTCGTTTTCGGTAGTTAAATGTAACATTTTTTATGAATTGTGACCGCAAGCAATTTATGGCTTCGTTTTTGTTTTGTTTTTGTTTTTTCTCTCTTTAGTTTCGGGAACAGCGGGAGTGCGCAGCACCTCGCTTGATTCATTTTCTTAAATTATTTGTTATTGTTTTGTTTTGTTTTTGCTGTTGTTATCGTTTCTTTTCTGCTGTCCGCTGGCACATTGGCAGTACATTTATATATACATATAAATATATAGATATATATATAAATATATACTGTGCTTGCTAAGTAGTATGGGTCGGTAACGTTTAACGGTTGACATCTTCGTTTATCCGCCGCCTGGAGCGAGGCCCGTTTTTTTCTTTTTCTTTCTGATTTCCCGATCGTATTACAGGTCGATGACTGCATCCAGCTCATCGGTGCTTATATTATAACTGTATAGCTTGTTTATAGATTTGAGTATTTGTTTGTTGTTTAACGGTCGTGAGAAAAGAACATGACGAACAGTTTTTCCCCAATAGCGGGTGGGGTCTCTTGGCTTCAGATTTTGATTGTGGCTCCGTCTCTCCCTTCTACCCAGCCTGTCATAATTCTCGTTCGATGCGGGTCCAAGTTGACAGGATGGTGACTTGAAAGGTTGCACACATACACATGGAAAGGAATCCATTCAATAATGCAGGCCTTGTGGCATGTGACGTCCTCTAAAAAAAAATTCAAAAAAGGAATACGTGAATAAATAAATTCGTGGGGGCAGAAGCAAGTCAATCAATTAGCAACCGTGTGCAACTTTATACACACTTTTTACGCGAGTGTTATTACAAATGATTTGTTTTGATTCGAATTGTCCTGCCATCTAGCGAATGTCGAAGAAACCACAAAGGGTGTCGGGACCAAATCGCAGTTGTTATTGGCGATTGTAGATGGCGTTCGCAATGGACGAATGCCGTGTGTTGGAAAATTGCAACTGACCGAAACAGTTGTGTTTGGGACGTGGTATGCAGCATGTTAGTGATAGCCAGGTGAAGGTTGGCAGGAATTGCACATGAAAGTAGCCAGTACTTTCTGATCGTCTATCATCGCCAATTGGGGAACGTGGTAAAGTATATCGTGATTAGTAATGTGTTAGTTTCAGAGATTCTTTTAAGAAATTACATTTTGTATCACCAAAAAACAGACTGTACGTACTTTAATTCTTTATTGTCCATTCGTAAATACGTTTATGTGTTGGCTATGTTTTTATAAATCTGGAAGATGCAAGGTGGTATCACAGTTAGGCACAATGGTCAGAAACAAGATAAAGTTCACAAATGATTCAATTATAAAATAGGTTTCTTACAGCTGTGTTTTATTATTTAAGGAAAAGGTTTTTTTTTAAATATGATGTATGTATGTATGCAACCTTTTAAAGTCTACTAGTTGTTTTGAGGGTTGTAATTGTAAATAAACCGTTCATTGGTTTATTCGTAAAGGTATATATTGGCAACTCTGCATGCTAAGTTTAGATTTCTAGCGTCTGTAATGAGAAGACAAAATTGTGGTTGTGCTCGATTTTAGGTAGGCCTTAGATTAATGCGAGTCCTTGCATAGAAGTGATTCTATAAAATTGTACGATAATAAAATGTGGAACGTTTGTGAAAAACCAATGATATCGTCTTTAATGATGAGCTGATTGCAGCGTGTGAACGTTAAACAACGAAATAGTAAGTCTTATTTCTGAATATATTTGATGTCTTAATGCCTATCAGTAGCCCAATTGTGAAAACTTGAATCAAGGAACACTTTCGCACTGTGAACTGTTAACGACTACTCGCTTGCATTCGTCGTAGATATCGTGATGGATACACATTCACTTAGATTTATAGAGGACGATGAAAAGGTCCACAGTAATAGAATGTGATTGTTACCGTTGTTACAACAACCATACAAATGTTCTCTTTCTGGATATTTCAACAAATGTGAACTGAAACTTTGTTCGACAGTCGTTAACAAAAATCACTTGGATATTCTAGATCTAGACTGTAAATAAACAATATTATGGTTAGCAGAGAAATATTGGTTTTAGCGTTGGCTTTTCACTAGATTTTGGTGGCCCTGAAAAGGGTCATTTTGTCTAGTGCATTGCAATTTTCGCCTAGGCAATGGCGCCTTGGCTGTTTCACGCCATTGTTTAGATTAAAAGGAGGGAAAACGAATAGGGTACAAACACATAGCCTCTCGGTACATATGAGGTGGCGGTAGAATCCGTAGCAGGTGGTTTTACGTTAGCAGGGTTCACTTTTGAAGGAATTGTTTTGTACGTCAAAAGTTGTAAATTATTGTATTGTGTGGAGAATTGTCAATAAAAATGTTTCTTAAACAAATGTTTTGCAAAACTTATTTTTTCTTAGTGTTCATACTCTGCATCTCTCTAACCTTTGTTGATTTGGAGATATTGAACTTACAGAGCAGATTTATTTTAATTTTAAATTCTGCATGTGTAGGGGCTTGGAGTTGTATGAATTATGGCTAAACGGTTGATTGTTTACATGGTACGCTGAGAATAAAGGGTTCGATTCCCAGAAGAGTCAAATAATACATGTTATCACTGTGATTTAATTGCAAATCAAATAAATATAATGTTACTTTCACTAATACCCGGTAGATATCCTGGGGTGAACTTCGCTAGCGTAGCTAACCATGGTTTCTAAGACCATCTTGTAACCACATGGAGAGGGGTTTCTGGTAAGGATTTGATTCACGGTTCGGGTGAACTCCGTCAGGGCAGCTGGGCTTGGTTTCCCAGACCACCACACAGCCACTTGGAGTGGGGTACCTGGCAGGGATTCAAGCGATACACCATCGAATACCCAGGGTAGCTGAGGCGGGTTCCGTAGACCACAACGCGGCCACTTGAAGTAGGGTACGTAGGCAGGCATCCGAGAGATACACTGTCAAGTTCCCTGGCCATCGCCTGTCAGTTGGACCATGATTAGCCCCTGTATCCCAAGAACGACATTTCAAAAAGATTTTAAGTGTCCACATAGATATTGTGATATTGAAGAAAATCCAAAGGATATAAATATAACAATTGTAGCTCAGTGGTAGAGCGGCGGCATGGCAAGTCAAAGGTCTAAGGTTCGATTCCGTCATGGCAGACATCTTATTATATATGATTTTATTGTCATTTTGTGAAAATATGAACAATTTTGGCGAAAAATAGAATTTTCCAGCAAAAAAATTTCAAAAAAAAAAAATTTTACCAGGAAAAAATTTTACCAGAAAAAAAATTTCCCGAAAAAAAAAATTTTAAAAAATCCCAGGAAAAAAATTTTGCAGAAAAAAAATTTCCAGAAAAAAAAAATTTTAAAAAATTTTATCAATATAATTTATCTGGAAGAATTTCACGAGAAATTATCTACCAGAATTTTATCGAATAAGTGGTGTAATAATAAGATATATTATTCAAAATGCGTTTTATTGATAATTTATCACATAAATACAAAAAACGTTATAGCCAAAGTATCAGCAGAATTCACACGAGTTTATCACAAGTCATGGGGAAACATGACCCCATGAAACAAAGCCCAAATAGAAATTCTATTTTGAAAACATGTGAGAATAATTAAGTCTAGAGAAATTTTCAGACGTTTTCTTCCAACTGCCAGCAATCATATCACCAAACCGTTTTGTTAAAATAACCTAAAAAAAATTAAATATAAATTAGTACACATTTTTTAAATACATAATACATAAGCAGTGAAATACCTTGACAGTTTTATTTCCCGTTATTTCATTCCTAAAATCGTACTAAGATAAGCGTGAACACTGTACTGAAAACGGAACAGAACGAAAATTTACAACAAATTGAAATTCAATCTTAGCATCTCCCACTTGTCGTTTCGTGTGTATTTTTGACAAGTTTAAGAGACCTCATCAACATAGGTCGCTACCACATTACTACCAGAAAATGCGTCGTTACTGCAGCAGCAATATATTCACAATTGGACATCTACTGGCAGATAACGAACCACCTAAGCTGGAAATAAAAGTATCAAATGGTTGTTAAGGTATTGTATAGTATTAGAATAATCAAAATTTTAACCTGAGGACATAGAACGTTCCAAACCGAGAAAGAAACAATATTGACAATCAGTTGTCTTACCCAATCATAAACGAAAAAATATAGTTTAAAGGAAGTTACCTATTGCAGCGAAGTGCAAATCCGATCCACAGAATAAAACAGCAGGATTCCAAATTTTCCATTAGATATTCCAACTTTAAGATCAAAGAAAAGAATTGCAGCTTAACACATCAGAAACATCAGAAAATGTTTCTACACGTTCAAGAAAAATACTGTTACGTAACGGTAAAAAGAGCAAAGTTACAGGAAACGAAAAATCCTAGCCACCATCCGACCATTAAAAAAAACTTACCTACATAAATCATATCAACCATCAAGAACATCAAGAACATCAAGAACATATATTATGTAAAATAAATGCAAGATGCACATAACATTGTACCTTTTCAACCTACAGAAACAAATCCTAATACAATCATCGAAACAATGGTCAATGTCTGACCAAACCCTGTGAAGAAAAATAGAAAATTTGTTCACCAACAACCCCATTCATTAATACAATACTCCTCACAATCTTACCTTCACTGTCACCACAGACTGAAAAAAAAAATTGTTTTGCTCAAAAACTCCTTCTGCCAACCTGAAAGGAATTATTAAACATTAATATTATGAAAAAGATCAAAAGGAAGATGATTAAACTTAACACTATCTTGAGAAAAATCTCATATTCATTATTTCAAGAAATATGATACCTTAATGTAACAGCAAAAACAGCTTGGAGATGGGCAATCCAAACCACTTACTGGTTAGCCAGCCATACCATAACCCTACAAAACCCAATTTAAATATCAGACAGGTTACAACAACTTCAAAAAATTAAGAATACCATATCCACCACACCATATCCATACCTGAGCAAGACTGCATACAGCTAACATGTTTACAAACTGGTTAGCAATCTTTCCAATTGGTCAAACCTTTTCTGATGCAGGACTACCTAAACTTTAGATTACTATTTTCTATGATGTAACAGTTAAATTAATTTATTAATTTAAGTACCCAAAACTCTTCATGGAAACCATTAACATAAGATACTTTTACATAAAGAAAACAAGGTGCATTTTATAACACACACTAAATCAAAAACCTGAAAAGAAACAGGAAATAACTCACAAACCCCTGCATTGAAGAATGACTATCAACAAAGAAAATAGATGTTTAATATTAAAACAATGAGCTTATAACCATTATACTTGCATAAGATGGAATACATTCACTCAAGCAATAGTCTACATCTCCTTTAATTGCTACAACACCACACTGTTTTACACAGAAAAGAGCAATTATAACTGTAAAGCTTAGAAATTTAAATAACATGAGAAACCACATTACTGGAAAAACCTGGTCATTTTAACAAACACAAGCTGGTTAAATAACTTATCGATAAGATTTCAACCGACATTGTGTATTCATGTCTAAATACACACAACGTACCACTTTATACTAAATTCGTACCGTGTTGTAAAACACCAAACGGATTTTAAAATAAAATAGACCAAACAAACATACACATCCTATACCTTACCGCATCCTGAATTCAAATGATGATTTCATTTGGTAGAAGACCTTACCTAATCTGCCTTTAAATGCCCGACAGGTGGCGAAAAACAAACTGTATTTTTCTACCACACGATGACACTGTCGTCGAGATCTAGAGAGCCTATATAAAGAGTACCACCGTGATGCTTTATCCTTTTGCACCTAGAACCTCACCGGTACCAAATAAGTAATTCTTTTGTTGATTTTGTTGGGTGAATGCGTTTTGAGTATAGTTCTTATTGTTTTCCTGATGCTTGTTAATTAATTTTTGGGGTTATACGCATTCCAATTTTCAGATATTTCTGGGACTTGTCACTTTTAATCAATAATACTACGCTTGCTCAATTCTTCATTTGATTATTATCTTTGTTCCTAATGTGAGTTATGTTTAGTACGTTTTGTGTTTGAGATCATATTATAGTTGAGATTCAATTGTAATGTAAGTTGAGTAAATGGTATTGCGAAAAATGTCTTGGTAATTGCCTTTAACAATTTTGATCTTTTTTCACAGTATGATGGGAGAACTTGGTTCAACAGAATAAAATGTCACTGGCTAGTGTTTCTTTCTATGTGGTTCCAGGTTGTGATGGATATCTTATAGTAAAGGGTTTGGTTTGTTGATTTTATGGATTGATATAATTTTTTCTATGTTAAATCCTCAATCATACCACCAGTTTTATGTGTTACATGATCTACAATTAATTATTAAGACATAGGTTTATGGGAAGTTTGAAAAAATATTCCACTGAAAGCTTTTTTGTGAAGCAGTCTTATTTATCCAGTGGTGTTTGTCATGATTGTTTCTCACTTCCTTGAGTGTAAGTATAATTTGACCATGAGGTTTTATTGTGATGGGTGAAAGAATATATTTATAATTATTGCCCTCATTGTTCTTTTTTTTTTGTCGGAAGGTCAAACAGGGTTGTAAAAGTTTTATTGGCTTAAGGCCTGTATCTTTTTCTTTTAAGAAGTGGTTTTGTTGCTTGCAGTTTTTTTAGCACTGTTGAAAGGATTGTATCAATAACAGTGATAATTTGAGATACTGTTAATATGTTTTCAGAATTTAGCTTTTGTGACAGGTCATTTTGCATCAAGAGTTTCGTTAGACAGCACGTCATTTTTATTATATCCTACAGGTTGGATCATCCTATATACAGTATAAAAGCAGTTCACATTTTTTATGTTTATTGTTCATTGTAAAATCTTGATTCTTCTTTTCATATTTAAGCTACGGTTTTTCCAATTCAATCAACCTCCATTTCCAATAATTGGTAGATTAATTTAAATAATGAAGTTGCCTTTTTTCTCAGGTTGGAACGCCATCCGTCCGCAAGGTGGGAAATTTAGTTACTAGTACATTTTCTTGTATTAAATCATGTTCCGGTGGGTTTTTAACTGAAACATTACAAGAAGCTTTGACGTTCTGCTTGAATTTATAATTCTGTTCAAATTTTTTTATTTATGTAAGTTACCATTAGGTTGTAGATTCCCAACTTAGGTGGTTCGTTATTTGCTACTAGATGTCAAATTGTGAATATATTGCTGCTGCATTAACAACGCATTTTCTGGTAGTAATGTGGTGACGTCCTATGTTGATAAGGTCTCTTAAACTTGTCAAAAATACACACGAAACGACAAGTGAGAGATGCTAAAATGGAATTTCAATTTGTTGTAAATTTTCGTTCTGTTCCGTTTTCAGTACAGTGTTCACGCTTATCTTAGTACGATTTTAGGAATGAAATAACGGGAAATATAACTGTCAAGGTATTTCACTGCTTTAATTATGTATTTAAAAGATTTTTATTAATTTACATTTTATTTTATTTTAGGTTATTTTAACAAAATGGTTAGGTGATATGATTGCTGGCAGTTGGAAGTAAACGTCTGAAGATTTCTTTATATTTAATTATTTTCACATGTTTCCAAAATAAAATTTCTTTTTGTGTTTTGTTTCATGGGGTCATGTTTCCCCATGACTTGTGATAAACCCGTGTGAGTTCTGCTGATACTTTGGCTAAAACGTTTTTTGTATTTATATGATAAATTATCAATAAAACGCAATTCGAATAATATATCTTATTATTGCACCACTTATTCGACAAAATTCTGGTAGAAAATTTCTCATGAAATTCATTCGGATAAATTTTATCATCGGTAAAATATTTTTTAATTATTTTTTTTCTGGAAATTTTTTTCTGGAAAAATTTTTTCCTGGGATTTTTTTTTATTTTTTTCTGAAAAATTTTTTTGCTGAAAAATTTTATTTTTCGCCAAAATTCTTCATATTTTTACAAAATAACAACAAAATCATAAATAATGAAATGTCTTCCATGACGGAATCGAACCTTAGACCTGTGACTTGCCATGCCGCCGCTCTACCACTGAGCTATTACTCATATAATTGTATTTATATTTGATTTTCTTCATCATACAATATCTATGTGGACACTTAAAATCTTTTTGAAATGTCGTTCTTGGGATAAAGGGGCCAATCATGGTCCAACTAACAGGCGATGGCCTTACTTGACAGTGTATCTCTCGGATGCCTGCCCACGTACCCCACTTCAAGTGGCCGCGTGGTGGTCTACGGAACTCGCCTCAGCTGCCCTGGGTATTCGACGGTGTATCGCTTGAATCCCTGCCAGGTACCCCAATCCAAGTGGCTGTGTGGTGGTCTGGGAAACCAAGCCCAGCTGCCCTGATGGAGTTCACCCGAACCGTGAATCAAATCCTTACCAGAAACCCCTCTCCATGTGGTTACAAGATGGTCTTGGAAACCATGGTTAGCTACGCTAGCGAAGTTCACCCCAGGATGTCTACCGGGTATTAGTGAAAGTAACATAATATTTATTCGATTTGCAATTAAATCACAGTGATAACATGTATTATTTGACTCTTCTGGGAATCGAACCCTGTATTCTCAGCGTACCATGCAAATAATCAACCGTTTAGCCATAATTCATACAACTCCAAGCCCCTACACATGCAGAATTTAAAATTAAAATAAATCTGCTCTGTAAGTTCAATATCTCCAAATCAACAAAGGTTAGAGAGATGCAGAGTATGAACACTAAGAAAAAATAAGTTTTGCAAAACATTTGTTTAAGAAACATTTTTATTGACAATTCTCCACACAATACAATAATTTACAACTTTTGACGGACAAAACAATTCCTTCAAAAGTGAACCCTTCTAACGTAAAACCACCTGCTACGGACTCTACCGCCACCTCATATGTACCGAGAGGCTATGTGTTTGTACTCTATTCGTTTTCCCTCCTTTTAATCTAAACAATGGCGTGAAACAGCCAAGGCGCCATTGCCTAGGCGAAAATTGCAATGCACTAGACAAAATGACCCTTTTCAGGGCCACCACGATCTAGTGAAAAGCCTACGCTAAAACCAATATTTCTCTGCTAACCATAATATTGTTTATTTACAGTCTAGATCTAGAAAATCCAAGTGATTTTTGTTAACGACTTTTGAACAAAGTTTCAGTTCACATTTGTTGAAATATCCAGAAAGAGAACATTTGTATGGTTGTTGTAACAACCGGTTACAATCACATTCTATTACTGTGGACCTTTTAATCGTCCTCTATAAATCTAAGTGAATGTGTATCCATCACGATATCTACGACGAATGCAAGCGAGTAGTCGTTAACAGTTCACAGTGCGAAAGTGTTCCTTGATTCAAGTTTTCACAATTGGGCTACTGATAGGCATTAAGACATCAAATATATTCAGAAATAAGACTTACTATTTCGTTGTTTAACGTGCACACACTGCAATCAGCTCATCATTAAAGACGATATCATTGGTTTTTCACAAACGTTCCACATTTTATTATCATACAATTTTATAGAATCACTTCCATGCAAGGATTCGTATTAATCTAAGGCCTACCTAAAATCTACCACAACCACAATTTTGTCTTCTCATTACAGACGCTAGAAATCTGAAGTTAGAATGCATAGTTGCCAATATATACCTTTATGAATAAACCAATGAACGGTTTATTTACAATTACAACCCTCAAAACAACTAGTAGACTTTAAAAGGTTGCTATCATACATCATATTTAAAAAAAAAAACCTTTCCTTAAATAATAAAACACAAATGTAAGAAACCTTTTTTTATAATTGGGTCATTTGTGAACATTATCTTGTTTCTGACCATTGTGCCTAACTGTGATACCACCTTGCATCTTCCAGATTTATAAAAACATAGCCAACACATAAACGTATTTACGAATGGACAATAAAGAATTAAAGTACGTACAGTCTGTTTTTTGGTGATACAAAATGTAATTTCTTAAAAGAATCTCTGAAACTAACACATTACTAATCACGATATACTTTACCACGTTCCCCAATTGGCGATGATAGACGATCAGAAAGTACTGGCTACTTTCATGTGCAATTCCTGCCAACCTTCACCTTGCTATCACTAACATTCTGCATACCACGTCCCAAACACAACTGTTTCCGTCAGTTGCAATTTTCCAACACACGGCATTCGTCCATTGCGAACGCCATCTACAATCGCCAATAACAACTGCGATTTTGTCCCGACACCCTTTGTGGTTTCTTCGACATTTGCTAGATGGCAGGACGATTCGAATCAAAACAAATCATTTGTAATAACACTCGCGTAAAAAGTGTGTATAAAGTTGCACACGGTCGCTAATTGATTGACTTGCTTCTGGCTTCTGCCCCCACGAATTTATTTATTCACGTATTACTTTTTTGTTTGATTCTTTGTCGAGAGGACGACGTCACATGCCACAAGGCCTGCATTATTGAATGGATTCCTTTCCATGTGTATGTGTGCAACCTTTCAAGTCACCATCCTGTCAACTTGGACCCGCATCGAACGAGAATTATGACAGGCTGGGTAGAAGGGAGAGACGGAACCACAATCAAAATCTGAAGCCAAGAGACCCCACCCGCTATTGGTGAAAAACTGTTCGTCATGTTCTTTTCTCACGACCGTTAAACAACAAACAAATACTCAAATCTATAAACAAGCTATACAGTTATAATATAAGCACCGATGAGCTGGATGCAGTCATCGACCTGTAATACGATCGGGAAATTAGAAAGAAAAAGAAAAAAACAAAAGAAAAAAAACGGGCCTCGCTCCAGGCGGCGGATAAACGAAGCTGTCAACCGTTAAACGTGACCGACCCATACTACTTAGCAAGCACAGTATATATTTATATATATATCTATATATTTATATGTATACATAAATGTACTGCCATTGTGCCAGCGGACAGCAGAAAAGAAACGATAACAACATCAAAAACAAAACAAAACAATAACAAATAATTTAAGAAAATGAATCAAGCGAGGTGCTGCGCACTCCCGTTGTTCCCGAAACTAAAGAGGAAAAAACGAAGCCATAAATCGCTGGCGGCCACAGCAACGAAGGAAGACGAGAGCTAAACTAGGGGAAAAAAAAAATAAATAAATAAAAAAGAACGAAGGGTGTGTATGTGTGTTAAAGTGCTTGGTTAGCTGAAGGTTAAATGGCTCGGCTAATGGAATGGCTGGCACAACGTCAACACGGCTCTATGGGTTCCCTTCGTTTTCTCTACATTCTTCCTACCCTCCCCGAAAAGCTCCCGGCTCGTCCTTTATTTTCTATTTTTCATGGGACATCATCATTTCTTATGGCTCACGTTAGACCGTTGCTTCTTTTTGTTTTGTTTTGTTTTTTTATTTCATCTGGTTCGTTTTTTTCTACCCCTATAAACTAGTAGATGATTACAGCTATTCCATTTGGTTCAATCGTCTGGAACGACCTATCCTTCAATCCTCGCTATAACTGAATTTTTTCTGACGACTTAATTCTTCCCCCCCCCCTTCCCCTTTTGACTATTTATGACACTGGGCTGCAAAGTCTTACAAGCGCTATTTGTCTCCCTATCTCTCTCTCTCTCTTCTTCCTCCCTGGGTCTATGGACTATGAATAAAGGTGGGAGGGCATACAACGAAGGGCTATAAATATACATATAGATTTCAACCGCCGTGCCACGTCTGTTTGACTTCCCCTTCCCCAAAAAGTCTTGTTCCCGGACATGTTTTTCTTCTTCTTTTTTTTTTATATGCAAAGGAGTTTACATAAGAATACGACACCAGCGGAGCAGTGCCCCACACCCAAAAGTGCAATTAAACTTTTTATCCCATAAGGGCCATTTTGTTTCTTCCCCCCTTCCAAATATTTGACAAATCCTAAAGAATTTAAATATTTACACATGCAGTTTGTTATAAGCATATTTCAATTTCAAAATTGGCTCTCTCTTTTTTTTTTTTTTTAATCCTCAATGATGGGTGTGGCTACGCAATGATTGCGAAAGCTACAGACACAGTTGATTATCCTATTTTAGGGCTATACGTACACAGCGAAGGACAACAACAAAAATGATGTTGACTGTCAACGAGCTGCGCATGTATCTCATCGAATTTCCATGTTACACACACGCAGAATAGAGGGGCATCTCTATTTCATTCTGCCTTTGCCATACACTCTGTCTACATGACATTGTCAGTCGTTTTGAATAGATCGATGGGAGGAGCCGTTCCACGGCAGCGGCTCTCTCTGTCTCTCTCCAAAAAGGAGCAAAGAATATTATTAGATTTAGGACTATATATGTATACTTATTTTATAAGCATACACACACACACACACACACATATATGTGTGGAGAGAAAGAGAGAGAGAGAGAGAGGGTCTGCTAGAAGAAACACATGATAATACTGGATCCAATTAGTTTGGCTGAACATGCCAGTCACATGACCTGCCTGCCTTTCCCCCCATTGCGCAGTACACACACACACACACGCTGGCTATATAGCACGGGATACACGGGCGAAATAGGAATCAAAAAAATAAATAAAGAGAGCGAAAGAAGAGAGAGAAAAGAATGAAAGAGTAGATGGAATATATCAAGAGAAAAGAGAGGCGGGTTCCATCAATACCCCGAGCAGCAGCCAAAAAAAAAAATCCGCACGCGGGAATAAATGTACAGAGGCCGCGAACGTGCTGCTCTCGCTGTATGTGTGCACACACACACACACGAAAAGCCAAGTTGAGTGGGGCGTGGATATGGGGATGACCTCTTTGTCGACCCCCATCACTAAATAGAGAACGGATCGATGATGACGGCACAGTGTATATACATCAGATAGACTAGATATAGGATAGAGATAGATCTGCTCCATTATATCCCTCGCCCCTTCTTCTCTACTTGGCTGGCAGATTCACGAGAGCAACTTCCCCTGTTCCACTATCTCTGTGTGTGTGTCTCTATCCTTTTGTCATGTGTGCGTGTATAGAAACGCTTGGGATATATTACACATTGTCTAGTCATTTTTATTTTTTTCCTTCTCTTTCCACTTTTCTCTCGGTTAAAGTGGTTAGATTTCTCTGCGCACGGTAGTCCCCCCCGTCAAATGATGTGGGGGCCATATTGGATGTACACGACGGATGCTATTCAATGGCCGTCAAGTGTCTATGCGTGCTCGGCTGCTAGTCGCACGCATTTAATATGACGTATCGTATGCATAAAAGCTGGCCATCATTTCCGATAAATCAATGAGCCTGTCGCTGATCGCAAAAAAAAAAGAAGAATGACCTCCGCATGCAGCACGTCGTATATCGGCTACAAAGCAATTCGTACGCTGGCAAGGTCGTCTATTATACACAGAAGAGACATAATCAAGAAAGAAAGCTCATTGTATCAGCGAGTAACGAACCCCTCTGCTGTCGATTGTTTGGAGACATTTAATAATTTTTGTGTGTGTTAGGGGGAGGGGTTAGCGAATGATTGCGAGAGGCGATTAAGAGAGAAAGGCACGGACATTGCGCACAGTCTTGAATTCGTTGGAATCGATGACGTGTTAGACCACATCGTGAATTTCGGATAATTCGGAGAAAAGAAAACGGAAAATAAATAAAATAAAAACTTGTTTCGACATAACACGAACCAAATTGGCGTAAAACGTAAACGCTTTCTCAGATTTTTGGGTTTTTTTTTTTTCCAGAAGAAATGAGGGGTGTAGGTGCTTAAAGGGTATAGGCAAGACGTTTGTATAATAAGCTTGCACCCGTGAAAGAAAAAGAAAAAAAAAAACGGTGAGTGTAGTAACATCCGGTTGCATCACAACGCGTGTCGATCCAAGAAGAAAAAAAAGACTTTTCTCAAATAAAAAATGAAAACCGCTTCACTCCATTTTGATAATATCGCCAGAGTTGCGAGATATACACACGAAAACCCGGATGTTACTCACACACACACACACACATTTATATATAGCGAGTGATATCCTATTGTGTATTAAACACACCAGCCTCTCGAAACAACGACCTGATTTTAAAATTGTTTTCTTTTCCATTTCTGTAATGGCATTTGCATGTGTTTTACATACGGCCCAAAACTGGAATCAGCCGCGATGATAACACTGAAACCGTCTAATGCTGTACTACAAATGAGTAACTTACATATAAATTAAACGAGAAAAAAGGTGAAAGGTCAATCCCGAAAAAAAACTGGAACAGCACGAAAAAAAAAAGAAAAGAAGCCCCCCCCCCCTTCCTCCCGAATAACTTGTTTAAAGCTAAATAATACAGACTAGGAGAGCTCACACACATTGAGCTGCAGGAGCAGCGGCTATTTAGAAATGATAGCGACGCAGATGGCTCGGTGCCCTGCTATTCATCTATCATTACGTCAGTGAGTTGTTTTTGGATGGACGCTCTAGAGCAGCAGCTTCTCCTCGTTCGCCTTTCCCCATTTTCTTTTTGCCTTTGTGTTTAGCTTACAGATAGAAAACGAGGAAGGAAGAGAAAGAGAGAATAAGAAGAAGAAAAGGGAAATGTGTAACTCTTTCGGCTATTGCAAATGGCGCCGCCTCGGCTATAAACGAATAAATGAACTATTAAAACATGTAAACAAAATAAATACAAACAATCGGCTGACAAAATGTGTCAACATCTTTTACCGTGCGCGACATTTAAATGCTTAGGAAAAAAAAAAAAAAAATTGTGCTGGGCAAAATACGACCGAAGACGGACAAGAGTTGCTGCCCTAGCGGTGCGATTTATTTCTCGTCTTGAAAGAACAAAAATTGGCTCAGTCGATAGAGCTCCCCCCCCCAAACCGTTGAAAACAGGCAGCTATGCATCAGACCTTCTTATATTATATAAGGAAAATAAAAAAAAAAAGCTGGTAAATATATATATAAGTACCTACATAGATATTATGATTTCCCAGCTCTTTTGTGTGTGTGTGTGTGTGTGTGTGTGTGGAGTTCTCTTATACCAGTCACACGCAGACTGCCAAGGAACGAAGGGGTCTGGCTTCTTTTGTTTCAATCACGAACTACGCACACACACAATGTAAGACCCTCTTGTGCTTACAACAAACAAAAGGGCTATAAGAACAAGTCTTCTTTTAAAAAAAAAATATAGAGTTTTTGTATCATCGTCACATGATGAAGGTAAAAAAAACGGGAGGAAATAATCATCGTGATAATAATGTGTGCCCGATGAAACTAGAGCATGGGGGGTTGAGTATGGGAAAAGGGATCGGGACAACATCTACTGAATAAAAGGTTTCGAGTGCGCCCCTGGTGAACTGAGTGAGGGGGGAGTGCCGTGCCGGTTGAGTTTGGAGATAGGAAACAAGGGCGGAGCTTGTGACTTCTCTTCCGTTTCTCTTCCTTACTATGGGGGATTGATATATCTATATTACACAGCATTGATATCGATGGGATATGTAATGTAACGTAAATGTAATAATATATATAGTATATATAAAGAAAAGGGAGGCGATGGATAGACACACACACACAGAGTACAGAAAAAGGGGGGGGGGGATGGATCATATCCCGCACCCAGTCACGAAAAATAAAAGAGGGAAGCTCTTTCTTTTCTCCCCTTCTCTTTCATGTTGCTCTTTTTTGTGTGTGTGTGTTGTATCCCGATCGAATCAGCTCTTTTTATTTTCCTATTCTGCTGCTGCTGTTTCTTATATGACAGTCTTTAAATTAAAAAAATAAAAAGGGAGAATCAACGTGTCAGCCCGCCATCGGCACTTTTTTTTTCCTTCTTATTCTGCTCTATAAGAGTAAAAAAAAAAAAAAAAAAAAGAAAAGTGGAAAACCAGAGGCGAACCTGCTTCCTCTGTACATTGCCGTTTCCATGACAATCGAGATGAGGAAGAAAAACAAAAGAGGTGATCCATCTCACCGGAGACTATTACACAAGATTGTAACAATAATGAAACTATATCCCATTCCCTTTTATTTTCCCACTCCTAAAATAAGAAAGAATAAAAAACTAATTTTATTCCTCTATCAAAGAAACAAAAAAAAAAAAATCCTAACTCGTTTTTTGTACGCATTAGATTTCTTATTTTCATTCAAAACAAAACAACAACAAAAAAAGAAATTGGGGATATGTAAAAACGTACTCTTGTTTTGGCTACTAATCGGGAAGGGTCTCTCTTTCTTAACAAGGATATAGAGAGCTAACACACAGAGAGAGAGAGAGAGAACTCAATGCGCACCATTGCCAAGTTGCCTAATGGGGCCATGAAAAAAGAAAAATAAAAAATGCTTCTCTGTGTGTCTGCGTCCGCGACTTCTCCTCGTTGACTCGTCGCTTTTATAGACCCGCTCATACGCCAGTTGTATCGCCATCAGTCGCGGCAGAGTCACGCGCCCGCTCGCATCTCACGCGCGCAAACAAAAACGAAAACATCAACCGTTTTTGTTTTGTTTTTTGTTAATTCCCTTATTTTCTTTCAAATCGAAGAAAGAAAATAATAAAACAAAAGAACAAAAACAAAAAAATTTGTGTGTCTGAGGAAGGAGTTGAAGCGAAAAAAAAATAAATAAAGTGAGGAAAAATTGCGCGGATCAACGGCTGTGCTGTGTGTGTGTTTGGTTTCATCATCAGCGGACAAACAAACGCGTGTACAATTTCTCGTAATCGTGACTTGGCGGAAATCCCCCCCCCCATTTCTATATTCATTCGTGGTGAAATAACAAAAGAGTTCCGCTCGTTCTGAACCCGCAAATTAGCCAGTGAAAATTTGGTACCCCCCTCCCCCCCGGTCCTTCATTCGATCGTGAATAAATCGGAAAGAGAGTGGCCGTTTCTTTGTGTTGCGTGTGCAAATTGTTTTGTTTTTTCTTTTCAAAAAGAATAAACAGAGAAGAAAACATCAAAAAAAAGATCTGCGCCGAGAGACGGCTGACCGCCGCCGTCTCCAGTGACATCATCATCCAATTACACAACAAAAAACCCATTGAAAATCCCCCCCCCTCTCTTTCTTTATCCTGCCTTCCTTGCCCAAAGTCTCTTACCTTAACCAAAAGGAAAAAGGTGAGTCAACCTGACGTGCCTTGGCAGTTGTTGTGTGTGGGTTAGAGCCCCGAATAAGATGCAAATCGGCTGCCCCTTTTCTGTTTGTGCAATCGATTTCTATTGTACAATCGGAAATTTTAACGATGGCTCATCACTCGCGAAATGAGAGTAAGTGATGAGCGTACAACACCATTCTCTCATAAATCATTTCAAAGCCAAGGGAAAAACAAAAATTAAAATGGGATCGAACGCAGCCAGAGGCTGAAAACGAAATCAAGGAAATCCATTCGTTCCGGATGAATAACATTAAAAAAAAAAAGAAAAAAAAAAATGCGGGGACTGGACATTTAGGAAAAATAAATTGAGAGGCTTTGAAAAAGAGTCTTTCTCTACTACCAGTTCGTTTCGAGTCGCACTATTATGGCTGTGTTTATACCCCCCGCAGCTGTTTCTATAAACTTGACACGAAGCCTTGATTCTCCTCTCTTTTATAGTTCATGGATTCGTTCTCATAAAAAGAAAAAAGCAAAACAACTCTACTGCCACTACTAGAACTATTGCTTTGATAGAATAGCTCGGCCATCATCTCGTTTGTCTGCATTCCAATCTTTTTTTTTTCTTTATCCAAAAACCTCCCGAGGTTTGGGAAAGAAAAAAAAAGAGACGGTTGAAATCTTTCGTTCATTTTCGTGCGACTCTATCCAGTTTCCTTCATTTGCGTATTAGTGAAAATAAGAGAGAGAATCAAGTCGTCGGCTACCGGATCAAATTTTTTTTTGGGAGGGGGGGGGATTCGAATTCTGCATCTCATTAAGAAGAAAAATATTAATAATGAATTGAATCTCAAGAGAATTCAAATTCAAATTTCAACCACAAAACGTTGCAAAAGATCAGAAGAAAAAATGACGTTTTTCTTTTGTTTCTTGATTTTTTTTTTTTTTTAAGGTCAGTTCAAGAAAAAAAAAACGGGTTGCGTGATCGTATAATACGCGTAAGCAGGAAAAAAAAGGAAAAATGTATATTTATACAAGAGACAGACGTCGTCTTGTGGGTGTTGGAAATTATTTATTCATAACGCGATGGCAGACTTTATTTTTGCCCGTCAGAGAGCGCGCGCCAGCCATCATCAGATTCGATCGTTCCGCAATACAAAGCAGAAAAAGTTGCCTAACAACGACACAAATATCTTTTAAAAAAACAAACCAACTCTACCACACGCTCTTCCTAACGACTAATCAAACGCATTTAAACAAAATTCTCCGGAATTGATAAAAAAAAAAAAATGAATTAATAAAAACAGCCACCGGTTAGAATTTGTCCCTTTTCTTGAAGGCCCGTACGTTTCTTTCTTCGATTCGTCGGATTCGTTTGACGACCAACTTCTTTTTTTCTTGTATCTCACCCGCCCACCTAAAAATCCAAAAAAGGATCGAAAACCCGGCCCTCATCTTTTCCCCACTCGTCCCACTTGCAAGACCCCCTAAAACTCGTGAATATTACCATCATGAACGCTCTATCATTTCATCCGTTTTCGTATTCATTTTGAGTGTGTGTGTGTGGCTGGTCCCGCACGCACGAAAATCAGCTGGCGATCCAGTCGTGGCAAACACACACACACACAAAAAAAAGGGAGAATTTGACATTTTTTTTGGCTAAGAAACAACAAAAAAAAGGGGGAAGGGAGGACCCATTCTAAAACTGTTATTTTTAATTGGACAGGAGGGAATGACGAACGTGAAATTCGAAACGTTTTCTTTTTCGCTTGGGCTTTGTGTGTGTGTGTGTTACGTAAACCCACACACACACACACACATGCCACAAAAGCCACGGCCAAGAAAGAGTATCCCCACTTTGTGTGCGTGCGTGTTCAAGCAACGAACCCAAGTTTTCTTTGAAAACTTGAAAAAAGAAAAAAGAAAAGACATTCATCGATTAGAAAACTTCATTTGCCTAGCGAATTTCTACCTAATTGCGTACGAAAGATTGCCGTCTTTTCAAAAAGCGATACGCTTCAAAACCGTTCCACTATTCGTTTTCGAAATTCCGCGTTTTACTCAGCTCCCGCCCCATTCGTTCCAAGAAAACGCACTTGCAAATATGTAAACAAATCCCCCACAAAATTCAACGATCTCGACACTGAAAAATCTGAATTCATCGAAATCCCCGTCATTATCCTAATAGTTCAATGGAGGAACGCATAACATCAGCACTTGTACTCCGCATTTGCATACAAAAAGCATTCCACCCCCCACCCCCAATCATTGACGGCCGAATTTCTTTCTAATTTGCAGCCATGCAGTCAAACAATGTCCTTTGCCACAACGTCATTTTTGTTTTGTTTTGCTCACTCGCTGTCTCTACAAAACAGCGTACCGTATGACGTGAATCGATAGCAGCAAAAGGGGCGCGCGCGCATACACACAGTCCTAATCAGCCCAATGGCTAGATAGCGCTACATCATTGTTGGGCTCACTCTCTCTTTTTTCATTTCAAACATTTTTATTCGGCGAAGACGATCTAACCCCTCCCACTTGACGTGCAACCGGGCAATGAGCTCCCTATGAGAAATGGCTATTTGATAGTCACATAGGGGAGATGATCTCTTAACAAACTAAATAAAAAAAACAAAACAAAAACGCACGTACGTTAACCCACATCTTTCTGTTCGTTCGTCTGTCAAATGGGAAACCGATCATGCAGCGACATGTGAGTGAGGCTTGAAATTGTAGAGAATGAAAGGGGGGGGGGGATGGAGCCTTCAGGGGGGGTTATGTGTCTGATGATTTGTGATGACTCAACTCTTCGTGTACGAGCCCGCAAAGAAGAAAAAAAGAAAAAAAAAAAAAACTTAATCAACGACAAAAAGGGCAGAGCCAACGGGTTTTGTTTGGTTGCTGTACTGACCTTATTTGGTGTATAACTTTGATGAGATAACGAAAGCGGGGAGGAAGGGTAGACGAGCTGCTATTACACCGCACCATCCGGCTCTCTCTCTCCTCTCTCCGCGTCGCCCACATCGAACGAAGCACAGTCAACCAAATATGAACGATGCGTCACTTGTATTAACAATAGCCGGCCAAACTCCTTTGTTGTCCGTCTCTAGAAAATCAAAAGAAAATTTAAAAAAATGATAAGCTTCGTTATTGCGATATTATTATCAATTCGATTTCAATATTTCATCTCAAACTGCAATTTGATTTCTAATTGATTTAATTTTTTTTTTTTTAATTTTGCGTGTACAGAAACAAAAAAACAAAAATTGGCTGTGTTACCCTTTTTCTTTGGTTGTTCAACAAAGGCCGCAAAACGTCGAGAAGAATTAAACAAGGGAAAGCTCCGCGGCTGTCGACTCGCGCAGTTTTCATTCTCACATGGCCGGTGTTCCGTTGCCGTTGATGAGCAATGACGACGTGGTGCCGGCCGGACCGAGCATCTTCTGCTTTAAATCTGCGAGCATCGTGTCTGTCGAGTGCCGGCTCAGTGGCTGCCCTTCCATCCAGCATTGCCAACAGTAAGCGCAATCATCGTCGTCATCACGTTCGCTATTCGTCCACACGACGTGCAAGTGATTCATCGCCGTGCTCCGACCGGCATCAAACAGCGGCCGCGTCGCGTCATTCCATCGCCGACATCCTCGGCTGGAAAACTCATCCGGCTGATTGCGCGCCACTGGCCAACAGCCTCGCCTCCGGCATTTGCAAAATCGAGCGCGAAAGGGACGGCCATCCGTTCGAGCCACTCGTTTTAAGTGAGCGACATCGTTGCGACGACGACGACTACGACGACGGTAGCGAAGAGGAGCGAGACGGGATGGCGTCCGACTGCGTCGACGTGGCCGATATGATGAACATTAGTGACGAGCCACTGGACTTGAGCCTGGACAAGAGCAAATGTCGCCAACGTGAAAGGGAACGTGAGAGCGGGACGCCCATCAAACGGGCCAAAGGACTGGTGGTGGACGCCATGGAGCCGGCCAGTGACCCAGGGACGGACGAGGGCGACATGGACGGCGTCGGACAGTGGGGCAACGTCCAGCCGCATTTGCAGATGGCCGCCAACTTCTCGACGGTGCTCCAGTACTATTTGACGGCTGCCCGTCTGTGGCAGACGAGTGAAGTGATGCGGTGTCAGGAATCCCAACAGAGGGCCGGCGGAGAGACGGACAGTGAGGCCAATGACGACGGACACGCGTCCGACACCAACGCGGCGGCCGCGGCGGCCGTCGTAGCGGCAGCCGTGGCTGCCGCCGGAAGCGATTCAGCCGGAATTGTTTTCCCCGTCCAGTCACAGCAGCAGCAACAACAGCAGCAACAACAACAACAATCGAACAGCAACGGTGGCGGCAACAAGCGCAGGAAGAACAAGGACAGTCACCACCATCAGAACATGGTCATGGTGGCCGATTTGGTCAATTCCGGCGGTGCGGATTCAGCTAACGGCCAATCGCGTCCGCGCAAAACGCGCACCACCTTCACGGGTAAACAGCTTTTCGAATTGGAGCGCATTTTTGAACAGAAGAAATATTTATCGTCCAACGAACGTCAGGAAGTCGCCCGTCTGCTCAACGTCACCGGTTCCCAGGTACGAAATCCTCCTTTGTTTTCATGTTGTTGTTGTTGTTATTTCATTAAAAAAATCTGCGGATGGGAGAAAAGTAAGAAAAATGCAAATAAAATCAATTCTGGCCGGGTTAGATCAAAATTTGGTTCCAAAATCGACGGACCAAGTGGAAGAAGCAGGATCCTAATACAGCGGCTGAACTTGCGCAGCTCAAGTCGGCCAGCCGCAGTTCTCAACAGGGCACCTCAACATCGTCGTCGGTGGCCGCCGCGCCCAAAGGCAAAAACGGCGACGATCAGCCGGGATCGGCCAATGCAAACGACGATATCGCCAGCGCTGGCGATAACGACGAGATCAATAGCGACGACGCTCTATCTCCACCGGCGCCACGATCGCCTTCTTCCGTCTAAAAATATTTAAAAAACAAAACAAAACAAAAAACAGAAAAAGTTAATTATTTAAATAAACAAAATAAATATACAACAACAAACATCTCAAGCAAAACTCTAAAAAAAAAGGAAAAAATGCATTAGAGAGAAATTGAATTTTTTTTTTAGGTTTAAATGTTTTTTTTTTTATCCCCCGCCAAATTTGAACCAACTGTATGAGGAAATAAAAATTTAAAATTAGACAACCTTCCTCCCTTTTTTTTTAAGACCCCCCCCGTATTTCGATTGTT
The DNA here is from genome assembly GCF_020631705.1 of Daphnia magna. Taxonomy (NCBI): domain Eukaryota; kingdom Metazoa; phylum Arthropoda; class Branchiopoda; order Diplostraca; family Daphniidae; genus Daphnia; species Daphnia magna. Next base: position 11,035,459 of record NC_059185.1, on the reverse strand, counting down.
AATGTTGTAATATTTGAATTTCAAAAAAGAAAAGGAATGAAAGAAAAGGACAAAATTCTGTTTGATTACGATCTTTCTGTCGGTGTATACGGGTCTCCTCGTTGTGTACCTGACGACATCAACGAGTTTACCCAGTGTGACGTGTACAAAACAAGTGGATGAAGACAAAAACTAAAAAAAAAAAACTAAAAAAAAAATTGTGTGTTTTGTTTGTGTGTTCAAATCTCAACCTCCAGTCCCTGCCCCGTTAGCAGTTCCCTCTTTCTCCAGTGTGTTTGTGTCCACTTCGAAGAAAAACGACGACAGTGACAAGTGCCTTGTGATAATAACTGATCCGTGCGTGTGTGTTAGTTCGACGATTTGTTTTCTTTCCCTCCCCCCATCATTCGGTTGCGTGGCCAGTTTGTTTCCCTTTTCAAACTGAAACGATTCCCTTTTGGTTTCAACAAAGACACAGTTACGTCAACACCAATTCATCGTGCGGCGACGGAAAAGAACAAGGACGGACGAAAGGGGAAATGTTTTACCTGTGTGCGTAACGCGTACAACTTGCAATAATATCCTCTGTCTCATCATTTCCTTTCAATTTGTTTTTTCCAACTGTCGTCTCTTCTATTTATCTGTTCAGAGAGGAAGGAAAAAAAGAAGATGGTAGAATAGAATTAGCAGAAAATTTACACACCTTTTTTTTTTTTCTTTGTTTCCCTCCTCCCCAATTAAAACAAATGTATTTATTTATTACCGTATGTTTGTTTCTTTTCCTTGGGGGTGGGTGGGGCGAGATTCTCTTTTTCCGTTATGACGAAGTATCCTGGAAGCAAACCGGATCAACATTCTTTTTCTTCGTTAAAGAACTAGAAAGAAAACTGTCAAAGTGTCACACAGATTCCCCCCTCTCCAGGCCCTCCCGCTGATCTCTCTTATCTTCTTCTCTCCATTCGATGCCCCCCCGTCCTCCTCTCGTTGTGCTGCATCTCTTTAGTTTTTCACGAAAGTTTTATTATAGATGCACGGCGGATGTACGTACACACACACAGAGATACACACACTCACAACGTCCAACACGGTGACGCAGGGTGCAAGTAATTATAGCCTCACCTCGGGATATTATTTTGATCGATTCGGTCGTAGCTGCCGAGAAGAAAAAAAGTAAGAAGTTAGAATGAAATAAAAATAAAACTTATATTAGAAAGAAAGAAAGGGGAAAAAAAAAAAAACGGGCGGGCCCCGTGTGTGGATCGCTATTTTGGAACTTTTCCGGCTGTTCCTTTTTTTTTTTCATTTTCCGTTTTTGTCGCTCCTGGGTCGTCGGTTGCTATTTGCTTGTTTGGTACACCGGTTACTATAGCTTATCCCTTCTCCGTTTCCAGCAGCGACGTCGCTTCAAGCGTTTCTGGCAATTTGACTTGACGGGATGATGGCAAGCAGCAGCATAGCAACTTGGCTCGATTTTCATCCGTTTTTCCTTTTTTTTTTCTCTTCTTCCTCCCTCCTCGTCTTGCAACCGAAGCAGCAGTAATGTTAGTGACCGTTTCGACTCGTACCGGGCGTTGTTGGTGGGCTCATCGTCACCATCCGAGAAGAGGAGAAAAGAAGACTGGTGCTGCTGCTGGGCCTCGTCTCTCTGCGGCTGGTTGCCGCTAGAAAAAGAGACGGCGTTCTTCTTTAAGAGATCAATCCGGCTCAGAATCTCTTCGTTGTCAGGGCCTTGAAACGATGCCAAGTGCAGAGACGAAGAGTCTTCTCCTTCCCCTCGGTCAACGTCTATAAAAACCAGAAGACGACATACACACACACCCAAAAAAAGAAGGGAAAAAAAAAAATAATCCAATAACCTTAATTGAATCGTTTGCAAATCGATAAATACCTCCACGTTTCTCTGGGCGAATCATCTGCTGGGACTTGTTCATCTTATGCAGGTCTCCTTCATCATTGCTCCTCCCCATTTTGACCTGTTCACAGTTAGGCAAGATAAAAACAATACACATAACATGCAGACACACACACAACAACAAAAACAACATTTAAAAACAGGGATATACATAGCTATAGTTGAATTGATGATGGTTTATGTAAAATCCTGCTGGTATATGCAGATGTTCAATGCTCTTCTTGTGTGTGTGTTTGTGTGCAAGTTTGGAGATGTTTGAATAAAATGCCAATGCTATTACCATATCAGGATCGTAAGTGATTGCCTGCTGCAGCAAATCAAGTCGACACATCCAAAGAGAAGATCCAGATTTCAGCCGCTCAAAGTGGTGAAGGCAGTCACCTAGAGATGATTTACACTTCCTTCTGTCCCACTCCATTTCATCAAGTGCAGCTGACATTGAGGTCACTAGCTGGTTCATCTTCTGTATTTCATCAGCCTCCAGCCACTCTGCACCTTATCACATAGATCAATATAATTCAAGGAAATAAAAAGTGACAAAAAGAAAAGAAATATTTAGAACACAAAATACACAAATGTAGTTATTAAGAGTTTCATGGGTATTCTCATCACCACATGGGCGGAAATAACGTATACTAATCAGGTCAGTCATGAGGGCGGAAATGGGTAAACTTTACCAGCCAACATCGACGATGGAGTTGGCAGCAGCTGGTGCTGGTTATCGAGTTTCTCAAGTTCTCCATGCTCGTCCTCTGCATTTGCATTATTGAAGAGACTTTCTATGGTTCCATCCAGCATGTGGTCCCAATTTCCATTATCTGATTCCGTTCCATACATGGTCGATCGTTTCTGGCTATATAAACCCGATTAATATATGTATATATCAAGTTCAACACCCAGTTCTTTCCAAACAACAAAAAAGAACCGACCGTTCAACTTCAAAAATGTCCTTCGGTCAATAGCACTGCCTGCTGAGAGACATTGCCAAACTCGTTTATTTTGTCTGCTAAACAGTTCAAATAACCCTTTTTATTATTTTATTAGTTTTTAAACAAACGGGTTTTCATTTGTCTTTGAAGACTGCACATTAAATCAAGGTTCCATGGAAAATTTGTTCATATTCAAAATCACGAGATTCTGTTGCTGATAAAAACAATTTATTTGCGCGTCGGTCAGGAGCTAAATAGAGGTCGAAATTGTCGGACGAAGAGGTTATTTTTCTTATGTATAAAGATAAAATAAATGTGGCGAGAATAGCCTATATGGATAATAAAGCAGTCAATCATTACGACATGCGATGCAATTTTCAAAATAAAAAGATCGGTAAAATGAGATTATTGACTTTCACACACACAAAAAAGCTACGTTAACATCGAACGGTCAAAGAGAATAGGGTGGAGGAGGGTCTCCAACCAATGGGGGAGATTCAACTGTATCTACGAGCATAAGGCGGCTGTCACGCATTCGTGAAGATCGTGAACGTCGGTGTCGAGATCGAGATCTCCGTCGTTCTGGTCCACCCATTCTTTTAAACAAGGCGCTGGCTGTGGCAAGTAAAGCTGTTGCACCTGTAAGACGGGAAGATTTAACATTTGATTCCATAAATTATTCTTTAAGGCACAACAACCTGCAGAGGAGAGGGTGAAAAAGCCATAATCGAATGAGACTTCTAGAAAATAAGAATGGCGATTTTCCTTTTCCAGAAGAACAGTTATGTAGTACGCAAGACTCACTACTCCAGCACAAATTAGAACTGTAAGAACATATTTTTTAATGCAATAAAAAAGAACATTGAAAAATATATCAATAATAATTAAATACCAATTGGAATGGTTAATAGACCATTAGATCTCACTGTCAAAGAAAGACGGCTCTTAGTTCCCAAAATGTCCAACAGGAAACCAATGAAACACAAAATGATGGCAAATATCACCAACATCAGTATCACTTTAAACATGTTAACAATAGCTGGTGTGAGACAACCCATTGCTGAAACAAGAATTATTTTTATATAGAAACAGAGGCTTTAAGGCAACTGAACCTTGTACTTACTCCCAGCAGCAGAATGGTAGTAAAGCCTCACAGGTGTCACAATAGTTGTACTGTTTCTTGAGTCTCCAGTTTCAAAATAGCCATAATCAAAGAACTGATATCTAAAATATAATGAAATTTTAATGAAGCCAATAATTTGGTAGTTCAATTTATTAAGTCTAACAGAGTAAGATGTTTAGGACAGCCTTCGCCTGATCTGGAAGTGGACGTAGTTGTCCTAGTTGTGAGCGATAGCCAGGATGGTTGGGCCAAAGATGTGCAGAGCAGGGCAATAGTCATCATTTGGAAAAAGGCAGCTCCATAATTACGATTATGGGAATTATGAGAGGATGAAGAACTTCGGCCATTTCCACGACTGGAACTCGACGGGTTTTGTGACAACGGGAACATCGCTCGGCTAGTCAATCACTCCACGGGAAGAAGCATCACATTCAAATGGTTACTCTGCTTAAACAGAACTGGCAGGCAAATGAGAAGGGACGGTAAAATATTCTGCTTCCTTATCGTGGCCTTCTTAGTTTAAAGAAGGATTGAAGAAAGGAGTCGAAGTAACACAACTTTGACGTCCTACCTCCTTCTGCCCAACAATTCTAGCAGACGAAGGCCACATTTACCAGCGCAGCAAGGCCAAATTTCTGCTTATGAACAATACAAATATTGTTGGTTGCTAAATGCTAAACAGAAAACAAAAATTTTGTGCAACCTTGATTGTGACTGAACGTTTTTTTTTTTGTTTTCACATTTATCCTTTGTCTACCCTTTTTTTTCGTATAATATCCAGAAAAATCATGACTAACGATTTGGCTGATTTAGAAAACATGTTCCAAGACTTACAACTTTTAACAAGAATTCACACTGAAAACCCCTTAGGTTATTATTTCGATACACTTTGGTACCTCAGATTCTGAGAGTCTTTCATGTGTTTTATTTGGATTCTCAAGCCAACAATAACGAAAAGTTGTCCCTTGTTTTTTGGAAACTCAACCTCTGCACGAATGCGGAGTCTTCATTTCTTCACAATTTGAATTACCTTAAAAGAAAAAAGAAAAATAAGTTTAGAAACATTTTAACAAAGAAGAAAAAATATGAACGCACATCTTCATCGTGCACTATATGATGTGCACCGACTCGTTGCGGATTAAACTTAGCGCTTGTGCCCTAAGAGAAAAAAATAACAAAACCAACAAATTTAGAAAATTTAAACTGACATCATGTCAAAAATTTTGAAAATAGGAACTCATTTACCCAAACTAGCGCGTATTTCAAAACTTGGGCCAAAGTACGATGAATCGAGTGACACACATGTTCCACGGATACGCCACGCCTTAGAATTAAACAGTCGTTGAAATCTGGCGGCTGACCGGGTTTCTTGGTATAAACTCGAATAAAAGACAGGTATTCCCAAAGTGTCTCAAGCAAGTAATCGAGGTTCAGCTTCATGTTGCATGAAACTACTATTGAATGAGGCTGTCGTGCAATCCTGTTCACTTCTTCCAGTGAAATTTGATCAACCTTATTGTACACATAAAGGCACGACAAATAGATCCGGTTGTCAGATATTACGTCAATAAGATCGTCGGCGGAGCAGTCCTCGCGAAACAGAACCTTTACGAGATAGTGGTATAAAATTCAGGTTTTTCAGTTTAGGAAAGATGTACTTACTTCGGCATTGAAAATTTTATATTCATGCAGAATTAGTTGAACCAGTTTTTCATCCACTTTAGTCAATGGACAAACAGCATTGAAAGCGATACCTCCACCTTTTTTGTGCTGGAAAAAATTACAGTTTTTGGTTTAGAAAGATGGTGAAAATTTACTGTGTTTCAAAAAATGTTACCTTGAAATATATATTAGGTTTTTTTGTATTCAATCTGATGCCTACGCTTTCCAACTCTTTCTGGAGTAATGTTTTTTGCACATCTCCTTTAGTAGCATCAAGCATCATCAATACTAAATCAGCTGTTCTCGCAACAGCGATAACCTAGACAAATTTTTGCAATAAGAATTGTAGACCAAAATAATTTTCAATTTAAGAAACACAGTAATACCTGTTTTCCTCTGCCCTTGCCTTGGGAAGCTCCTTCAATGATACCAGGCAGATCCAATAATTGGATATTTGCTCCTTTATACTCAATAACCCCAGGAATACAAGTTAACGTGGTAAACTCATAGGATGCTGCTTCACTTTGGGTCTTGGTTAAAGTTGAAAGGAGGGTAGACTAGGGATAAAATGTTAAGATAATAAAATACACTTATTTCAAAACACATTTTATTTTCATGGTCCCACCTTGCCAACAGAGGGAAATCCAATTAATGCCACTCTGGCATCTCCTGACTTAAGTACATCGAAACCCTCTCCTTTTTCTCCTGACTTCTTAGACGGTTCCAAAAGCTGAGAGCGATATTTTGCCAATTTGCCTTTAGCAATCCCAAATGGTATTCAGTAGCTACATAGGGAACACGAAGTTGTATTGATGAACCATACGTTTGTGACGGAAAAAGAAAACTACAAAACCTTTGTTTTTCTGGGTACGGGCGATCTCCTTCTCAATCTCGGAAATTTTTTCCAGAATCCCCATTTTCGTTCAGGGAAATTTTGGAAAACAAAACACTAGAAACCAAATATTAAATGTGACAGCAGACCACCTTTAAGGTCGTCAGCATGGAAGAAGCGGCGTTGTCATCCGGAAAATACCCAATGGCCAAGTCAAGGCGGCAAATAAGATATATTTACGAAAATGGCAATGGTAAATGAAGCTAATGGTTACGCGGGAAATTCCAGCCATAGACATAATATAAAAAGACTTCTGCTAGTAAGAAGTGTAACAAAATATCCCAATATGCGTTTGATTTTTATTCTTTATTCCCTTAGATTATTTATTCATGCACCGAACGTCATGAGTCGCATAATGTACTATGTGACTTTAGAACATAACTTTATACTGGGCTCCCCATTTTTCAGGATGCTTAATTGACTCCATGTCTGCTTAATTATCCTTTTCATATGACTTTACCCTCAGGAAAAGAAAACTGATGCTCTTCTTCTGAGAGCAACTGGACTCCATAAGGAAGTTCATAAGACCTGTATCACTACAGTCTACACAACTGGCTGACAATCCTAACCAATCCTCGAAAGCATAAGTATGGAAGTGACTTTATACATTGTATTATCTACTTTTAGAATATTTTCAGATCGAGAGCAAAAGAAAGAAGAAAAATATAATATGATTTAGATATGTGCTGAAACAATTCTTTTTCTGACGACGACGAAACGTTTACGAAGCTCTTCATTTACAGCAAGATGAAGATTTACAAATACAGCTTGCTCCACATTTGCAATTGGTTCCACACGTGCAGTGTCCTACAGCAATTTAAAAAAGCAGTAAGTTATAAATTATGATATGGCTTTTAATATCAAATTTCACCTGAGCTTAGGCATTTGCATGTTTCCCCTTGCGACGACGGCGTGGGACATTTGACGCAATTCATTCCACACTTACAGTCGTCCCCACACGTGCAAACACCTATGAAAATGAATGAAACCTTTAGGACACACGTGTAACTAATAAATAATTGCAAAGCCGGAGAAAAGTAAAAAAAAAAAGACAGAAGGCACAAGTAAAAAAGAAAAAAATCGAGGAAATTTAATCTTGACGCTAAAAATATTAATTTACCTTGACAACGAGGGCACACTTTAGGCATGATGTCTTAGGTCTTTTCAGTTCGACACGAGCTTATCGAATAGATTCCATTCAGAGGTATCACAAACGACGTTAACAAGTGGCTTCTTCTAGAAATTGGAGTGCCGTGCTGATAAGTACAACGTTGCTTTTCACATGCTCTTTGATAGACGCCCGACAGTCGACAAATCTCATGACGTCATGCCCTTCAGCTAGTTCCAATAGAGCACAGTTTGCGTACGACGTCGATCTTGTTTTATGGTGCGCAAGTACCAATCTGATACCCAAAAGAGAAACGAGATGTAGTCGTAGGGTCAGGTGCTAAATCATTCGATTCGTAGAATGGCCGGACGAAGCCATATGTCACTGCTGTTTCGGCAAAAATCCAAAGTGGTATCCTCAAGTGTCGAAAAAAACGAGAACGGTGTTCCGGCTGCATCGTCTCCGGCCAAGGTACTTCAACCCCTTTCGAAAACGCCGGAAAACTCGGAAATATCCGCTGCGGTCGCTCATCCCAGTTATACCAAATTGTCGGAAGGCTTGCGAAAAAAAACACCAGCGGGCGTCATTTGCCGTGCTTTCTGCGGTGGCAGAAAGTGCCGATATGACACGTATGATCGTTGGTCCGCGGAAGATATGGCCGTCGATGGAATTTTTTCCCATTGGTACGTATATCCTGTTTCATAAGGGTTTTTCCCTAACGGCCAAATCGATTACTTATGTGCACGCGTGACACAAGTATGAAAACAGAAATTTATATACTTGGAAATGCGTTTCTATTCTCACAACTGCATTACCTTATGGCTCATCCCATAAAGTGAAAGCGGATTAAAATACGCGGTTGGTCCATTGACGTGTAAAGAGATTCGCTGTAGAGAAATCGATTGACCACAGCAACGCGATCAGTTGCCACCAACAATACCAGCACGCACTTTGAATAGATAACTACCTAGAGATCTTTTAAATATTCACGAAAGGGGAGATGTTGTAGTGAGGTGGTTTGCAAAGAAGGGCACTAGTTCGACACAAGGCGTACACGAAAACCGATGAAATATTCACTGAATCGATTGCCGCTAGTCGAACAACAATTCGCCGTGATGTTCATTGAGTCTTCCATTTTAATCTTCTCCATGTAAGGGTGACTGATAACATCTTGGCGATGGCACGTCCGAACTCGAACCTTATCGAGAAAAAAGACATCGTCGGCCAGTTCATTCGGTATAAACGTCATGTCCGATAACATCGGTACTTTCGCCTTTAAATAGTAATTCTTTAATTAGATTGGGAATCAAGACGATCATCAATCTGCAAACCGCAGGCGAGCACGCACACTGTGGTCCACCACTCACATCATCTGGCTTCTCCTACCTGCCAGAAATCTTCATGGATAAAGACAGTTGGACAATATTTTGACATCATTTTAAACTTGAATAGTTTGTGTGATTATACGTTGAACAACTCTTGTAATAGTATACTACTACAACTTTGGATGGAAGGATTATGACCATGGTTCGCTGGAGGGCTTACTGGACGTGGTGAAGGTCTTGTCTTTCGCCGTTAACCAAGGCAAAGCAGCTGTTCACTGTCACGCAGGTATGTCTTCGTCTATTATTATGAACTATAAAGTTTATGTTACGAAGAATTATTCCTTTTTTTTCTTGCGGATGAGAATGCAGGATTGGGTCGAACTGGTGTGTTGCTCTGCTGCTATCTAATCTACAGTCTTCGATGGCGATCCGTTGAAGCCATGCGGCACGTACGACAGAAGCGACCCAATGCCGTCCAGACATCCAGCCAAATGATGGTGATGAAATTGTAGCTTTAAATTTTTGAACGTGCTTTTCCAGTCATGTTTTTTTTTTCCCCCTTTTAAAATCTGTATGTTCAAGCAGATGATTCAGGGATTTGAACAGTTCCTCATAAACTGCTCCAGCGTGTTTAGTCTCAGGTATTCCATTCTATTATTTACCTTATTTTTCGTTGAAACGGAACTTTTCAAAATATTTAGCAAAGCTGAAGCTAAGACTACGAGTGCCAAACCACCTTTCACTCTTTTGCAACACTTGGATGATCAGAAGGAGGTCCTCCACGGCTATGAAGCGAGAGCTTTGCGCTACATTCCAAAGGTTTTAAAGATAACTTGTTTCCCCGAACATGGGCGAGAAAAGTAATTGTCATCAATTTGAATTTACCTTTATCGTAATAGATCATATACGTGATATGCGAACGATTGCTGTTTCTTTGCCGAGCCGATCCGTTTCCGACGCTCAACTATTGGTTAGACGAAAGTCGACCGCCTTTTACTCGCTCCTTCTTTTGTTTTGTTGACAATCCGAAACAACTGACGTACCAAGCGTCTGGACACGAACGTAAAAAAAAAAAAAAAGTCATTAAAGTGTCCTTACCTTGTAATGAGTAGCCAGTTCTTGGAAAACTAAAAGGATGGGCAACTATGGAGAATTTGAGATTGGCCGAAGAACCAAATGGATCGGATAGTCTCGTGTCGGCCGGACAGGGCAATTTTGGCTCTGTTTTCAACTGTGATAATACCCAGGCAAAGAATTCAAAACAGTTTCATTCTAATCTGGTCTCCTAAAATTCTGATCTTACATTGGAAAACAAAAAATCACAAACAAAAACAAAAAATAGGTTATTTTTGAAGAAGTAATTAACAGCCTATTGGCTAACCCGCCAGCAGATTTGTTGGCCCATCCAACAGTTAGAGAGTATTGTCTAACGTTGGACGGACGCCAATCTGGCTGGAAAAGCTTGTCATCCGAGAAAGAGCCGAAAGTCTTGGCCAGGCTCCTTTGGCATTGGCTCCTGCACCTGAAACAACCCATTTTCACCAACGAGGAATTGAGTAACATCGTCGTATACGCCGACAAGCCAGCAATCTGCCTTTCTCGTTTCCATCTTGTAAAGTTTTAATTACTAACTGAGTAGTAAAAAAAAACAACAAACTATTCCAACACAATGCTGATTACGTGTTTTTCACTAGGCGACTCGCTACATCGTAGAATATTTATTACGCTTCGCGCAGCGATTATGTCCAACATCGACTAATGCTCGGCTCGATCTGACACGCCGACTGGCCAGCGTTCTGACGCAACAAGCTGTCGAGATCCGTGGAATTTATTTTCCGAATGACGGGCGGAAGAGATTGGGCCAAGGAACGCTGGCCCAACTGCTGCATTTCCTCACATCGGCGATGGACTTATTCAGTGAACCTGCTACGATTACAGACGATTCAGCTAGTGCAGTTCAAGAGTGATGGTTTGTATTATTTCTCCGTAATCAAACTGTCAATTAAAATATAAAAAAAAGGTAGTACGTAAAGAGACAGTATAAATGGAGTACTACCGAATACAGCAGGTATCTGCAAGAGGTCGGGTAATAAACATCATTGATCGACCGGCGGCACGCAATATTGCCATTTCTGAATAATAAACTAAATATGATGCAATCGCTATTATGATTCCTAGATGTGTGGGGTTTTTTACTGGGTGCCGTCCACACGAATCTACTCGCCTCTTTCCTACTTTTCTATCTAAATTCTGTACTTTACAAAGGAAAAGGATTTCAACTAGAAATTCGGAGAAAGAGAAGGAACGTCACCTACATTATAATTTTTTTTTGTTTTTTTGTTTTTAAATAAAACAATTGGGATCGTCGGTCGATAGATTTCCATAGAACTTTTTCGTTCTGGTCCCAGCGTCGAATGAGAGAAGAGTATTCGGTTTCAGACATGGACCAAACGACAATACTAAAGTAACTCTGACGTTATCTACCCTTACGCCGGAACATCGAAAAAGAAAACGGAAAAAAAGTTGGAGACAAATTAGAAAGAAAAACAAAGAAGTTAGCCCTAGAGACCTAATAACGCAAACTTATTTAATCCGACTGATACCGGTGACTTTCAACTGAGGTTGCCAGTATGCGCGAACTATCTTCGTCTGACGGGTACTGGACGGTTAGAGTGGGCGTTAGAGGAGAGTTAAGCGTTGAAGGTGTAAACGGCAGCGACGACGCTGACGTGACGGTATACGACCCATCTTCCGGGTAAGCTACTTCTGCAAATTCGGCAAATGTACAGGCAGAATACGGGCCGCCATTAACGTCATTGTCCAAATGAACCATGGAATGGGTATCCTTCAGTCCGTGAACACCGCGGAGGCAGCAGGGACACTCAGCAATTTGCGATTTCATCGAGTTCCCGATTTTCTGAAAAGTTCAATCATTCGATAATAGAGAATGATTGATGTTTTTTTTACCCACGTCTCATCTTATACCTGAAAGATTGATTTTCCATTAGCTTGAGAAATGGCAACAATGCCAAAAAGCGGAACAGGTACGAGGATAAAGGCCAAGACGGACCAGCCTAATATAGCCGTCCATTCGGGAAAGACGTATGTGCCGTGATGGTAGACTAATCCTTTTAGGTCACATAAATGGAAAATGCACACCCCCTAAAAGAGCAACACTTCCAATTACTAGATGTGAAAAATAATTATCATAATTTCGCCTAACCAGAATAGTTAAGGGCGTTAAGGCCACCCAGCAAATTATCAAGAGGGGAGATGGCCTGTGGGCTGTCATTTCTCTTATGTTACGAGCCAAACGGCTGGCTCCGTAGAGGACGCCGGTTGCAAACGCTACAATTAGTGCCAGCAAAATAACAGCCACAGTAGCAACATAATAATCTGTTAGGTGCATGAGATAGATTCCACCCTGTAAGCAAAAAACCAAACAATTTAGAATAATCGTCAGATAAGTCCAAAATGTTTTTCTTAGGAGAAAAAAGTGCCTGCGTAATGTAAGGAAGGGCTCCGACGAAGCATGCCATGCACATGCCAACCACAACGAGGTCAGGCATCAAAACCGCTTTCTTGTTACAAAATTGCTTAGTGAAACGATGTAATGTCAAAAGAACTACTTCCACTGTGGCGAACTATTAGAAAACCATATTTTAAAATTAGAAAATATGATAAACGGTACACCAGACGAGTATAGAAATACCTGCGTATCCAGTCCAATGAAAATAAACATGACAAATAGGAAAACGCTCCAAAATTGGGGAAATGGCATTTGCGAAACCACCGTCGAATACATCACTAGGGATAAACTCAAACCTGCAAAGAAAGATACGAAAAGAAAAATCCGTGATTTCGACACTAAAATAACCTTGTAGCGCTGAATCGCATCAGCCGAAATAAAGGGCAGTTCGACTGAGACGCCGCCACGAATGCATTAGCGTTAATTTAAACGTTACACAAGACTTAAAAAGATCGTTACCGTCAGTCGCAGCCTCATCGATAGGCACGTTGTAAACAAGGGCAGTGTGGCCAAGGGTGGCAAAAACGATGATGCCGGCTATTAACGACGTTAATGAGTTCAGAACGCTCAAGCATAGAGCGTCACGAATTAACGGATTGTGAAAACGGTTGTAACTAGCGAAAGCCATTAAACAGCCATAAGCGATGCCAATCGACATAAACGCCTGTGCCAGAGCATTCACCCAGAACCTAGTCAATGAGACGGTAGAAGAACTCAGATAAAAAAACATGGGTTTGATTTCAAAATGATTATGAAACGGGTTTTTACCTCCGAGCTGAGCAGGATTGACCAATCTGGATGAAAGAAGTAACGCAAGCCATCGTCAGCTCCATCCAAAGTTAACGCTCTGCCAGTCAGTGCCAATAACAAGAAGTATGGAAGGGTGGCCGTGACGTAAACCGCTTTTCCTGCATATTGTAGCCGAAAAGCTCGTTAGACAAAAGAAAGTTAACCAACGACCTCCGCCATGGTACCTGACCAACGGACACTTTTACGAATAGTTACGTAAAGCAGGATCCATGCGATTAGCAAGCAGATTGCCAGCTCCAGTTGGACTTCACCCATATCGGTCACTCTGTCAGTCATCTGCAGAATTCGGCGACTGCAATGTAAAGGTTAAAATGTATCGTATGGTAACAACAAATTTTTTTATTTAAGCTACTTACTCGAAGAACTCTTGGCCGGGAGTCCTCAAGCGAGATGAACTATTGGAAAACTCAATGGCTATAAGCCGTTGGACTCCAGTGACGTTTTCGTCCGAACGGGCAGTAATAGGCAGTGAACCTGCTTTTTTTTCAAAACAATAACAACGGAAACGCTGTAATAGCTTTACGCTTTGTCACTGGGTTTTACACAATGATCTTCGATGAGGCGGCATGACGCACCTTGGCGACAGAATTCCGTGTTCCAAGTGTTGTTGCAATGGGTCCATGGAAGCTGCGAAGTGAAAGACGAGCCAAGGTAGAGCATGGCCCATGACATCACCACACTGTAGTACGAGCTAAGAAGCATGCTGAAGAGTACCATGCCAATTCCAACACCTATAAAATCCAAAATTCCGGCGTCATCCAGTAAACACAAATAAGAAAAACTTGTTTTATCACATCATTGTTCTTTAAAATCGTAAAAGACCTGAGAAAAGTGGACAAATGTTCCTCATTGCTTCCACGGGGCCTTCACGTGTGTACTGGCCTACAGCCAATTCTAATATCTGCATCGGAATGCCGCACAGGAAGACCTGATTGAATCCAATCCATCATCAATTAATCTTTAAAACGACAAAGACGAAAGACTAAATAAAATAAAGATAATGAAATTGGCGCACCATGATGCAGTAAGGAATGAGAAACGCCCCTGAAAGATAAGGTGAAGCATATTTGTCAATATTCAACAATCGAGAGATTATTATGTTTTTGGAATACTAATCACCTCCTCCGCTTTTAAAGGCCGTGTAAGGGAATCGCCAGATATTGCTTAATCCGGCTGCAAAGCCAACACAGGCCAGCAGAAATTCCACTTTAGAGCCCCATGTCTGGCCTGTGTAGCGATCCGTTCGTAAACTATGGCGACGTCTTCTAACTCGTAATTTATTCTTGTTTTTCCTCGTGTCGGAATAAGATTCATCACTGCTGCTTGATCCACCATCCACTGGCCCATCAAGCATCCCACTAATGTTCTTTCTATTGATTAAAAAAAAGTCGGCAAATGATATCAAATTTCTAATAATTCCACCCCATCAAGCGGAAAATAAACAAAGTCAGTCAATCGGAATGAACTTCAGAAAACCAATGAACGCAGTCATGACAGTATTAGCAATGGCGTGGAAAACATCGGAATTGGAAAATTCGACAAAAATATTTTGAAATACCAGTTTTCATTGGTAGACAAAGCCTCCACAAACGTTTAGCAGTCTAGTCATTGTTAAAAGCCAAATTAAAAGCAATTCACGTTCAATCAGTTGTCAACGTTGATTCGGGCGTGAGCAGAATTTCAAATACAATGTCTTTCCTTCCTCGCAATAGCCAAAAGTAGAAAAGAAAAAGTTGGCTTACATAAAAAGGACGTCCCTTATTGACAGTCTTTGAGCTTCAAGAAGTTCACTTACACAACCTATAAATTTTTGATCAAACTTTCTCCTAGGACCTAAATTGAGAAATCGGTTTCGGACATATCACTCATTGAGTGTTTCCTTCCTCTTGTTTCCCATGTCGCATTCATTATAACGAACGGTGTTGAGGGACATGCTCCAAGGTTAGCAAACTTGAACACCGTGACCGACATTTCCAAAGCGGCTTTCTACCGGAGCGACAACATGTCATTTACATTGAGGAAACAAAATACAGAAACCCCGCAATTTGGCTTGGCTTCCTATTATTTTTTCAGCGCCTGACAAATCGATCCAGTACAAGGACATCATATCTGGCCAAATAACGGTAAAATCCGCTGCTGAATAATTTGAAGGTCTCTAATCGGAAATTCAACCAGAAAAAGGCAGATTTTATCTCGAAATTCCTGTCACTGCCTCCTCTTCCGGTATTGTCAGTAAAGACGAATACCGTCGCTATTCTGCTATCGAGCTTTGGAATATTCAGCTAGAGGCCCCATAAAGGGCAGTAATTAGAATCACGATGTAAACACAACGAGTGATAAAAAAGGCCAATATTGCTGAAATGAAACATACGTTATAGTTGGAAAGGTCCACGGTGTCTGGATTGTTTCGCCATTCGGAGAAATTAAAAGTGGAGATACCAGATCCGCGCCTGTGGTGTGAACTCTTCGCATGTGGATTTTTCTACCGTTAGAAGATCCGAGACCGATAGAAGCCATCGACCGGACCGTCAGCTGGGCATGGGGATCAGATCCCCAATAATCTGAAAAATATATTCATCAGCAAATTAAACAAAAAATGCTGGAAAACTTTATAAATATCAATTTACTGTAATGTCCATTTATGTCATCTGCAGATGCATTGGCACCAGGGAAGGTAAAAGAGTGGGCAGAAAGATTATGGTGTTTGTCTTCTTCATCAGATTCACCATTTGCTTTACTGATATTGTCCTCTGCTACTGGTTGAACAACAAAGCGAACATTACTTGGAAACTTTGCCACCTGTTGATTCTGACTGTTGATGAAGCCAGTCGTCTGGCAAACACCTTCCAATGAAAGGAATGGCTTTGAAGATTCTTTCGTATCAGAAATGGAGGAAGTGCTAATTGAACACTCAGCTCTTGTTGAATTATCTCCATCAAGGAGAAGTGTAGTAGTTTGAGAAAAATTGTTCACGTTTGTTATACAATGGATCTTGGCGGGCTCCACCGCTGATGCGTCTTCGACCGACACCATCAAGAATTGGGAATGTCTGATTTTATCGTCCCGGAAAGGTTTTATCAAACTGTAACAACGGCCCTCAAAACAATTGGCTAGAAAAGAGTGACAGCACTTTTCCTGGTTTCTAAAAGGAAGCAAACTTAGTTTACTACAAGAAACTGGAAAGTACAAACCTAAAAGAAAACTTCCTTGACGCAAAATGTACAATAAAGAGAGAACAATACTTTCTAACCTAGCAACTCATAGCGGGAGGCAACAAGTGGTTGTGAAATGAATCCCGCAGAGTACCCCCATGAGAACGAGAATTAAGGCTTTGGAAGAAAAATAGAGGAAATCAGAGCCATCTGGTGGTATGCTAGAAAACAAAGACTCAGGAACCAACCAATGCAGGGCGGCTTACTTTTGTTTCCATGACTTCTTGTTAAGTTTCCAGTTATTTAGCAGTTCTCTAACGTAAGGAAAGGAGCGACCCGAAAAATTTATACCAAGTACGAGACAACTTTCGTTTAGGTCAATACTTACATTTAGCTAAGCTTGGGCGATTTTTATTCTTCATCGAGCTTCATGAACGAGGGATTCGATTACACTTAGGTAGTGGGTAGTGAAAATCAAATAAAGCTAAGCACAACATACTTTTTCCTTGTTGAAATTTTCACGCCTAGTTGCTTCCTAATAGTGAAAATTATTTTCGCAAAGAAATGGCGCTGTAACTGTTCAGGGTGAAGCCAATAACTGCGTAATTGCGGAACTAAATTCAACACGGAAACGAAAGAGTGTCACAGCTTTTCTCTCTAGCATGAATTTGTCTATAGGAAAAGGTTGTAAGCAAAACACGGTTTGGTAACTAAAAATTATTACGCTATTTGAGAAGGCCAGGAGATAAACAACCTACGAACAAGAAATTGAGGTATTGAGAGCACGGAATGTATAATATAAAAGGATTTGTCTACCTTAAGTATAATTACCTTATCTTGTGAAGATTAATTGTAAATAAACAGATAGAGATTAATCGTTTCTGTTCGTACTAGTGGCCCTGAAAAGGACCGGTTGGTTGAAATAAAACAAGAATTTTAAGCCTTTGCGGGCTTATCGGTCTTCTTAGGTAAGAGAACAGCCTGGATGTTTGGCAAAACACCACCCTGAGCGATGGTGACACCAGAGAGAAGTTTGTTCAACTCTTCATCGTTGCGGATGGCCAATTGCAAGTGGCGAGGGATGATACGGGTCTTCTTGTTGTCACGAGCTGCGTTACCGGCCAACTCGAGTACCTCAGCGGCCAAGTACTCCATGACGGCAGCCAGGTAGACAGGGGCACCAGCACCGACACGCTCAGCGTACGAGCCCTTGCGGAGCATTCGGTGGATACGACCGACGGGAAATTGGAGTCCGGCCCTGCTGGAGCGAGTCTTTGACTTTCCCTTTGCTTTGCCTCCTTTGCCACGACCAGACATAATGAGCTTACAAGTTAGTTGAAATAGTGTTCAATCTCGAGTGGACCGAAAATGATGGTTATGTATTTGAAAATTGTGGTTTATATACCTTGTAGATGGGATGCAAAACCCGAGATAAACTTTGGTAGCCAATAGTAAAGCAGATACAGTTTCCCGCCGTTGCTATCTTTGTACACACAAATTTGTAAGCATTTTCATTGGTTGTTCCCTTAAGCCACCCTTTGTATCATGTGCCCGGAACATCTGCCCTTATCTTCATAGTCATTGGCTGCAGGTCAATGAAATTGGCTACTTTCAGGAGAACATAGGGTGCCCATTTCATATAAATTTCTCTTACAACTTCTCAGAGTTATCAGAGTTTTCTGACTTATCCTCTCTAACAACCTCAAAATGCCTCCAAAGGTCAGCGGAAAAGCAGCAAAGAAAGCGGGCAAGGCCCAGAAGAATATTGCCAAAGGAGACAAGAAGAAGAAGCGCAAGAGGAAGGAGAGCTATGCCATCTACATCTACAAAGTATTGAAGCAGGTCCATCCCGACACTGGCATCTCCTCCAAAG
Organism: Daphnia magna; assembly: GCF_020631705.1. NCBI lineage: Eukaryota > Metazoa > Arthropoda > Branchiopoda > Diplostraca > Daphniidae > Daphnia > Daphnia magna. The sequence goes on along the minus strand of NC_059185.1, from coordinate 11,017,165 downwards.
CCATGACGATCATGAACAGCTTCGTCAACGACATCTTTGAGCGCATCGCTGGAGAATCCTCTCGTCTTGCTCACTACAACAAGCGATCGACCATCACGAGCCGCGAGATCCAAACGGCTGTCCGTCTTCTGCTTGCCTGGTGAATTGGCCAAACACGCTGTGTCTGAAGGCACAAAGGCAGTAACCAAGTATACCAGCACTAAGTAAATGGTCCCCACTTCCCTAAACCAATCGGCCCTTTTCAGGGCCACCAAATCTTAAAGAAAGAGAAAACGTTGCAACAAAACTTCATTATCTACGACATACACTTCAGCATCTACCAGCAGAACTTTAACTAGAATACCACAATCAGAGATTAAGATCGGATGGAAAGCTTCTATTTTTACATTAATTTCTTTCTGATGTCTATTAGAGACGAGTGTGAAATTTGCACTTGTATTCCCATTCCAACCTTCGCAGTTCAATTCCTATTATTAGGACCCTCCATAAAGGAAGCTTCGCTGCCATAGTTTATTCGCCAAAATATGTGACCGTGAAACTTACGTTTCGAAAGATGTCATGTTTAATTGGATTCCAAGCTACATTTAAAGAATAAAATACATGATTTTTGGGACAGGCTAAAGTTTGACCGCAGACATTAACCGCTGCTGCTTATTGAGTTTAATGTATGTCGTAAGAAAAGTTCTCAACTACAGATTATAACATTAGTATGCAAACAAAATCTCCCACTTCCAGAAAGCTTTTGCATGATACGTGCACAATAGGTACAATGCAAAAAGATATTATAGACGTGGTTTAACTTGTTTTTCTCTAACAGAAAAAATACTTATCTTGTAATAACTAGTTTAACTGTCAACGAGTTCAGTTTCTTTTAATTTTGATGGCCCTGAGAAGGGCCGGTTGTATTTAGGTCAGACCGAAACAAACGAGATTTAACCGCCAAAACCGTATAAAGTGCGTCCTTGGCGTTTCAGCGCGTATACGACATCCATAGCCGTCACCGTCTTTCTCTTGGCGTGTTCCGTGTATGTCACAGCGTCACGAATGACATTTTCAAGGAACACCTTCAAAACACCACGTGTCTCTTCGTAGATCAAACCAGAAATTCGCTTGACACCACCACGACGGGCAAGACGACGGATAGCAGGTTTAGTGATACCCTGGATGTTGTCACGCAAAACTTTACGATGACGTTTAGCGCCACCTTTGCCAAGACCTTTACCTCCTTTGCCACGACCAGTCATGTTGGGTTTGAGTAACTCAAAGCGTTGAGATATAACTTTTGGTGAAGTCTCTTTATATACCCAACAGTTCAATCCCCATTGGCTAAAGCCCTGGTTTCCCCCAACGGACACCACCACTCAAGTAAACAACCGCCCACTTCCCCCCAATTTTTTTTTCTGACTAATGGGAATAAAGTTCCATCCGTCCCCTGTCGTCCTAAGCCCTATATAAACTGGATATTTCCCAACATTTCACTATCCCAATTCTTCATTCTTACAACATGGCTCGTACCAAACAGACCGCTCGTAAATCCACTGGTGGCAAAGCGCCCCGTAAACAGTTGGCCACTAAGGCTGCTCGTAAGAGTGCCCCGGCCACTGGTGGTGTTAAGAAACCCCATCGATATCGCCCTGGTACCGTCGCTCTACGTGAGATTCGCCGTTATCAAGAAGTCGACTGAGCTTCTGATCCGCAAGTTGCCGTTCCAACGGTTGGTCAGAGAAATTGCTCAGGATTTCAAAACCGACTTGCGTTTTCAGAGCTCAGCAGTTATGGCTTTACAAGAGGCAAGCGAGGCTTACTTAGTGGGTCTTTTCGAAGACACCAACTTGTGTGCCATTCATGCCAAGCGAGTTACCATAATGCCTAAGGACATCCAGCTGGCTCGTCGTATCCGCGGTGAACGTGCTTAAATCTTTGTTGCAGACCATCAAACGGCTCTTTTCAGAGCCACAAATTATTCCAACGAAAAGTTGTTGCCCGCCCATTGCTTCCTGCAACGAATTCGGCGTTTCACATAACTTGGATGTGGAAAACAGTGGTTCTTTGATCAATTATTGGTTCAGGGAATATTCAATTAATGTTAAGAGATACAGTTTTTAAAAAATTTCAGTAAAAACTTAATGCATAGCTACTTTTCAAGGGAAGAAAATTTGTTTACATTAAGACTCCGTTTGTACTGCTTTCTATACTAGCCATTAAGTATTTCTGAAGACAAATTAAGAGTTAGGAAATAAACTTGGTAAATTAAGAATGTCGATCAAAATCAACATCACAAGGAAAACTAAATTTGACATATAATATCTTATAGCTACCTGAATGCTGAAAGAATGGTAAACTAATTCCACGCCGTATTAGCCAACTTCATTAAATTCATACAGTTTAAGCTTACTGGTTTTAGGTACGCGAGGGGATGAACAGCTTATGTGACAGTAGACGAGAGCAGCTTATGTGTCAGCAGTGTGAGAGAAATCGCCCAAGATTTCAAGACAGACCTGCGTTTCCAGAGCTCAGCTGTCATGGCCCTCCAGGAGGCCAGCGAGGCCTATTTGGTGGGTTTATTCGAAGACACCAATTTGTGTGCCATTCACGCTAAGCGAGTTACCATCATGCCCAAGGACATCCAACTTGCCCGCCGAATCCGTGGTGAACGTGCTTAACTGCATTTGTTAACTTTTGATTTTCAAACGGCCCTTTTTAGGGCCACCAAATGTTAGCTGAAACGTGAATCTCAACTATTGCAACTGTTTATGAACTTCGCATTCTGTCTAAGCTAGTTCGGAATTCTTTTAAAACAGTATTTGATTTGGAACTTCCTGTTACACTTCGGTGCTAGCTGACCAGTCAGTAGGTTCGGAAGTAAGGTTATCTTAGAAATGTCTCTGTTGTAATCGTTATTTGTGGGTTTAAGGCCTAAACCTAAGGACTTTGCAGAGTTAAACTCTCCAATGCCACATTAATAATTCGTCGTCGACTATAGTGTATAAGGAACTGTAGTATCCTATGTCTAATCCACATAAGCTATTCTCTCTTGCGGAACCTACCTACTTCGTAAATATAAGCATGCAGGCAATCGACATAATCCCTAAGAGATATTTTTGTAATCTATGACTGTCGCAACTGTCTAGCCAATGCCTGCTTAAATTTCTACCTAACCGACTTTTATTACCTAAAGAATAAATTTAAAAAATTTCAGATTACATTTTTAATTACATATTTGTCCACAAACTCTAACGTTGTTGTCGAATATCAATTTAGAAATTTTTTCGGGAAGCTTGGTCGAAAACGTTTTATTTATCATTCCTAGGAAATTCATATACATAGTCGTTAAATGTCAAACATTTTGAGAAGATTTTTTCTTTTTTTTTTTTTTAGGTTCTTCACAAATTTGTTCCACAGATTCTTCTAACAGGAGATGCTGAGTTTCACTTTTATGGCTCTTTGATTTCTTCTTTTTCTTATGGGGTTCTTGACTGATTTCTTCAATTGGTTCAGATAACAAATTTTCGCCATCGCCATTACGGAGTTCCTTCTTCTTTTTTCTTTTCTCAGCTTTATTATGAACAATGTCTTTTTCCTCAACTGATATCAGAGCATTTTGATATTTATCAAATTCACCAACTTCACATTCTGTTTCTTTCCTTGATTTTTTCTTCTTCTTGAGTTTGGTAATTTTTTCACACAGAATTACATTCTCAACACAAGATACAACTGTATCACATTCACTAGATGTCTGCATCATATTGTCATCCTTGCTAGATTTGGCAGATTTCTTTTTTTTCTTTTTTGTTTCTGGTTGATGAGGTGTTTTGTTGTCACTGGCATTCATACTTGCTAGCAATGCAGCTTCTTGCTTAGCTATTCTTGCTAGCTTTCCACTAGCTGTCAGTCCATGTCTAGCACCTCTAAAAAAAAAAAGTGAAATAAAATAGCACCATAGGTTATACTCATAAAAGCAATAATATTTTTTTATATTTTTACTTATGTGCAGTTAATCCATTGCAAAGCTTGAAAAGCTCCTCATCACTCAACTTAAGGGAGAAGTCAGTTTCTTCTTTAAGCTCGTAGGTGTTTTCCTTGGATTCTATTATACCATTGTGCAATGTTCCAGTCTTATGAAAGACTCCATATGCTAAGTCAGCCTGCTTGAGGTTTGAACTTCCCTTTTTTGTTTTGATTTTCCCTATGGCCTTTGTCTTTTCAACAACAGCTCCCTGGTCATCTGTTACTTTAATTTCAAAGGCTTGTGCAGCTTTATTGAATGCATGATCCCACCACTGGAAGTCATTGTATGTTTTGTGGCCAATACCAGATTGGTCAAATTTTCCAGATGGTTTGATAGCTTCTGTAATACCATTTTCATTCAATCCTAGTCCACTGCCTTACACAAAATATAATTAATTCGTGAGCACAATAAAATAAAAATGATTAATGTAAATAATTATTAAATAAAATTATCAACTAGTACCTTCAGACCATCCAAGCTTTTCCAACATTTTTCTGGCATTTTGCATCCCTTTCGACTCCATGATGAACTAGCTTTGAACTTACAGCCCTAATCAAAGCTCTGGTATTTTAGAAGGAGAAACCTTTGCCAGTATTACGGTGAGCACGTTGTTTGACAAGCAACCCGTCATTCACGTGGCTGCTGCCATTGCAGACAACTTCTAACTGCCATGGGTATTGATGGCTGCACTAGTACCATAGCAATACTTCAAGTAAAGTTGGAAATTTCCATTTCCTACTAGTTCAACTTCTTACTAGTAAGAAACTAAGAATAGGATTAGAATAGGAAAACAAAACAAAAAGTATCAGAAAATCTTAATCAATTATACTTGCAACAGTAATCACATAAATTTCGTTTATTCAACATAAAGAATGCTTTTAACACATTCATTTTCATTTAGTACATATGTTAAATTAAGTGGCTTCCTTCCCCTTTCGGTGTTATGTTTTTATATTTCATGAAGGCTAAGAATTGGGTAGGCACTTCAGCAAGAAGAGCCCTAGCTAATTCACGAGAAGCCCAATCCGAATCAGCCCCACTTAAAAAATCGCGAAATGCAACAAACTGCACAATGTCACGGATGGCGAATTTGCCATTTAAATTCAATCTGCGATTGTCGCTATCTAATTTCATCATCGAAGAAAAATCTGCATTTCCGATTCCGACTATGATGATGGAGATCGGTAAGTGGGACGCAGCGATGATGGCCTGTTGAGTTCCAAGCAAAGAAAACCACTCTCAGATGTTTGAAACAAAATTATAATTATTAATTCACTTTTCTACCTCCTTAGTATCATGCATATCAGAAATGGCTCCATCGGTCAGAATAAGAAGAATGAAATAATGATCCCCATTAGGATAGGTAGAGGCAAAGCGTGTGACGTGGTTGATTACCGGAGCAAAGTTTGTGGCCCCATGCAACTGAACAACCGGCAGACAATTTCTGTATGCCTCGATTACGCCTACGCAATATTCGTTTTTAACGGCGAAAAAATTGTAAATTAATAAACACTGCGCGGAAAATTCAAAGAGTAAAACTAATCGCTAACCTTCAACGCCTGTGCAGTATGGATTTGAAGACATGTTGACGAAAAATTCATGGGACAAGGAGCCATTGGGCGGTAAAAGTGCTCCAAAGCCTAGTACTGGAAACTGTTTATCGCTGTCATAATCTTGGATGATCGAGACGACGGACTGTAGCGCTTGCTCGTACGCTGTAGGAGAAGGCCCCATGTAATGTAAAGATCCCATAGTGTTCGGACTGCCATTCGAAGCTGAATATACGTTATAGGATTGTTTTGCTCATTATATGAACCATGACAGTATGCGAGTTTAGAAAGCGAGTTTACCCGTAAAATCAATTGCGATTGTACAGTTCAATCGAGTGCCTCCCATAACGTAGTCGAGAAAAGAGTACGTTCGTTTGGGGACAGCTTCTTTCACGTAAAGTTTTCCAGATATTTTACCCTGCGCATAATCGCAGAATACGTATGTCGGTTGTACCATATTTCACTTAAATTGAAAAGTTAAAATTTTCCAGTTTTACCTTATTCATAAGATTAAATGTTTGAGGAGCATTACAAATTCCATTTCTGGTAACGTCGATTTCCCCAATCAGTTTATGGTTTCCATTCTTATTGTAATTCCAGGACCGAAGTAAAAGCTTGACATCTTGGCCATTTTTTGTGCATAGCGCTCGCATTGGTACTGTAAATTTCGGCCATTGCGGATTGCAATTGTTCTTAATGAACTCTGTGCGATGGACTACGGTGTTTTCTCTAAAAATTTCTAAAAATGGATCTGGTTTGCTGAAGAAACCGCTTTTCTTGAATCCCTCAGCACTGAAAAGGAATTCAACCTCTTCCTTAGGTGAGTCGTCAATTTCTTCTGCACGAATGAACAACTGCCCCTTGCTCTTGAAACTGGGATGGCGAAGCGCTGTTACAAAATTTACAGAAGAGACGATCTGACCCAGAGAACATTCAGCCTCTCCTAGGAAATCATGATCATCCAACACAGGACTGGAACCATCTATGTCATAAATTTTAAATTTTAGCTTCTGCTGTTCCTCAAAGCGATAGCCGATTATAATCTTCGTAGCAAATTCTGGATTGCAGTTATTCTTCATGACTTCGGTTCTGCCGTGCTCTTGCCATGTGGAGTTATTTGGGAGCTGGATGTAAACAAGACAAATGGGATCTGACTTGGACATAACATCCTTGTTCAGCAAAGACCTGAATGAAGATAAAAATATTTAGCCTATAACACAGCCTCAGATATAATAATTTTAAAAATATATTACTTAGCTGAGATGGTCAGCTCAACTTCCACTACGAGTTCCTGAGACGACATGCCATGTGCAAAGTTTGACAGCATGTTTTGTGGTCGACACCCAATTATCGATTTTTAGGCAACAGTACACACTACAGGCACTAACACTGCACTAGTTTTTAGAAATTTTTAAACGGGGACTTACACTATATCCTCGGTTGTTTCTGTTTTTTTCACGAGAACATACAGTGCACGAGCATATCAAAAACCTTGAAAAAAGGAACTGAAGAATGTCGTTAACAGATTTTCAGCCGTAACATTTGGTTTTGCACAGACTAGGTGCTTCGAACAATAAATGTATTGTAGCTGTATGCAATGGTGACTATGCAAGTTAAAAACCTTTTCAAATTCACTTCAAGGCGTGAGGTGCATGAACGAAATATACAAAAACACTAGCTTATCACTGAACTGACGTCTAGCGGACGGAGCAACGCACAGAACGACCCGTTCTACTTTCCCAGACAAGCCCAGCTTGTCTCTGTCGTCATCGACTAGAAATGTGTTCCTACGCAAGTGGAAATGGGTTTTTTTCTTTCGGTTTTCCCTTTTATGATGCGGCATTAGTTTCCGACCTGAAGGCTTAAATTAAAGCTGAAACAGGATTTTTTAGTTTAATTTTAATTATACACTTAAAGGAATTTTGCTTTTTATGATTGAACAAAGAATCAAATTAGAGAAAACAAATGTGCGCGTTCGAACCACATGCAAAGTCATTGAACAGACCATATTTGGTTTGTAGTTCGGACCATTGTAGCATGATCCTTTGTTTACTTTATTGGAGCACTTTATTTTAACTATTTCTAGCGATTGGTGAAAGACAATCTAATTCTAGTGAAAGACAATCTAATTTAGGGTTCCCAACCTAACAATCGATACCAAGGCAGCTGTTACAGGTGTGTTCCTATTCTCCGTTTAATGTTAGTTGCTAGCCATGATACATACAGATAGGGGAGTTCAATTATGTAAAATTACAGATACAAAAAAGCACTGAGACTAAAGCATATCTTTTCATACATACACCGGCACCGTCATAAAATTGTAGTTTGCTATATTTATTTATTCCTACAATTAAATTGAAATGGATAAGAGTCGAAAGTGAAAAAAATTAACGAAAAGCGAACGATTTCAAGAAAAAATGAAAGAAGTAAAAGAATCTCGAGTAAGCTAAAAGTGTAACTCGCATATTGGAAGCGTTCTATTATTAGAATGGCATTTTCGGTGTCAACTTTTTTAGTTTCATAAAAGCAACTAGCTGGTTTGGAACTTCTGCAAGTAATGCACTAGCTAACTCTATCGAGGCGCGGCTTGAATCAGCTTGATGCAAGAAATCGCGAAATGATACAAACTGAACTATGTCGCGAACGGCAGAACGCCCGTCAGCCGTCAAACGGCCGTTGTCGCTGTCAAGCTCTTTCATTGAAGAAAAATTGGCAGGACCAATTCCAACGATTATGATAGACATAGGCAAATGCGAGGCTGATATGAATTGCCTTGGAAAATAAACTTACATTTTAGTAAAGACATCGGCTAAGGGGTTACAGCTAAAAATCCACTTACCTGCTTTGTTTCGGGAAAATCGCTTATCTCGCCATCAGTAAGAATTAGAAGAACGAAATAATTGTCTCCATTAGAGTGGGCTGCAGCAAAGCGCGCGACGTGGTTAATCACCGGAGAAAAATTTGTTGGTCCATACAGCTGAATCAAAGGCAGACATCGTCGATAGGCTTCTATCACTCCTGTAAAAATCATAACGGTAAAAACAGGTAAGAAAAGCAAGGTTGCTAACTGAGGGATCATACCACCGACTCCAAAGCAGTGTGGGTTTGCACTCAAGTTGACAAAAAATTCATGAGATAGATTTCCGTTCGGAGGAACCTTGGCACCGAATCCCAAAACTGGGAAATGCTTATCACTATCGTAATCTTGAATGATTGTAACGACAGACAACAACGCTTGTTCATATAGATTGGGTGTCGGACCCATATAATGCAAGGAGGTGGGCATACTAGGAGTTCCATTCGAAGCTTTTATCGCATGTAAGAAATGTAGAAACACCATTTACTAACGGATATAGAAGTAAACTATTTAACGGGATTACCAGTGAAATCAATTGCTATGGTGCAATTAATTTGGGTACCACCAGAGACATAATCCAAGAAAGTGTGCGTTTTCCTTACCTTAGACTCATGCAAAGACAGTTTTCCAACGCTTTTTCCTGTTTTCTGTAAAACAAAACAGTAGCTAATAAGTTACAGAACTTTTTCTAAACAAATGATTATCCATTTACTTTATCGCTCAGGGAGAAAGTTTTGGGGGCACTTAGAATTTCTTGTGTAGTGACTTGTACTTCCCCGATTAGTTTGTGGCTTCCATCTCCGTTCCAATTCCAGCACTGAAGCATTAGTGGAACGCTTTTCTCGTCTTTGGTACGTAGGAACCGCATCGGGAGAACGAAGCTTGGCCACTCTGGGTTGCAGTTATCTTTAATGAATGGAGTGCGATGAACAAGAGTACTCTCTTTGTAAATGGCTAAGAAAGGGTCAGGTTTGCTGAGGATGCCGCTCTTTTTGAATCCCTCTGCGCTAAACAATAATTCGACGTCTTCTTTCAGTGAACCAATTTCTTCAGCTTTAATACACAATTGGCCCGTGTATTTGTTTTTCGGGTGATGAAGCGTTGTAACAAAGTTTCGTGAAGAAACAATTTCACCAAGGGAGCACTCAGCTTCTCCCAAGAAATCATGCTTATCCAGGACTGTGCTTTTACTATCAATATCATAAATCTTGAACTTCAGCTTCTGTAGTTCTTCAAAGCGGTAGCCAATCAATATTTTGGTTGTGTACTCTGGATTCAATGTGTTGTGGATTTGTTCAGTCCTGCCATGTTCTACCCAGGAATGATCTAAGTGCTGAACATAAACCACACACATGGGATCAGACTTAGAAAGGACATCCTTATTCAGCAAATTCCTGTTAAATTTAAATCATGTTTCTGGTATTGTGTAAGAGGAAAAGTCAGTAGTTCAATGATTTACTTAGCAGAAATTGTGAGCTCCACATCATTCTTGAGATCTTGACTAGCTATCCCTGGAACAAAGTTTTGGTGAGCCATTTTGCTTCGAAGGTCTGTGTTACACTATTAGGTAAAAACAGTTAGCTGGGGTTTACTTAAAGGAAAACCAATTGTTTTTTATCTCTGGTAGCAAGCTCTGCTTGCTGGCTTGATAAGAGCTAAAGAGTGTATCCAAGGAAACAAATTATGTTGACTTATCCAGTAACCTATACTTCCTTGCTTGCTGGCTTGATAAGAGCTAAAGAGTGTATCCAAGGAAACAAATTATGTTGACTTATCCAGTAACCTATACTTCCTTGCTTGCTTAACTGATAATGTTTGCCATTTGCAGTATATAAGTATAATCATTTTATCAGCCCTTAAGCTAACTTGACATTTAGTGAAGGTGCATTAACTGTTCAGGCATTGTAAACAGAAACTTTAAGTTACCCTATTGAATTGCGAAACATATGGGCTACTTCGTTTCCAAGTCCCTTCTGATTCTGGCTCTGCCTGTTAGACGTTAAAAGATTATTTCCCTCCCTCGTGATTTCCATTTCCACATTTATTTATTTATTTTCCAGTAGTTGGAAGTGTCATCGTCAGATGGCTGAGAAAATTTTTGTCGACGATGCCAATGTCGTCATTTTTAGAAGTTTTGCATTATGTTGTGCATATTTGTAAATACTTTAAATTAACGTTCGCATCTACTTCATATATTTAGGAACTGATAAAAATACTTCTGGCAAGTTTTAAATATTTTAACAGCGTTAAGAAAATTTTATTGCAACTCCTAAAGTGACAGCCTAATCTGCCAGCTGCCCTGAGGACATAGCTAGTAACCATATTTTTGGTAAACCAGCTGTAACCAACCAGTGGTAACAACGGGACGTTCTAAGACTCGGATTTTGGTGCTTTCCAAGAAAACTTGTGGACAAGTAGTGGTAAAATGGCGACGAGAAGGTCTACCTCCTCGATAAATACAGCCATCGATCTACTTGCAACCAGTCCGTGTGATCCTCTTCGTGAATTATTCGAAGCTTGCCGGAATGGCGAGGTTTCTAAAGTCAAAAAGTTGGTAACTACACAAAATGTTAACGCCCGTGATACAGCTGGAAGAAAGTCGTCTCCACTCCACTTCGCCGCAGGTAAATAACTGTGGCTGATAACTTTCAACTCTCTATCACCCAAGCTTTCATTTTCACAACCTGATCTGCTCCTAAATTTTTTGGTTTCATAGAATTGAGTTGTTAGTTTCTTTTAGTTTACACTGGTTTTTCATTTTATCCTTATTACTTCCTTTTCACTTTTGAAGTGATGTGTGTTAGCATTATTTGTTGTGACACGCAGCAGAACTCAACAATTGCTTTCACACAAAATTGATTTTCAGTTTCATGGTTTTAATTTACAGGCTTTGGTAGGAGAGACGTTGTGGAACATTTGATTGCCACTGGGGCCAATGTTCATGCTAGAGACGATGGTGGCTTAATTCCGCTTCACAATGCCTGCTCTTTTGGTCACGCAGAAGTTGTTCAACTTCTGCTGAGCGCTGGGGCAGACCCGAATGCCAGAGACAATTGGAATTACACACCCCTGCATGAGGCTGCAATCAAAGGAAAAATTGATGTTTGCATAGTCTTACTACAGCATGGAGCTGATCACACTGTTCGCAATGCTGAAGGTAATGATAAACAATTTTTGGCGCATGTCAGTTCATGGGTTATCTTCATTTATAATGTTATGTTTGTTTGAATAGGAAAAATTCCACTTGATGTAGCGGATGCCACAACACGGCCTGTATTAACTGGCGACTATCGCAAAGAGGAACTTTTAGAGGCAGCTCGCAGCGGAAACGAAGACAAAATCCTTTCACTCTTGACGCCTTTGAATGTAAACTGCCATGCCAGTGACGGTCGCAAATCCACTCCATTACACTTGGCCGCTGGTTATAACCGAACCCAAATCGTTCAGCGGCTGCTGCAGCACGGTGCCGACGTCCAGGCCAAAGACAAGGGTGGTTTAGTTCCATTACACAACGCCTGTTCATACGGGCATCACGAAGTGACGGAGCTACTCGTTCGTGCCGGTGCCAACGTTAACGCCACGGATCTGTGGCAGTTCACTCCCCTGCACGAAGCGGCCTCAAAAGGCCGTCGTGAAGTTTGTTCTTTGCTTCTGGCCCACGGGGCCGATCCAACCTTGTTGAACTGCCACGCCAAGTCCGCCCTGGACGTTGCCCCTTCGCGGGAACTCCAGGACCTTCTCTCTTATGAATTCAAAGGTCATAGTTTATTGGAAGCGGCACGGCAAGCAGATCCAGCTCGCCTCAAGAAATTTCTGTCTGTGGACGTGATAAGTTTCAAACATCCTTACACGGGAGATACTGCGCTGCATTGTGCCGTCGCCTCAACGGGAGTCAAACGAAAGCACGTTGTCGAAATCCTGTTAAAAAAAGGTGCCGCTCCCAATGAGAAGAACAAAGAGCTTCACGCTCCGCTACACATTGCCGCCGACAAGGAACATCTGGATGTTTTAGAAGCCCTACTACGTCACGGTGCCAAAGTCAATGTACTGGACGGCCTTGGTCAAACGGCTCTACATCGCAGCAGTCGAGAAGGGCAAGTGTCTGTGTGTCGACTGTTGCTTCCGTACGGAGCCGATCCGACGGTTGTCTCTCTTCAGGGTTATACGGCCGCCCAAGTGGCTACCGAATCTGTGCAGAAGCTGTTCGCCGAAGAGCCAGCTTTCAGTGCAGCTCCTCCACCAGTCGATCTCGAATACCAGTTACTGGAAGCAGCTAAAGCGGGGTGATTTGGATAATGTCCGTCGTATTTTGGGCTCCAATCCCTCGTCGCAGCTAGTCAATTGCCGCGACCTCGATGGGCGACATTCCACACCGCTTCACTTTGCGGCCGGCTATAATCGACTTGCGGTCGTCGAGTTTCTCCTTCAACACGGAGCCGATGTCCAGGTGAGAGCGTAACATTGATTCCCATACGGCGTGAGGATATATTTAATGTAATTACTTTGTTTGTTCTTATTTCAGGCCAAGGATAAAGGTGGTCTGGTTCCGCTTCACAATGCGTGCTCATACGGGCATTACGAAGTAACCGAGTTGTTGGTACGTGCGGGGGCCAGTGTTAACGTTTCAGACTTGTGGAAATTCACGCCGTTGCACGAAGCGGCCGCCAAAGGCAAATACGACATCGTCAAATTGTTATTGAAGCACGGGGCCGACGCAAGCAAGAAAAACCGAGACGGTCACACGCCTTTGGACCTTGTACGTGACGGCGATCAAGACATTGCCGACCTTCTACGCGGTGATGCCGCATTGCTTGACGCTGCTAAGAAAGGTCACTTAGCCCGTGTTCACAAACTTGTCACCAGCCAGAACATCAATTGCCGCGATTCGCAAGGTCGCAACTCTACGCCACTCCACCTGGCGGCCGGTTACAATAATCTTGACGTGGCGGAATATCTACTCGAACACGGAGCTGACGTCAATGCCCAAGACAAAGGTGGACTCATCCCTCTGCATAATGCCTCTTCATACGGACACTTGGACGTCGCTGCCCTATTAATTAGGTTCAACACGGAAGTAAATGCGACGGATCGTTGGGGATTTACGCCTCTTCACGAAGCGGCCCAGAAAGGCCGCACCCAACTTTGTGCCTTGCTCCTAGCTCACGGAGCCGACCCCCACATGAAAAATCAGGAAGGGCAAACGCCATTGGATTTGTCGACGGCCGAGGATGTCAAGTGTTTGTTGCAAGATGCTATGACACAGCACCTTCCTCCTACGGCTAGCTCGTTGCCCGTTTCGCCCGTCTTCAATCCGTCACCTCGGGGATCGTCCATTGCCACCGGCTGCTCATCTGGAAGCAGCGGCAACACTGCCACCACCTCTAGCAATCCGCCAACCAGTTCAGATACCCTAGTCCTGCCTTCCGGAAATGCGGTCGTTATAGCACCTCCGTGTCCGTCGCCTGGCCTAGCCCCCCTACCTCTCCTAATGCTGGGTCCGGATTCGCCCAACTTGGCGACTGCCTCATCTACCTCTGTGCCTGTTTCATCCAGCGGAGCTCAGATCGGCGATGGCTGCTCTGACAGTGACGTTCCTGAACAGCTTCAGTCCACAACGAGCACCGCTTCCGCCTCCACCATCGTTTCGTTCCTATCCAGCCTTGGACTTGAACACTTGCGCGAAATTTTCGAACGCGAACAGGTGACGATCGACATCCTACTCGAAATGGGTCACGAGGAGCTAAAACAAATTGGAGTTCACGCGTACGGTCACAGACACAGACTCCTCAAAGGTATTTTTCATGTTTTATCGGGTATTGGATTGAGGATATTGAATTATTGTCTTTTTAAATCCTGAATTCTAGGTGTGGAAAAATTCTACAGTCAGTTGGCCGTTTCGGCGTCTAATCCGGGAAGCGGTTGGAATGCAGCTGGATTGGGACCATCTGGAAGCTCGTCTTCGTCGTCGCAGACGACGGGCACGATGCTGATCGATTTGAGCACCGAAGATCAGGAATATCTTACGGTGGAGGAGGAGCTTCAAAGCACAATCCGGGAACACAAGGACAACGGCCATGCTGGCGGCATTTTCTCTCGTTATAACGTTCTTAAGGTTTGAATTCAGTTATGCTATTCGTTGCAACTCAATCTTACAATTCTCTTTTGATTGTTGGCTTTGTTTGTCTAGATTCAAAAAGTTCGCAATCGTCGATTATGGGAACGATATTGTCACCGACGTCGGGAAGTAGCCGATGAAAACGGCGGACAAAGCAACGAACGACTCCTCTTCCATGGTTCTCCTTTCGTTCACGCCATCGTTCAGAAGGGATTCGACGAACGACATGCCTACATTGGAGGAATGTTTGGCGCAGGTAACCTGAAACGAGTCTTGAAATTATTCTTCTTGATGGGGTTTTGAATGCACCGTTCATTTTGTAGGCATCTATTTTGCGGAAAACTCTTCGAAAAGCAACCAATATGTTTACGGGATTGGTGGAGGTACTGGATGTCCGTCACACAAAGATCGGTCCTGCTATTCCTGCCATCGGCAGTTACTCCTCTGCCGCGTTACCATTGGCAAGTCCTTCCTGCAGTTTAGTGCCATGCGTATGGCACACGCTCCTCCAGGTCATCATTCGATTGTCGGACGTCCGAGCACCGGAGGACTCACTTATCCGGAATACGTCGTTTACCGCGGCGAACAGGTAATTGCGATTTCCCTGTTTTGTTTTTGATTAGAGATTCTATTTCATTTCGGTTTTGTATTTTTCTTACACGACGTTATAGGCTTATCCGGAATATTTAATATCATACCAGATTGTCCGTCCGCCAGAAGAGCTCACTGACAAAAACTAATTAACCCGAAAAGCTTTGCTGATGATTGACCGTTTCATTTTATTAATTATTTTTATTTTTTGCTAATTTTTTTTCTCGCACTTAATCTTTCCCCATTTTCAGAAAAGAAAACGTTCTATATCGACCAAATCTTCAGTGTAAATTTATCGATCTTTTATTAAAACTGGGTTGGAAAAAAAAAAAAAAAAACTTCGCTGTGATATTGTGTAACAATGGCGTCTCCAATTTCCCCTGCCGATTTGCTTGTTTAAGTGGGAAGGGCTTTCTCTGTATACATCCTTGTTTTTCGCTACAACCAATCCTTTTATTTTTTCACCCCACACGTGTGAAGTGCAACAAGCAAACAACAAAATAATAATATTTAGACACAACAATATTTGCAAACGAGAAGTTGAGCAAACTAAAAAATGTAATAACCAATTTTTGAAAAAAAAAAACGCCGATTTTGTTTTATTTTTGCGGTTGCTGTTGTATTTCGATTTGTGTCTTTGATTGGAATTTAGGGCGTGATGTTGCTTGATTAATGTGTCGATCTTTTATCACTTATTTCTTTATATGCCCCTCTGTTTTTCTTCCAACTGAAGTTTCTTTTCGCACTGTGTTTTTTCTCAGATGTGTCTTTTTTTTTTCTAACGATGTTTGCCTCTTGTACGAGTGATGCAAAGGGATTTTCTTTTGTTTTTATTCATATTATTATTCGGTTGGGTCTCTAGAATGGATCGATCAATAAACCCATGTGGAATCCTCTCTAGCTAACTTTGCTATTGCGCTAGTTTTCTTTTTACTTATTTTGGTCCCAAAACGGAAAGAGAAGTTATAATAGGAACGTCACGAATGAGAAACCTTCAGCCGCAGTGAAAACATTGGAAGGATGCTGTCTGTTATTGATTTAGGTTCTGTCTGGAAGGATCGACCTAAGCAACGACTGGATGGTGCTGCTCTCTGGACGTTCAACGGTCACTAGACGAAACAGATGATCTGCCACCATCGAATCTCGCAGCAACGCAGGCTCCGACATCCAGCTGGGAGATCAGTCGTCGAGGACGTAGTTCTCTGAAGCTCACCTTCAGTTGAAGTGGTACTTTGCCATTAGTGTTTGATTACTACATTGCGGATCATAGTTGAACCCAATTGCGAAATCAAAACGAAAAAAATGCAATTCCATCGCCTTTTGCTCCGCTTTCTTGTGTGTTTCGCCTCTTTCCATTTCTCCGGTAAGAGTTTTCACAACGACTTGATTTAGTTATGTTTAGATGAAATTAATTGTTTGGGTGCAACATTTTAAAGTGGGGACGCTCGGCTTCGCTAATATGTACGCCAAACGGCTCTACGACGATTTGCTCAGTAATTACAATCGACTCATCAGACCAGTTAACAACAGTACGGACAAGCTGACAGTTTGGTTGAATCTTAAACTGTCACAGCTCATTGAAGTGGTAATAACAATCATTAATTTGAATCCTTCGAATAATTAAATCTGTCTTTTTTTTAGAGTCTAAGAAATCAGGTCATGACCACTTCAATGTGGTTGGAACAGGTAAACGTAGAAAATAGAAAGAAAATCGATTAAAGTAACTAAACTTACGTTCGATGCAAGCAGAAATGGACCGACTATCGTCTGGTGTGGGATCCAGCCGATTACGAGGATGTGGAAATGCTCTACGTACCAGCTGAAAACATCTGGTTGCCCGACATTGTCTTGTACAACAAGTGAGTCGTTCACGTTTCATCATTCCTGTCCCCACAAGATGTTGACATTATCGTATATTCCCTAAACAAGTGCTGACGGAAATTACGAGGTGACCTTACTTACCAAAGCTACTGTCCATCATACGGGTCTGGTCAACTGGAATCCACCGGCCATCTACAAGTCCAGCTGCGAGATGGATGTCGAATGGTTTCCATTCGACAAGCAGAGTTGCCTCATGAAATTCGGATCGTGGACTTACGACGGCCACGAAGTGATGTCCAGCATTCTTCTTTTAAGAAATTATCAATTAAACATTAACTTATCCTTTTTAGGTTGATTTGATGCACATGATGCAAGAGGGTGACAGTGGAATCGATGTCGTCTCGGCCAACATCGTTACTGGTATCAATTTAACTGAATTCTACCCATCGGTCGAATGGGACATTCTCGATGTTCCAGCCAGGAAGAATGAAGAAAGATATCCTTGCTGCGAAGAACCTTATCCAGGCAAGTAATTCAAATGCCTGGAAACAGAAGAAACTTTGGAGTGTTGTAATTGTGTGTCACTACTTTTTCATGTAGATATCACTTTCAATGTGACAATGCGTCGCAAAACCCTGTTCTATACTGTCAACTTGATCATCCCCTGCGTGGGCATCACGTTTCTAACGATTCTCGTATTTTACCTGCCATCCGATTCCGGTGAAAAGGTCACCCTGTGCATTTCAATTCTCGTCTCGCTGACTGTCTTCTTCCTCCTGCTGGCTGAAATTATTCCTCCCACGTCACTGGCCGTGCCCTTACTGGGCAAATATCTCCTTTTCACCATGATCCTGGTGACAGTCTCCATTATCGTCACTGTTTGTGTTCTCAACGTCCATTTTCGGTAGTTTTTCACTGAAACCGCCAAGCGAAACAACAAAAAAGCTGTCTGCTATCGATTTTCTTTCTCTTTCCTGGGC
The DNA here is from genome assembly GCF_020631705.1 of Daphnia magna. NCBI lineage: Eukaryota > Metazoa > Arthropoda > Branchiopoda > Diplostraca > Daphniidae > Daphnia > Daphnia magna. The sequence goes on along the minus strand of NC_059185.1, from coordinate 10,999,242 downwards.
GGGGTTTCCAGGTCGCCTGCTACGCATCACATGTCTCCCTGGGTCAAGAAAGTCTTTACGGTCATCATGCCTCGACTGTTGCTCATGAGTCGACCCATTTACCTTTGCCAGGGAAGTTGTGGTGACGAGAGAAAGAAGAAGAATCAATTCTACAACGGCATCGACTTCGGCAGGTACACGATTCAATTGTTTTTGTGTTTTTTCCCCGATTGGTTCAAGCGTTTCACGTTTGTGTCGTCTGCGAAAACAGGAACGATTCGACACCGTACATTTATGCTCATACTTATCGTAAGAATCCTTCATGCCCGTCGGAGATCCCTGGAGAAACTGTTCCGACTAACGATATCACAGCAACGTTTGAACTTCGTTCTTCCACCTATGGCAGTTACGCTTCAAGCAATCAGCCCAGGCAACCGATTTATCACAGTACGAATTTAGTTTTTCTTTTAATTCTCAGCTTCGAAGTGTGAATTGTTTTCTGGTTTGTGCTAGATTTCGGCCCTTTAACTTATGGCGATGATGATCTATTGCCGCCAGATGTCAGCTGTGCGCTGAGAAGCATCCAGTTCATTGCCAAACACACGAAAGACACTGACAGGGAGATTGAGGTGATTGAAGACTGGAAATTTGTGGCTATGGTTTTGGATCGTTTCTTCCTCTGGATCTTCATCGTCGCCTGTTTTGTCGGCACGGCAGCCATCATCTTTGAAGCGCCATCGCTCTACGACGAGACCATTCCGCTGGATCAGCTATCTCATGCCTATTTTCCAGTAGCGCCGACGGCAACTAAATTGTCTATTTGAAAAACGCAGCATCCATTTTTTCTTCTCTCTTTTTTTTTTCCAGCATCATGAAAACGCAGTTGATCCAGCGTTTCTTTCTTCCGTTATATGTACACATCCATTTTACTTACGATCTTTTTGTCTCACTTGTTCAATCGGAACGGCGTTCTTTTGTCCTTCAACGGTATAAACATCCAACCTTTTTTCTTCTCTCTTTTCCCAGCCACTGTCTTTTAAGTCTGGTTTTCTTTTTCCGGCAAAAAAGAAACAAATCCAATCTTCCGCTTCGGCTCCATTTATGATACATCTTCCTATTTATTATTTATTTTTTTTTTTTCTTGAATTTCTGTTTTTCTCGATTTTCTCTTTTACTTTCTCTTGTTGTTCAATCGTTTTTTTTTTTTCGCCTGGAGAAATAATAAACTTGACTGTGAGAAACAGACGGAGCGAGTCTTAAAAGAAAACTTTGTCGTCGGTGCTGCTACCCATCTACGTCTATCTCCGCCCAATTTCTGACGGCATTATCTTTCACGACTTATCTATGAAAAGAACAAAAAGAAACAAAAATGAAAAATAGCAAAAAAAAAAAAAAAAAAGGCAAACAAAAAAACCTTTGCTGTTTATATTTTATGTATGAGAAGCCCACGGTGAACTATTTTTATACGTTGTGGGCATTAAACAAGTTATGTCGTCCCTTCATGCATAAAATATTGCCCAGCTCTGCGATAAAAACCTAAAAACAAAAGAAATGAAATCAAAAGAAACTAAAAATTCGACAGCGGTTTTAAAGCTAAAGCCATTAAATTCAAGCACATTTACTTTCCTATGTATAAAACGCAACTTTCTTGAAATTAAAACTTTCTTTTCTTTACTCCTGGAAATAAGACGGGATATCTAGGATCATATCAAAGGATCGAATAACAGCGTTCCAGTCACGAAGCGTATTACTTTAACCTTTGGTAATCTATACGAATTAAAATGAACGGGGAAATGAACACGTTACAAGCAACAACAAAAAACAATACAAAAAGGTCATGCCTCTTTGCAGCACGTACTTTTAAGACTCTTAAGAGTTTTCGTGTGCTGCTCTCTGTGAGAAATGAAGGATTCATCCATTACGGAATAAAGAGCAGAGTGTCAGTTACTTTTGTGTTGTTCTTCCGGTAGCATTAAAATGGAGAAGAAAATACGAGTACTTTTTTTTTTCACATCTAGTTAAATCTAATTTTCGATTTGAATTAACCATTACCTTTTGCGGACTATTTATTTTCATTCACACCGTTCAAACTTTGGGCTTTTACCCAACCCGGCCATAGGTTCACGTCTGAAAGTTAAATGTTAAACTGTTAAATGTTACCCTTGGTGTGTCTATATTGACAACATTGTACACCGAAGAAGAGCGTGATGGCATAAAGAAGGATGTACCCAAAACATAATTGAAAAGTGTACAGAAGGATTCATCCACGGTAATATCGTTTAGGAAACTATACAGTCGTGATAATTATATAACTATAGAACGTACATGGTTTGAAAGTAGGTTTTCACTAGGGATTTGGACATCACACACGTGTAAATGTTTAAATGAAAAACTGCCTGTGTGTGTGTAGGAGTAGCTTATTTAATTTAAGTATATAAATAATAGAAATAAGACTAAAACTTTGAGTGATTATCGTAGTTTAAAACATTGAGATTTTTGATCGAATGATCGAAAGAAATGATTTAAAAAAAAATGTGCTAGCGCTGTCTTGATTGGATGATTGGTTGTTCCAGACAAATTAGCAAAAAAAAAGGAAAGTAATTACCTAAGTTAATTGAGAATTTCCAAGAACGATACACGACGAGAGAAAGACTATTAGAAAGTCAGCTCGCACATCAAAAGTTTGCGCTGTTTTTCTTTTCTTGGCCTGTTTTGTTGAGAGTAGGAAGACTTTTCTGGTCACAAAAATAAAATTAGAAAAACAAAAACAAACGTAAAAGAAAACATCCCAAAGTTACCAGTTGGGGATTATTACAGTACGTTTGATCACAACACATTAAGTGTTGGAAGCCGTATATATATATATTTATATTTAAGCTATAGCTAATTAAAGGGAGAGAGCAAGAGAAAAGAGAACGACTTGAAGATGGTTTTTGACTTTGATTGCGAGTCTTTCCTACTAAAATATACGACATCGTCTGGGCGAGACGTGCTGCGTTTTTTGGCGTGAGGATGAAAGTCATTGTCGGGTAAGAGGCGGCCATTCAGAAATCCGGGATGCCGTAAAGTTGCTGGGCGACGAGCGAGTACTTGATGGCCATGTCACTCGAGTCATCGTAAAGGGCCGGAGCGGTGAGCAAGATGACGAATGAGCCGATCACCGAGGCGATGGTGTACATCCACAGGAAGAGCCTATCCAGTACCATGGCGATAAATCCCCAGTCTTTGTCCTCCTGATATTAAAAAAAAATAATAATAATAGCAAATAAAAAAAAAAAGCAAAACAAAAGGATATTTAAGAGATCGACCAGTGGCAGCACCGACCGTAGGCCACACACAGAATGAGATAATAACGTCCCAAAAAGCCTCATCTTTCCCTTTAATAATAGCCAGAGGTTATTACGGAAGAGCGGGGAAAAATAATAATGACACACTTTGCGTCCTGGGTTCCAGCCCAACAACAAAACGAAAAGCCATCAATGTTAATGCACGCCTTTTTTTTCTTCTTGTTGTTGGAAGAAGGAAATGATAAATTTTTGTTTGGAAAATTCCTTTTTACCGCATCGTATTCGTCACGTCGTTTCATGTGATTGCGTATAAACTGGACGTCTCGTATAGCCTTTTGAAGCTCTAGCGGATAGCGTTTGCGACGTCCTAATTGTCCCATGTCACGCAAGTTGGCAGGGACGGGCGGTGGTGGTGGAGGCGGAGGGGGAGGCGATGGTGGCGGTGGAAGATTGTTAAAGTTGATGATTTCGCAAAGCAATTGCGAACCGTAGTTGACTCGTCTCGACCATCTTCTGCCATCCTTTGAATTTAATCGCCTATTGGCGATGTACTGCAATTCAAACAAAAACCAGAACAATCAATCAAAATGTAAATCAAGTTTGTCGACCAGCATTTTTTGAACGCCGTTTGATGGATGACTTCTGTTGACTCTCGGTCAACGCATCACATTTCAGAATAAGATATCGATCAACAGTTTGGACCAAACACAAAAAATTAGACCACAAGTTAAAAATGATGGCGCAAAGAGACATGTGAAACAATGTAAGCTACTAACGTCATCCAAACTTTTATGCTACATTGAACCAAACGATGATAACTAGCTTAATTTGCGAATATGACAGCGAGTCAGCAGACAAATAACTTCCATAGAAACGACGACGACGACTGACTTTGTTGTCAATCAGAGACCCACCCTCGTCTGCCGTGTGCAATCGAAACATCGGACATAACGAGTTGTTTACACATCGATGTATCGACTGCAAATGACCCAGCGTGTAAAGGAAAACATTCTTTTCTATTTAGTCTACTGATATCGGTTGACATTCACTAGTATATTCGTTAGAGTTGCACCCAAAAAGAAGACGGATATCAATTGGCTTTGATGCTTCTTTTCCATAACAAGGTCGTCTCACATCTAGAAGTGCTGACTTGGCCAGTGATTCGAATCTACAGTACGTCTGACTTCTTTCTCTAAATCCTACCTTTAAGACGATTCGTGACGTCATATACATATGAGAAGCAGAACATTTTCAACACAAAACAAAAATGATCAAAAACGTGTACCACATTTGGGTTTCCATTGACATTACATTTTCTGCCATTCCGTTAATTGACGTTAACATTAGATTGTCATCGGATTAAAAAAAAAAAACAGAACTATGAAATCCAGTTAAGTTGTTTCCCGACGCCCTTTGTTTCCCCTTCTTACTCCATCATAAAAAAAAGACATGAAATCAGCCTATAAGGAAAACACTCTGCACACTAGTCCCTACCCCTTACCCCCCGTTCTCGATAAAGTATCAATAGATCTTTTCCGTACTACTTTCCGAAAGGATAACTCACGGAAGGCGGAAGGAATGTTTTCTTTTCCTCCCGAATGTCGGATGCCAAAGTCGATCTATTCGAACGTCTCCGCTCCAACAATTTTGTTCCCAAACAAAAACATATCCCCACTGAAAACGTTACGCACACAAATAGATGCCTAAAGCAATCTTCTATCTTACTCTCTTCCGCCGTAATCATCGGTTTCCCCCTCTTTTATATTACATCTAAATATGCTTTACCGAGTTTCCGAGATTTTTCCGTGCACAACGTTGCCGATAGATCTGATAAACGGCTTACATTTTCTCAAATGCCCTTCGAACAATAGCAGAAATATCAATACTTGGTATCCATACAAGACAGACGTGCACACACATGTGTGTAGAATATAAAGAACTAAATGATAGCAAAAGAAAGCGAATGAATGTAAAAGGATGAAGAAAAGAAAACGCCAATTCGGATGAATGACGATGGTGTACCGCCAAAGGCTAAACACGGAGAAGATATTGCTTGTCATTTCGCGCATCATTTGGTGCGCATATATTGCAATTCCTGCTGCTAGTCATCTCGAAGCCATCGACTCATCCATCCACGACCGAATAATTTAGCACAGTGCACATGATATAACACAAGAGCCGAAAAAGGGGCGACGCCCTTCGCTTATTATTGTCGGCTCACCACATTTTTCCCAACCCTTTCGCTCGATCCTTTTTCAAAAACATCTTCCTACGTTATAGTATATAATCAGTATATATATATAGATATTTTTTTTTGTCCTCCCCTTTGTTTTAAAAGAAAAGAAAAAAGAAAAAACTATGAGATCCTTCGCTTGACTGCATTCTCCAACGGCCCTGTTTGATTTATTCATGTCACGTTTACTGGCGAGGAGGGTCGTCAACTCGCTCTAAAGAACCATATGATATACTGTATATATATGTGTATACCAAGCTGGCCAAGTGCTAAAAGTGGTTTTCTATAAAAGCCGATTCCCCCTCCGCCCCCCAAAAAACCTTGAAAATTCTGCTAGGCTATAATTTATATACCAGCATATCTTATCTCCATCTAGTACGATTAAAACTACGAATAAAAGAAGAAAAACAGACCTTCATTCGTTCCTCGACTTCCTCGTTGACTCGTTTGGGTACCCGCATGAGAAGGATCTTTGGCAGCCGATGGATAAAAATGCGCCGTACCCATGGCGCCATCTTGTGCGTGGATGGTTTGCGGTAATGCATGTTGAGAATGACGATGGTGATGAGGACGGACAGGCCGACGAGGAACATGGTGAAAAGGAGGTATTTGCCCAGCAGGGGGACGGCTAGTGACGTGGACGGGATAATCTCCGAAATGAGCAAGAAGAACATGGTCTGCGACAAAAGGATGCTGATGCACAGCGCCACCTTTTCGCCCGAATCGGCCGGAAGGTAAAACACTAACACGGACAGACAGGAAATGCCGACGCAAGGGATGATCAAGTTGACTGTGTAAAACAGAGTTTTCCGGCGCAGGGTCATATTGAAGAAGATGTCTATTAAACGAGAAAAAGAAACAAAAACAAAAAAAAATGAGCGAATGATTTGTTTGTTTGTTTTGTATACATGTTTTTGGCCTTTTTTTCTTTTTTTGTGATGCGGATCCAGAACTCATTCGTAACTGTCCAATCCAGTAAAGGCACTCAAACTTGATGGGGATCACGAGCATTTAGGAGGGGAGACAGGACCGAACGGATAAGACATGAAAAACACACGGATCGTGTGATCTTGACGGATCGTTTTCTATACGAGTAGGCACAAACATATCTCTTCCATCCGGATATCTTTTCTTACTTACGTACTTTTTAATCCCCCAGTGTAATTTTCGTTTTCTTTTCTATGAGATCTGTTATTATTTTTTAAGGTAAGATCAAACTTTACCGGGATAAAACTCGTTGGGGCAGCACTCGTAGAATTTCTCGTGACGTTCAGCCGGAACGCTGATTATGTCCCATTCGACGCTGGGGTAGTAGTCCTTCAAGTTGATGCCAATCTCCACCAGGTTGTCTGACGAGTTGATGTGTCTCAAATCCATCTGGGGAAATGAAAAAAAATAAAAATTTGGCAAAAATGGACATTGGCCAAATGCAAAAAACCAAGAACCGGAATGCAAATCAAAACTCGTTACCCGTCATTCTTAATTAATTTTTTTTCCCCTTCATCAACCCTTATTTTATTTCCCACGTACACCCCCAAAAAAATAAATAAACAAACAAACACTAGAAGAAGGTTGAAGGAAGAGAGGGATTTTGCTAGCGTCGTTATATTCGGGCCGGCAGCCAAATCGGATCCATCAGAACTGACAGCCATGTAAAAAGAGAGGTCCTTCTTCTGCGCTCCAACACACACGAAGGACAACTAGGATACGGAATGACGAACCAAAAGAATCTTTCCATTTTTCTGAATCTATTTTCCATCTGACAAGATGAAAGAAGGCGAGTAAAAAAACGGAAGTGTTAGATTTGCCAAAGAAAAGGGATAGCTAGCTTAGCACTTATAAGACGGCCACAGAACGTTGTTTTATTTTTTCTTAGTAACACACACGCTTTTGCTACTATATAGTTGATTAGAAATGAGGAAAAAGAGGCCTACACCCGCCGAGAAAGGAACACCATTTCCCCCCTTTTCCTGGTAATAGAGAACTATCCAGCGGAGTGGTGAAACGAATGCCGCATGGCGCAAAGGCCTTCTCCCAGTGTGTGTGTGTGTAATGATCATTTCCCTGGTGGCAGTTGGCCCATTAGCTGTTCTATTCAACACACCGCGTCCGCCTTCTTCCAGTCTATCGCCTATTTTCTCATCTTCGACCTCGACGACTACATCTCCTAACGATAACACATTTCCATCCGAATTTTTTCTTTCTAGTCCAACAACTTTTTCCTTTGCTTCACCAAAAAAAAAAATGGGAATGAAAAGATCTTGCAATTAACCGCAATAGATGTTATTGCCAGCAGTAGGGAGAATGTGACCCCCAACACACTGTCACTTTGCCCCCACCTAAAAGTTTAGTAGAGTTATCGAATAGTGTTAGACATGAACAATTGAATGTCGGCGAAAGTGTGGCCGGACGTTGTTCTTTTTTACCTGTAGACCGTTGTGAGACCAGGGACCAAACTTCAAGAAGCATGTCTGCGTGTCAAAGGGGAACCACTCGACGTCAATTTCGCAATACGATTTAAAAATAGCTGGAGGGTTCCTGCGTAGTGCAAAGGACCAATTCATTAGTGCGGGACGTAGAAAAATGAATTAGGCTTGAAAAATTGTAGTTTTGAAAATACCATTTGACGTGGCCGTCGAAGTGAAGTATCGCTTTGGTCATTGTAGTCACGACGTATTCTCCATCGGCGCTGCATCAAACATAAACCAATAACAACATGTCACATACTACTCTCATATCATTTTTTTCCATTTTGAATTTTGCTGTGCCAATTGACAGATTGTTATCGTAACTTTAAATAAATAACAATGTGACAGATGGTGTATATTCGTCATAAAATGAAATTACTTGTTATACAGAAGAATATCTGGTAGCCATAGAAGTTCAGACGGGACGATCAGTTGCTCCACGCCGCCATACTCGTCCGGATCCCAATTTAGTTTCGAATCCATCCAATCCTTAAACATAAAAAAAAAAAATCAATAGAACATGTAGATAACACATGCGTTTGGGCTATAAATATTTCAAAACAAGAATTGTTCCATTGAACGTAAAAAAAAAAACATGCGTTTTTTTTTTTGCGGAATATCAATCAAATCGCCTAAGGCTATCCAAGTCAATAACACTCGGTCGAAGCTGACGCATCCCATCTGTTATTCGAAACATCTAAAGAAATTTTTACACATTCCCAGTCCAAGAAAAAATAAATATATATAAATATCCAGGGAGGAGGAGAAGTAAATAGTTGGATAGTGAAACGAGAACATAAACCAAGTGATGTTGAATCTCGCGTGATGTCTTATACATAAACAGCACATGAAAACGGTGAATGTGTGTGGGTGTTTTATAATACAAATAAAAACAAACGGGCAAGCGTGCGGCAGTACGGCCAGCAAATATCTGGGAACTCCGGGGGGGTAGGAGGGTTTATTTGCCTTTCGGCGGCCCAGCACTTTGCCATTATTGATCCCAATTGGAAGCTGCTGCAAAGGCTAATGCAGCTGCCGCTTTACTTTACAGAAAAACTACTAGGCAAAAAGAAAGGGGGACCCCACTTTAACTATATCGACTAGGGCGTATCTATGTATTACGCCTACAGGGCAGAAACATAAAAACTTAGTCACGCCTCAAAGATCTACATAAAATAGTTGTACTTGCTCTTTTGTCCGGTATATTAGACAACAAAGACGGGAAAAAAGAAAAACCTTTTGGCCTTCCAGTTTTTTTTTTTTGGCATTTGCAAGACCTTTTTACTACTCATCTCTCGGGGGCGAATAGGTGCATCACATTTTCAAATCCTCGTTCGAAAAATATCGATCCGCTTTCTAGAGCCGACCAAGTCTTTCCCCATTTACTGTGAAACAGCACAATAGAGAACTACCTCTCATAACTTAATCAAGCACGTCGTTAACTAGGCTATAGAGCGAAGGGAAAACGAACAGGGGCAAAAAGCAGCGGGTAGCTTGTACATAGGTTATACAATCTAATCAAAACAAGAAAACTCTATCGACTTAACCCAAACGCTCCCTACCATTTTGATAGACGACGTCTATACCCACCCTATGGAATGCTTTTCTAACGTTTTGGAATAAGTTATGAGGTTTATATTTTCATTTCTTTTAACTCATCATTACGGCATTATTTTTCAAAGTTTTGTTTTTTGCTTTGTTTTCCTATTCTCCCTGTTTCCCGTCGTTTTCCACCGGGAATTTGCTTCATCCGGATCGTACATCTTGATTTATCAACGCCCCGGTTTGCTGCTATGCTATCTGATATTACGTTGCTACATCTATCTTTGCTATTTCTGCATGTTTGGATCGTATAACAGCGGAGGGGGAAAAAAAGTGATGTAAACATTTATACTTTTATGTAGTATAATATGTTTTTCTTCTCTGTTTCGCCACTTGACAACAGCATCTCATTTTATTTTTTCGGATATAACAAGCTCGGGTGGTAAGGGGAGGAGCAACTAAATGTCTAAAATAACAAATGTAAAAGAAAGAAAAAGGAAATGGGAATAGGCTCGTTTCTTTTCTTTCTTTCCGTCCCTTCCGAGTTATAATAACACATCCCTTCCTTACCCATTCTCGTTCCCTTTATTTTCTTCGCCCCTTCCCTTTCTACATGCATTTAGACTTGTGTCAAGACATTTCCTCCAAAAAAGGACACAAGTTTGGGCATTCTTTCTATAGATGCAATAGGCAAAACACGTAAGTATACAGGATGTAAAAAAAGATCTCCCCTTTAATCTACATGTCTTCAATTTCATTTCCAGCTCTGTTGTAAGCCATGTAATATTATAGATTGATGTGCATTAGGCAAGACTGATAGGCCACCTGACCTCCCTCGACTGGCCTACAGCAGACAACAACAAAGTGTTGGAGTTTCTTAATAGATGCAACACATCTAAACTAGAACGTGGCAAAGCTGACTTTACACAAAGCAAAGAATAAGAGATGTTTTTACTTACATGTTCGACCCAAACATTGGTAGTGAGAATCTGGTTCTTCAGGTCCTGCATGTTTGAATAAAGAAAAGTTTTGATTTTAAAAAGTGCATGTCAAATACGTTGCATTGAATTCTCAATATAAAGACATGGGCTCACAAGGGAAATGTAATAACCTGTTATGCATCGAAATGGCGTTTCTTTGACCAGTTTTTTGCCTTGCCATATTTTACTAGCAAGTGTAAGTGGCAGGCACGTTGACAACTCTTTACAAGTTTGGCTGTCGTCTGCATCGCCACGTATAGTAGTAGTGAATAAATAAAAATGTCATTTCAAAGAAAGCCGGTAACTGAAATATCTCATAATCAAATAGAACACAGCGACAACCACTTTAAATTTTGCTATAAATTTTTTTATTGAATAGGCTTTACAAGAATTTCCAGGAGATTTTCTTTATTTGAAATTTCGTTATTTTAGTCACGTAACTTAAGCCTAGCTTATTCGAATTAATTGTTACCCACGATTTTGCAATAATGGCACGTACCAACGAATTTCATTTACATTTAAAATCCGCTAAGCCCATCAGCACGTCCTATCTTTCTTTTTCCCACCTTGCTTTCAACAAAATGGCGGTTGGAACTCGTCACCCGATGTGACTGAACGTTGTCACTTGTAAATACAGATGCACTGACCCTGAACTTACTTAACAGATGTACCCGGGTACCATCTTTTTCAAGCATTACATCACACTCGAGCCACGATCTCGCCAGTTCCAATTCCCGTCGTAAAAAAAGTTTGAAGTATCGGAGAATTCAAAAAACATTTTTTGAGCTCTGCTGGCTTGGTGCCTACTATACAAACGCTAGTGGAATGCCATTGCATATAATAACCGGGCCATTTCGTTTCAGTTCACAGGGTTCATCCACACAAATAAATTCGAGCAATGGGTAAACTTGCTTGAAATGATTTTTGAATCTATCTTTGCCAACTTTTGCCAACTCGCCATGTTGTACTTTTCATGTTTGAGAAATACGTGGTGAGTCACCACTGGTGACTAAATGGCGCCAAAAAAACAGCTGATACTGCCCCGTCTGAGGGTGGCATCGGCTAGAACCAAATAGGATTTTCCTAATTCAAACTAATTCAAACTTTACAGCGAAGCTATTGCGTAATTAAACGAGGCCAACATCGTCTTTGATTTTATAATAAATGAACCCAGCTCTCCTACTAATCTAGAGTCATGATTAAAAAACCAATTAATTTGCTATCCTAGTACCAAGGCTATTATCAAAGACAAGTTCATAAATCAAGTATGGCAGTTTGTACAGCGCAAGAAGAAATTTACTTTTCATTATGAGATCTGAAGAAATTCTAAGTGTAATGTAAAAAAGAAGGTAAATTACCTTAGGGGGTACGTACATTAACAATGGCTCCTAATTATTGCTGATATTGTCGTAGATTGCACAAGCAGCATACACGTATCAGAGTCGTCACTTGACCGTAAATTGCCCTAATGATTGTTGCCTCTGGCCTTATTCTAACGAATTAAAATGGCTACCAAGGCTGTTGCCAAGTGGTTAGCGGAACCCTAAATAGTCAACCTACACAGAAATATAATGAAGGATCTTTCGTTCTAAACAGAAAAATAGATTGTAAGATGTGAAATTACACACAGTAAAAAGAATACATGCTCGTAATGCAAATATTTTATAAGCCTGATTTGATTTTCAACACGTTCGAAATGAGACGTTCTATAATTATGGCAATGCTGTGTGCCGAATCAGCAGTAACTTTTTTCGAGAAATAACTTTTTTTCATCATACACGTGTGAGATTTGCGTCATCGCTCATTAGTGAGCACTTGCTCGTCCCGAGTTTTGAGAACCTAGTTTGCAAACTTTTCTTTTTGGTTAACGCTCCCAACACTCGGGTTGAAGTACGCATCCTACTTTAGGTAAGTTGTACGATTACATAAATATAACAATCCTATTTCTAAGGGTCATTCAATTTTTCTTTTCCTGGCTTTTCACCGGAGTCGTTTTAGAGATAGAAACATGTGTTTATCTATACATCAACAGGTGTTTTATCTCTAAACATCTTGAGAAATGCCTCTTTAATCTGCTGAATATATCCAATAATTTTACCCTTGAATCATTTTATTAAGTGTCAACTACTTTGAAGTTGTTGCAGGAATTCTTCCTATATTTAATTACAAGCTATTAAAAATGACATTCATCCATCTCTTGCAGTGCCTGCAATAACGGAGTTCTTTTAATTTATACAGTTGCTTCAAGACAAGAAGGTACTACTTGTTTCAGCTTTCCAATCTCTATGCTAATCTAAAGGCCACATAGGCTTCCTCGAACAAAAAATGCTGCAAGTAAAGTTTACTTTTCTCTTGTTCCTTGGCGTTTAGTCAGAGACTGCACCAGAAAATAAAATCAAAATTATCATTCAGCATTAGCCATTAATCTAAGGCTCTTGTTTTAATGCTAATTTTTATTTTTAAATCTATACAATTGACCTAATGTGAAATGCCCAAATGATGCCTATGGTTATGATTCAATCTGCCTATACGAGTATGATTATGCACGTTGAATTCATGCCATTACATCAAATGTGTTTAAGCACTTGCCTCTAGTAAAAATTTAATACATTTTCAGCAAAAAAGAATTGGCTCTCAACACAAAAAAAAGTGTGGGTGGGGGGACATGAGCTAGATCCATAAAAACCTGGGGTTTTACGACAGCTCGCTCTAAATTGCAGCATCAAACAACAAAATATTTTCTTTCGCGAGTCACCAAAATGTCAGCAGCAGTGCCTTTTTTTTTTATTAAGAAATGTCCCTTCCTTTCACGAGCTTCGTCCAATTGTATTCGTTCTATGTCGGTAGAGCCCACACAATCCCCATTCCTTCGTAACAGCCAGGATTCATCATCGCCCAGTTCTCATATCTTTGGGTCCATCATCGCTTTTGCGCAGCCTAGTGATGAATTATTACATATTTGATGATGCTGCTGCTGCTGTGGCTAAAGCTGTTTTGTCGTGAGGGAGAATGCGAGTAAACGGGAGGGCTCGTTATTGTTATTGGCCTATCAGTCGTTTGTGTCTGTTGCTGCTGTTAATATTATTTAGGTCATCCTGTTGTGTGCCTCTGTTGGATTTCGCTTTTCATTTCAGCACCAGTAGAATTATATGTTTATGTACACAGAGTGGGCTCGTCCATCACGACACGCGGCTGCAACAGAAGCAGCAATCCAATTTCCCGTCGTCTGTGTGTGTGTGTGTGTGGCAACGTCCTTTTTCGCTGTAATAGTTCGACTATAGACTCGATGTAGGAAATAGGAATTCCCAGCCCTGAACTCACGAGCTCTCGAGATATACACACTATATTACTTTGACTGTATAGAGACGTTATATAGCAATTGATATTGGGAGTCTTGAAGAAGAAAAAAATGCACTTTTTTTTTTTCTTTTTGCTTGAACGTTTATACAGGGAAAAGCACTCGAGTTTGATTGCGCTAGAAAGAGCTGAGCAAGCGGGAGCTATATATGGGGGTGGGCGATTTCGGTTGTATAAAGGAGACAAAGTCAATAAATAAAATAGTTACTTTTCTTGAAAAATCCAATTGTGAAATGACACAACAACCGCAGCCGGAGAATAGTCGATAGAAATCATCCGCACGCGGAGTTAAAATTACGGATTAATATTTTTCATTCGCTGAAAATATAAAAGTCGCTGGACTTTTTTATTTTCTGTTCTCAGATTTGATTGTGGATCAATTTCCTGCAGAAAGGCTCCTCCTATATGTCGTAAAAATAAAGCTGACGTTGTTGTGTTTGTTGTGCTCTTCTCCTGTATAGCCCACGGCCGAACCTTTTCTAAACAGTATCTCATCTGGTCAATTGTTGATCCAGCGTACACACACAAAAGCCCCCCGTATCCTTTTTTATTTTTTTTTATTTAAGAGTAGCAAGACCAGCAAGTTTATATTATTATATGTACAGAGGAGAGCTATATCAAATGTTCCAGTCAACTGGAATCTTTTCTATAGAGAGAGAAAGGGAGGGTTGCTTTATCAATGTTGATCCAGGATGGCATCTATGGAGACATTTGGCGTTGATTGACTAGACAAGAGGCTAGGAGAGATTCTCAAATGTTATGCAGTAAATGCAATATAGTGTATACGCAAAGCCTCGGAATGTTTACGCTCTAGAAGAAAGAAAAGAGACAAGGAAATCTGATTTTTCTTTTTTCTCTCTCCTGTCTGCCTTTTCAAATGTTCACTCCTTCACTTCCTTTTGTTGCATGCGCAGAAAGAACATTGAATCGAAAACTGTTGAATCGAGAAAGAAAGGGCCGTACCACAATACGATTCCCGCAAAGTAGGGGTCGTTTGGCTTGTGGTAAATGTTGGGACAAAGTCATGAGCAAGACGAAAACCCTCAATCCTTTCATTTTCAATTTGCTAAATGGAGCGACCGTTGTAAGTCTGCTGGTCGAGCATAGACCTTGACCATTTGAGTTCTTTTTAACAATTTATTTTCTTTTATTATATGTGGACATATTCCTTTATAGGCTTTCTACCCGTGTTCTTGACGTCTTCACCGATTGTTATAGCATTCAGTTCAAAGAAGACGAACAAGTTTAGCCTTCACGACCTGAAAGAAAGACGTCGTCAAATTGGCAATTTTGATATTCTGTTTTTTTTATATATTTATTTATTTATTCGTTTTTCTAAAGGCCACGTTTTTATCCCCCCGTTTTATTGATTTTCTTTCGTCTGCATACGTCTGAAAGCGGCCGTTCTATTCAGGAAGGAACAAGCAACGTTGCCGTCATCGTCCAAGGTTTCCCATGATGAATATACAATGAAACCTCGTCCAGTTCATGGGATTGCCCTAGAAAGAACAAAACAACGATCCATACTGTTTCGAAAACAGGTTTATCCCTAGCTCACCACCCCAGGACAACGTAAGGGAAAGGTATATGTCGCCATCTTGGCACAGATATGCCGAGAGTAAGCTTAACCAAGTCACGTACCACAAAAACGTGTCTTGACTCTCTTTTGTTTTTATTTATGAAATAGTGTGCAGTCCTCTGTGTATACGGTCGTGTTATTCGCAGGACTAGGAAATTCCGCGAAATTGGGAAAAAAGAAACTCACCAAATCGATCAGCTGTGACAGATGGAGACCAAGGCGGACAGTGACCACTTCGCTGTTATTACTAACAGGTCGAATAAGCCGATTGTAATGACTCAGCAGATCATCGTAGAGTCTTTTGGCATCAGGATTGGCTTCAGATGGCCTGATGACGACCACACTAATGAACAGGGTCGTCACTATCATCTGGCTGAAGGCAACAACGGTCCGGCAACTCTGTCTGTCCAACAACATGTCGACCAGCTTTTTCCCTCTGCACTCGCTCTTGTTTTGGTCGTCTGTTATTGTCTTGTGCGTGGATTGTCTTGCTTTATTCTTCTTCTATTCCCCCTTTAGTTGTAGGAAAGCTCAACAGGCCGGCTTCTCTTGTTCGGCGTTGATCTTGGGGTCAACAAAGGTGGACGTCTGTGGTCCCACTGCTCAAAACACTGAGGGGAGGAGTCGAAGGCCGTATATCTTGAACCAAAGAGAATAATAATGGCCGATCGAGTTCTATAGGGATACACTGTTCTCACACGAAGGAGCTGCACATGCACTAAAGCATTCGGCTATCTGGGTATGTAATTTCCTTTACAGTCTAAACGATAACTTTGAAAACATTTCCAGTCACCTTTTTTGTACAATGCTCTTTCTAGTCGGTCACTTGAAGAGTTTGTTGTCAACACACAAGCTGGCCAGAAACACAGGTTGCACCAACCGATGGGAAGATTTCGCTGGATGCTGTGTAGACACGTCAGGTGGCATCAGTATGGTACGGATGAAACAGCCGCCATGAACGCCGCCATCGAAGGATGAGGCGCACGCACACACTCGCTACACACACACACACACAGGGAGGAAGGCTTCACGCACACACACAGAGGCAAAAATGTGGCATAAAAGGGGGGAGGCAGTGTGTGGGTTGTCAGAAGCTCCTGGGATGGTCAGATCTCAGGAGAAAAAGACTAAACTAGTAGCTGGAACGTCGATGGTGGCGCTATCGTTTGCGACTTGCGCAATTGATGGCAATCGGTTCGATATTTTACTAAACAGTTTTGGCCATCCTTCGTTTAATGTCAACTTCTGCAGGGCAAATCAATCAATTTCCTTATTGATTTGAGTTGTGTCGTCACTAGGGGAATTAAGAATGAATATTTTAATTCTTCAATACCATGAGGCAAAATCCTTTCGTTTTCAAGACTGTCATTGGCTGCACGGTAAATGTGGGTATGATTAATTTCGGTGCAAGATGATTGCGCATATTTTTGGTAAACGATTGCATGGGTGATGCGCACCGACGGGCGAGGCTGTTTTGTAAATCAATCAACCAAGTTTTGCTTGATTGCGCAGACCTCCTTTCTATAGGCGAACCACTCGAAGCGAAAAGGACGGGCGTCTGCAAATAGAAGCGCCCGGGAGCCAAAGAGCTTTTGCTACATCTGTATCAATAGATACATAACGCAATGCGGTCTAATTCGATTTCCATTGAAAATCAATTACAATCTCTACTACTTAATCAGAAGGACAACGTCGTGATCCACATATTTTATAGCACTATCCAGGACCGTACACAATATCCCATCAAAATCATTGATTTGTGTGAATACGCAGAGAACTATACACATGCAATCATCTAGTAATTATAAGAATAACAGTTGACGAGCTGTCTGAAATGGAATCGATAAAAGTAAATTTTAAAATAGGATTCTAGAGGTAATTATGTGATTGCGAGGAAGTGTGGGGATGGTAACCGGAAGATTTTGAGTTTTTTGTGGCTCAAATGATGTCAAACAAACAAGTATAACACTCATCCTTGTTATCGACTTCCTTTCTCTTTTGCGTATGTGTAGATTGAATATCTTTAGCACATAATGGGCTGCAACACTTCCAGGGGAAAAATAGCTAGTGCTTCCATTGTTGTGTGTTTCATGTTAATATCCATTATGCTCGTTGTTGGTCCATGCGATTCACGTTCTTTTCATCTGATATTCAATGAGGCGTTCAGAAAGGTGAAGGAGGGAAAGAAATCCATAAAAATGTGCAGGAATTGACCGAGGTAGATATTGCTGTACTTGGTACAGACGTCAACATGAAGGAGAGACTAAAACTAGTAATAAAGTCGACTTCGTTCACAACACTTGATTCACACTGGTCCACAAAGGCGATATAAGAAAGGGGAAAGAAGCAATTTGTCAACGAGAGACTTTTAAGAGTTTCTTTTCTGCCATGTGCAGGAACCATTGATTGCTTCCACAATGGCTCCTCGCCATATACTTAAATTAGCTAGTGTATGTTCCATGCCAGCTCCTAGCTACATTCAAATAGTCTTATTTCAATAACAAAAGAAAGGTATATATACATTTTGTCTGTATTGAGACTTTGTTCGTATTGAAGCAGGCGAATTGAAACAATTCGCCAACTCGAAAATGATTTGGCTATGCATAATTGCACGCCACCACCCTTTATGCACCGTCTTTTGGCTGTAATGTTTGTATCTTAAAAGACCCAATGTCTCATTGCGAATAGAGATCGAAGTTATAAAGCGACTTGTGTAATGGTACGGAATACACATCTGCATAAAGGATTTTACATTTGTGACAGGGAATTCACAGAGGGATGCTGTGTATCATATAAAAAGAAAGTTTTATGTAAAAGTCCTTTTTTTTTTGCTGTTTGGGTGCTACATAGTTCAAGCGGGGCAATCCACTCAGGAGCGCGTGCCATCATTAAAGCGAGCGAGATGCTTTATAGCTGCTACGAGTGTTTTCAAGTGTATACAGTCGACGCTCCGTCTAATTATATGGAGAACGCCGGAGGGGAGCATGCCCGGAGGGGTGCAAGCCGTCTCGCTGTTCTATGAACGGCTTCGGTTTATAATGTATGTCCATCCAAAAACGTCATATATAGATCTCTGTTGTGTATATTTTATACACGTATGGTATAATAGCAGATAGAAACTGATGCATCTATGGCATGAAGTTGACGCACTGTTGCCAACCTTCTCTCTGCTAGTTTGTATTGATTTTCATAACGTGTAGAGAGGAAGAGCAAAACCCAACACGATAGATCAGAGTTTTTTTTTTAGTTTTTCGAGACAGAGTGGCTCGTGACGCAAAGAGAGTTTGTCAGAGACAAGTGTTTGAACTTTATCAGCCAATATTTTCTTTTTACCTTTTATGCCACCTCACTTTTCAAGTGTGTCAATTGTATACGCTGACAATTCTTGCTGTCGAAAATAGATTGAAAATCAATTTTAAGACTAGAAGCAACATCAATTTACTTTTATCAGAAATTCCACAGGAAACGTTTGGAATTTTTTCGTAAGAATCGGAAGATATTTACTTTATATAGCATTTTAATCAAAAGAAATGTCAAGTATGAGATTTCTTTTTTCTTGTTTTGGTCCTTCACATTTTCCATTTAGATCACGTAAGTGAGTATGCTGTTTTTGGTGGTCGGCGTGTATATACACACACATCGATGTCGCATGCGCCCAGCTTATGTGTTCGTCATTGAGAATGCATCACGCGTTCATAACACGGTCCTTATTATATTCCCTTTTTTCTTCTTCCGCCTGTCACATCTTGATGGTCATACCAAAGTATATTCCTATTTATTTTCCATTTTCCAGCTTTTTTCCAAATAAACAATCCGATACTTTTCCCAGATCGTTTAAAAAATACTTTAAAGTATAGAAAATTTTCGATTTAACTGTAATGTATGAGCAGATGCCATAAAGCCTATCTGTGAGCCCCAGCTAGGGGCCACCACATATCTATACACTATATCGATTGATGATGGTGGCGCCCCGTTGCATCGTGTCCCGGACTTCAAACCGCACGGGGCGCGCCCTTCACTCGGAAGCCCCAACGAGGTTGTTCTGTATACACACAAGACCTACCCATTTCTCTCAGTGCAGAAAACATGAAAATGAAATCGATCGTACAACACGGTTGGCATTGCGGCTATACAGTTCTGAATAAAATTCCCCGGCAACACACGCAGAGGTGCCAGAAATTCTGAAGTGTGAAATTAGTCAAGAGGAAACTTGCTTACGTTTCATGCACACTAATATGAATGGTCTATTCTTGAAGCTGCTGGTTGAACCAATTATTTCGATGGTAAATGTCTTTTCTAGATAGAAAAAAAAAGTCCATTAGCTTTAAAGCACTTTTGGCCAATTCAATTTGAAACATTGTCGCCTTTCATTTCTTACTGGGATAGGCCTTTAGGTTAGAGTTTTACATAGTGCCTCTTTTGCTATTAAATTTTATTGAGGGGGCGTACATGTAAAAGATCTAATAATGTTTAATTTAGATACGATTAACGATATGCTGTGTTGCTCTTTGAAGTTGCCTATAAGACGGTTGAGCGCTTTCACCGAGGAGATGTGGAACTACGTTTTTCTCCATTCGTCAAATTTCAATGTTGAATAGCCCGCTGCAGTGAGCGGTTGCCATGCGACCAGTTCGCCGTTAGTTCCATTTAAAAACAAACTAAGGATGTTAGATAATTTTCCGCTATTAATATTATTGATGTTCTTGTATATAGGGTTACGCAATTGATGTTGTCCAGATTTAAATGAATCCTTGATTCTATCATTTTTTTTATAGATAAAAATGAAGAAGTGAGGGAGAGAAAAGAAAAAATTTGATGAGGAGGGCACGACTCGGATGTTGTGCCAGTCATGCGGAAGGTGAGTGGGACGACACACTCGGCGTCGTCGCATAATGATCCACAGCATCCGCACTTATATTCCTTCTGTTTTCTCTCAAGATGAGGCTAAATAACACATAAAAACATTTTAAGGTACATCCTTAAATGCGATGTATTTTAAATCAATTTGATTTAGTCATTCGATTATCCGAGTCATATCGATCATTCGAGTGTTTGTGATCAGTTTGTTGACTACCCCATTTCTCTGCACAGATTTCAAGTGGACACGTCAAATGATGGTAAATATAAGATTTGAAGAAAAATGCAAAGTTTCTGAATATATACTGCACTGTATACTCGGTAAACACAATGTATACGATCAATACGGATGCCGACGACTTTACGTCCATCATATGGAAGTCTTTCACTGTATTTTCGATTGCATATCAAGGAAAATGGGGAACGGTGTATGGTTCATTTCTTACATTGACGGCTTTTCACTTCGTTACCCATAGAGGATAATAAATTACGACGCATATCTAATTTAAATGTTAATCTATTCATAAAATGTAGGCTATGGCATAAGCCGATTGACTAATAGTCCTTTCATGTTGAATACATCATTGTTGACTTGGCCGCAGCTGTTCCACGACAACTCAAAAAATCGGTCATACTTTTGTGTAACATATAAGAAATTGGAGAATCCATTCAGTTGTTCCGGAGCTATTTATATATCAGTTCCACAACAGGCGTGAAAGTCAATCCGGCTCTGTATACTCTCACGTCTCTTTATACGCGTTACATCTATTACGCGTTGCATATCTTTCAAAGACACACTATATCCTGGGTAACGTAAGACGATATCATCTTACTTGGCTTTACAGCTCGATAATGGGTCGTATGATCAAGCTCGAAACACTTTCTTTTAGAAGAAGAATTAAGCCATTTAAGTAAATTGAAATGTGGAGTAAACGAAATTCCTACAAGTGTTGGTGTCAACCAATTTGTATACTATGACCCCTGTGATTACATTTATTTGAAAGTCTCACTGCCTACGGAGTAAACTCTATCAAAAGAATTGTATAATTAATTTTTCTTTGAATAATTTTGGTTCAAAAAATAAGATAATTACGCTAAAGTCTATTTTCAGAAATTAAAATCTGAGATATTTTAATTGGTTTAAATAAATCCTCAGCCACTCTGTTAACTAAATGTCATCAATTATGTAAAATTATTAAATTTTTAATGCATAATTTTTCTTTTTCCTTTTCTTTTCAATGGCCTTGATGATTTACATATTGTTTTTGTTATTTCTGAACTTTCGTTTCTCTCCCTTCTTGAATTACCATAAAAATCACTGCCCTTGAACCCTTTTTTATGTTGGTCTGGACATGTCGAAACCCATTCTTGGGGGAATACTATGCAAAATTTTTTTCTTTCCCTCTTCCCCCTTTTGGTTTGCCACGAGGACTTTCTTACTCTGCCTCCTTGTCGCCCACCTAAAGGCTAACACGTGGCGAATTTCCTACATTTTTGTTGTTGTTGGTGTAACTATTAATAAGTTTACGTAAACTAGTAAAATTTTATAGCAATCTGGACAATGTTTGATAGAGAATATTAATTTGGAAGCCATTTTTTTTCTCGCTGTGCAGGCATGCGACGGAAAGCAATTAATTTTATCCATAAATATCTTGTTGACGGTAACTCATCCACTGAAATGAGAATCTCTAATCTAACGCGACACTCGATCTCCATTTAGTTTAATAAACTGTACATATTAGAGCTAGATTTATTCGAAAATAAAAGAAGAGATCGTGAGCTTCTATATGGATAGCAATCTGCTCTTTAGCAATCCATACACACACACAGATGTGGAGGCATTGCACTGATGAAATCAGATCTTATATATTTCCCCTCTACTTCTTAGATTTTCTTTTCCTCTGCGTGAGTATTCCTTTTTTTTTTGTTTCTTTTCTTGCATTTTCTGTGCGGCGCGTTGAACTGAGCTGATACGCCGTCGGAGTCTCGGGATTTTGATGTCCACCCTTTTGTGTGTGTGTGTACTGCATCCTCACGGTCTTTTTTCCCCTTCTTCACCCCTAAAAAGAGACTGCAGATCCTTGCCTTTGGCTCAGTCGTCTGCCAGTTGCCACAGGAGAAGGACGCTCCACTTGGGCTGAGCTTCCATTACATTAGCATATTCTCCATCTTTGTTTTTTTTTTGTTGAAGGGATTTGTTTGTTTGTTCTAGCAGACTGCTCTTTGATGTTGTTTCGATTGAAAAAAGATTTGTTTGGCAAAGGGAGACCTGTTTTTTGTGTGATGGCTGACTGAAAAAATTGGCCACGTTTTTTGTGCACATGGACCTGGACGTGTTACGGTGATTGTGTCGTGATGCTCGTTATTCAAATTGAAATCATAATGACCCGTCGTGTCGGACGATCGTCGTGTGTTTCAAACGAATTTCAGCCAATCAGGAATTAAAAACTCGAGTGTTTATAACATTTATTTTGATTGGACTGTCTTTTTGTAAAGAAAAATAACACAAAGAACTCCATCACCATTAATTGTTGGTGGACATATAGAGGGAGGAGCGTTGGGTAAGTCATCTCTGTTTTGGCATTGATTGTCGTTTGAAAAATTTTCGCCATCATTAGTGTGTGTGTGCAACAAAAGAAGAAGAACAATAGCACAGTCCCTATTTATCCATCCCTCCCTACATAAATGATGAAAGGAATGATGATTCTATATCCTACGCATAAAAGAGCTTAAAAACGAGGCTTTGAGGTCATAAAGTTCATCCTATACTCCCCTCTATTGAGCTCTACAGGTAGTTGGCCATCGAAAAAAAAAAAAATCCCTGCACATCTAATCTTTTTTTCCCTTCAAGACATTGATTTTTTGTATCATTGCTGACTTGCAATGATGGTTAGAAGCGGTTACAATATCCGCTTGAACTCTAGTGCATATATCCCGTGAAAAAGAAGGCGGGAACATATGGTGTCAATTGGTGACGTGCCGACAGCAGTTTAGATCGACTAATGAGATTTCCTCGAGCGGCCATTGCTACAACGTTTCCCGATGTAATATCCCGTTCCCCTTATCTTTTATGAGCAGCTATATTTTGTGACCGCAAAAGAAAAAGTAGGTAAGAGTCAACACGGCCACTAGATAAATAGATCTTTAAGCTTATTTGTCAGCTTTTTACGGTCAGCCCTCTTCTATGGTCTATTGTCCTGCGGCTCGAGCGATTAGACGGGAATGGTCTGCAACAAACATTGGGTAAATAAAAAAAAAAAAAATAGAAGAAAACGTTCGAAGGAAATTTCGCTTTACTGTAAACACGTCTTTATGTTGTCGATGTATAATGCCACAGGTCCTCGACGAAAGAACAGGTCGTCCACTGTGACATGTAATATTATATGAATCTAACCTATTACATGTCATTTCTATCGATCCGAAATGCAGTTTATTACTTTTGCCGCATAAATTTATGTCTAAACAATGTAATCCTTAGAAATGTTTAATTAGCAAAATACCAAGAAACGTTTCAAATTTCCCGCTGAATTTGTCGTTAAAATAGCCTTTGCGTTTTTTTTTTCCCCGAAAAACTCGATGAAATTTAACAAAGTGTTTAATTATACTGTGCATAGGTAGGTTTTTTTCCCCCGGTGGAATTGATGCTGCCATGACAGAGAAGCGCTGGCGGTTAGGAGCAACAGCAGCGGCAGCTGACAACGGGAAATTCTTTGGAAGAGAGAAAGCAAAGCGGGCGAAAAGGAGACAATCACAACATCAGCCAAGAACAGCGGCATGTCGGCTACGTATTCAACGTGCGTACAAGGCCGTCGGCGGCGGAGGCACCGTGCTGGACGAGATGGATCGATCGGCCAGGAGCCAGCACAACCTAACGCGAGTAAGAATTTTTATTTCCTCATTAATTGCATTCACGTTTCATTCTCTAGAGGCGTATTCTATTAAAAGCTAACCTGTTAAAAATGGGATAAGTCAGCCACGACGTGAATATTTAAAAAATCAAATGCGGAAACGGTACGATAATGCGATTGGGTGTTCAAATGGTGAACAAGTCTGAAAATTGTTCCAGAAATCCGCAAAGCTGAAAATAAAGAAAAATTAACCCGAGCTAGAAACAGACGCACGCAGCGTATACGCACAATTAAGCTTCCATTAACAAGACTTGCAGCTGCTCACCCTCGTGCAGCTTATACTCTTGGGGGGGAGGGCTCCCATCTATAATTGCCAAGCTGTCTCTTCGTCTTCTCGTGTTTACACTTTCCGACCGCGCCTTAAAAATATATATCAAAAATGGAGGGCATCTTAAAAATAGACGTGCATCAAATGCTCCGATATGGACATCATTATGCGTTTTTGACACAAGATTTTCAGGCCTCGACAAGAATAGGACATTTTGATCGTGTCTTTTATCGGTGAATGAAAAACATTTTCTGTTTAAAAAAAAAAAAATGGAAAAGGTCGTGTCACGTGTTCTAAAGGCCTACAGCTTATATACAACATTTTAAAAAAATATATATGATGGAATGGTGTATGTGTGTGGGCGCCGAAGAAAACCCTGCACTGCCGAACAACTCTCCAGGGTGTACGCTGCGTCTGTCTCTCAAATGGCGGATCAATAAAAGACGGGCCGAGATCTTTTTTTTTCCCTCTCTCCCCGCAGTCTCTATCGTATCTCTCACTCGCTCCGACAGCCTCTCTTTCTAGTGTAGTATATGTAGTCTAAAATGTGTGTAGCCGATATATACTTCTAAGACTCTTTGCGCTACATCATTTATTCCTATCGCGACGACAACCGCTCACTTTTCCTAAATAATTTTTTGTTTTTTGTTTAACCGTATTTTAAAAAATGACGCGATCGCATAAAAATAGAAATCAAATCAAGTTGTGATTGATGCCGTTGGGTAGAAATCGTAATAACAATACAATGATTGGTCCTCGTTGTTTAGGAAGAATGTCTTTCCGACGAAAAAGTTCAAGGTAAACATACACAGACGTACACCGAGGACCCAAACAATGTTTTGATTTTCTCCCGTTGCCTATTTGTTCTACGAGTCGAACTGTTTTCGAAGAAATACGAAGTTTCTTGCCATTGAATGTTGTGTGCGACATCAAAAAGAAGGTTATTGGCATGAAGATCAATAAGAAAAGTCGTGTTGTTGGGCCAAAGTTTTGGCACGTGGAACGCCGAACACGACGCAACATCATTGAAGAGAGTCCGTATAAACTACGTATAGTTTGTCTAGGAAAATCAGAAAGGCCTTTTAGTTGGCTCTTGACTGCGGCCAATCGGTGCTGACGTGATGATGGAATACTTTGGCTCATTCCCGATTTGTTGTGTGTTTATTATAGGCCAAGTAGCCGTTAGCTTATCATTAGCTGACCAGCAGAGCAGACGGCCGACTCGCTTTTCGTGGTGGTGTACCGGACTGGCCCAACTCGTTTTACCGCCACTGCTCATCTTGCTCTCTATTGGCTGTCCCGTTTCGGCCGATCAGGACGCCAAACGGCTTTACGAGGATCTACTGACCGACTACAATCGTCTTATACGGCCAGTCGGAAATAATTCCGATCGGTTGACTGTCAAACTCGGATTGAAACTCTCTCAGCTCATCGACGTCGTGAGTTTCACATTTTTCTCTTCATTTCTCCTGCATTCATTGTTCAGTCTTTATTTTCTATTTTGAAAATAGAACTTAAAGAATCAAATTATGACGACCAACATGTGGGTGGAACAGGTAAAAAAACCAAAATATTCTTACAACTGTCATGGACAAAAATTGAAAAAAAAAAGTTTTTTTTGTTCCAGGAATGGTTCGACTACAAGTTAAAATGGGATCCGGAGGAATACGGCGGTGTCAAGACGCTTCACGTTCCATCCGAGAACATCTGGCTGCCCGATATCGTCCTCTACAACAAGTCAGTCCTTTTATTGTGTCGCTATAACTAACGTCTGCTAATTAAATGATACGAATTTAATGTTTCATTCGTTAAAAATAGCGCCGATGGCAATTACGAGGTGACCATTATGACGAAGGCCATCTTGCGGCACGACGGAACTGTGACGTGGAAGCCACCGGCAATCTACAAGTCGTTTTGCGAGATCGACGTCGAGTACTTTCCTTTCGACGAGCAAACGTGTTACATGAAATTCGGATCGTGGACATCCGACGGCAATACGGTAATACTCTCAATTGGCAACGTAGTAAATAGATAAACTTTTGATCGAAAACCAGACGCGATATTTTTCGTGTTTTGACGTTCACGCTCTTTAATCGATACCGCAGCCATTCACTACCCTCCCGCTCCAACTAGCCCAGTGTGTACAAACAATTTCGTTCTTATCAACCGGCAACCACGCGACAATACCGACACGCCTGTCCAGACTTTGATTTGCGCTCCCAAAATAGAAGAGCGAAAAAGGGGGTAGTTACTAGCGTTATGTAATAAATAAATCAAAAAAGAATCCCCATTTTTTAAAAACTTTTATTGTTTCAAATAAAAAATAAAAAAACGGGATTTTAAAAGTAAAAAAATTTGTATCACGTTCAGGTTGATTTGCAGCATTTGCACCAGACACCCGACTCGAATTTGATTCAGGTGGGCATCGATTTACGCGAGTACTACTTGAGCGTCGAGTGGGACATAATGAAAGTGCCGGCCCAGCGCAACGAGAAATACTACAGCTGTTGCGGTGACACGCCCTTTCCCGACATCTTCTTCAACATCACGTTGCGACGGAAAACGCTCTTCTACACGGTCAATTTGATCATCCCGTGCGTCGGTATTTCATGCCTGTCTGTTTTGGTGTTCTACTTGCCGGCCGATTCCGGCGAGAAGATGTCGCTTTGCGTGTCGATCCTCTTGTCGTTGACCGTCTTCTTCCTCCTGCTGGCCGAAATTATTCCGCCGACTTCGCTGACGGTGCCCTTGCTGGGCAAGTATCTCCTTTTCACCATGATCCTAGTGACGCTGTCCGTCCTGGTGACTATCATTGTGCTCAACGTCAACTTCCGATCACCTTCCACCCACCGGATGGCGCCTTGGGTCAAGCGGGTCTTCATCGGATTTTTGCCGAAATTGCTGTGCATCACCAGGCCGGCCCGGACGCAGCAGCTCAGCGAGTGGGAGATGAACGCGTTGTCCACTCGCGGTACCGAGATATCCATCATTCCCGTTGGCCAGCATCAACTAAGAAGCGGATGCTCGGATTCTTCATGGCCGCTCAATTGCTCGTCAACGACGGCCGTTCCGGCGGCCACTTCTGGAGCTACGTCTTCTTCCATTGACATGGAAATGCCGTACAGACAAACGCCGGCCAAACAACAGCAAGGTCAGCAAAGTTGCGGTGGCACGGCTTCCGCTTCCCGAAACGGCCGTTCCAGTCAGTTATCCGGACCGCCGCCGCCACTGGCCGCCGCTGTGGCGGCAGCTGAGAATGGCGCTGCCTGTCAACAGCACGGATGTAATAATAGCGGAGTCAAACAGCGGACGTCCATCCATCAGCAGCCGGCGCTGCCCGTCGAGATGGAACATTCCATCGAAGACGTCCGTTTCATCGCTCAACATATGAGGAACAAGGATCGATTCGACAGCGTAAGCTTCTTTTATCTTTTTTTTTCCCGCTCAGTAAATCTTATTCAAATATGCAATCCTTCGCTTTTTTCTTCTTTCGCTTGAGCGCCTTTTCCAGGCAGATCAACTGGAACATTCGAGTATTAAGACGAAGCAGATAGTTAAACACACACACACAAAAAATGGAGGGGATGATTTTTTATTGATTTTGTTACACACATCTAAAGGATAAAGACAATGGCATTAAATCTACTAAGTTATTTGGGCGCATTTTTTTGCCTGTCGCATCCGGATGCGGAAAAAGAAATGTGTGTAAGCTGTGAGGGTTTTTTTTGCCTCAATCGTTACGCGCACAGACGTGGGGAGGCCAAGTGGATTCGACGTCAATCTCATTCGATTGAAGACGGGCATCCCGCCTTAGTCGTGTGTGACTTGTCTATAGCAACTCAGTTGTCACTGACGGACCTTGGACACACACACACATGGAGTTTGAGGAGGGTTCGTTTATTGTTTTTCCCTTCTTCATCGCAGAGCAAATGTTGATCTAAACAGTAGACACGGAAGGGAGGCACTTTTGAAGTAGTTGAACCGCAACGGCCCTCAAATTCGATTAAATTGTCCCTTTTTCGTTTTTCTGCTGGCAAGTTAAAAACATTTTTGTTTTATATTGGTACAAGAGCACATGCTACATTTTATTGATTTAGACCGAATGAAAAGTTTTTTTGTTTTTTTTTTGTTCGGTGTTTGTTCTATCTGCCCAGGTGATTGAAGATTGGAAATTTGTGGCTATGGTGCTCGATCGCTTCTTTCTCTGGCTGTTCTTCGTGGCTTGCGTGGCCGGCATGGCCATCATCATCCTACAGGCGCCCTCCCTTTACGACACTACCCAACCCATCGACATTAAATACTCCAAAATCGCCCAGAAGAAGCTCAAACTCAAGAATATGGATCACGATTTTGCGTTTACCTAATACGACGACGAACGATGACAACAAAGCTCAGTGGTTACCTAAAGCTGAAACAGCAAAATTAAAAATTATTAAATGAAACTGCGAGGGAAAAAACGAACAAAACAAAATTTGTTAAATTCTATCGGAAATAATGTGGATTTTTTTTCTTCTCTCACAGCGGTGGCGCTACTGTTGTTCCTCACATTGTTATTTTCAAAGTGTTAAAAACCATCGGCATTCTATCAGCTCGCAATAACAATGGAGAAGCCAATTCAGACGTAAATAACTAAAAATAATCAACTAATTAAAATGAAATCCCATTGGCTTTTATCGGCGTGCCCTGCTGACATTTTGAAAAATTGAAATCGACAAAATGTGAAAAATCTCTGTGCTTCTTAAATCATGTTACATACTTATCTATCATGTTTTCTTGTTTATTTGTTTTTGATTTTTTTAAAAATCTTTTTTCTTGTTGTGTATTATACACTATCATGTTTTCCGGTTCTTCAGCAAATTCTACAAAGCATATCTGCAAACCCTTTTGTGTTTTTCTCTTTAATCAATCTCTTTAAGGACTTCTGGCATCCTACAATTTGCTCATCGATTCTTAAGGATAATGCTGCTTGTTTCGCCCCTCCCCTATCGGCTCGTATCCAATACGTTCAAAAGAGGCAAAGTGTGTTAACCTGATAGCTCGTTGACACACAAAGTTGAATCCCTCTCTCCAACGTGCAGGCAAAAGAGTCGGTTTTTCTGCGGATCCTTCAGGAAATAAGCTGATGTCCGCTCCGGTCCGGCGTTGACTGATGATGTGGGAGCATCCGTAAAAAAAAAAAAAAACGATTAGAAAAGAAAAAAGAAATGAAATCTAGTTAACATGTTATGCAAAAAAAAAAAAAACCTTCGTTGTTGGTGAACTTGTCAACGATGACATGCAATGGCCGTCGCAGATGGACGGATGTTTCACAATACAACGATAAGATCTGACTGGCCAAACTAAGAGCTGGGGCACGTGATTTCTATTTAAAAAGATAAATATTAAACCTGACCGATTTAATAAAATGTTGCACAGCGCCTCGAATACCGAAGACAAGTAGACGAATTCCCCCTCGTGAGGTAATACATTCTCCTGCAGGATCTTCCACACGTTGGCCGGTAATTTCAACCAGGAACGACAGCAATCGCCACTGAAAAAGATGACAGCTTGGCCAGTCCCGTCTTCCACCGTGCACCTTCCATACAAAAACAGAGAGGTGTGTATCATTAGTGTAACAGCAGCAGCAGCCACACCCCTCCAGTCATGTAATCCATCCGAGATGATTTAATAAGAGACGGTCAGGAAATGAATACACGACGGGATACATTCACCCCAATAGCGTACGAAAAGAAAAAGGCTAAGAAAGAGAGAACAACATAGGGAGAAAACAACATAGAATGAGTTAGACGCTGCAGAGAGTGAGACTGCAGCGGCAAGATCCGGCTCTGTGTGTGTGTGTGTGTGTGCCGGAGGCGGAAATCAATAGCTCCGCGCTGAAGGCTTAGATACAACGCCAGGGTACAAGACGATGGGCGACACACACACACACGTCTAAAAAAAAAAAAGGGGGGAGGGCGAGCGACACACACACACAGACACACATTGGCTAATACTATTAGAATTGTGACTGGGTCTGGTACGTACCAAGCTTTCAGATCGACTTTGCAGCTTGGCTGGTTCCAGTGGCAGCCAACATAAGTGCAAGTTCCCCTTGTGATGGCATTGCCACAGCCGGAGCACACGCAGTTAATGGATATTTTATGGATGTAGCGCACTGTCACGAGACAGCTGAACACTTCTTTCGGCCGGATGCTGGCCAATTGAGAGAAATAGCGCCGACCGATACAAGCCTCCTTCATCAACTCGATGCGGGGCTTAGTTGGCCTGCAATTGACAAAAACCATGGCCAAACAAAAACCAAAAAAAAATTATTCATTTTTTCTTTCTTATTAATTCATTTGTACCCGAAATTCCGGCCAATTTTCAATAATCGGATGGAGGTGAGTAAAGTGGACGTGCAATACAAGCGGCCGGTTTTCTGCGTTTTACGTAGGCAGAGCCACGTCAATTCCACTTCGGTTCCGCTGAAAAGACCCAACGGGTAGACCTGTCCCTCTCGAAGATTGAAATACACGTCGATCTTGCTGCCGAAGCTCGATTCGCGGTCGTCACCGATTTTCAGGATCAATTTCTTGTTGCCTGTCGCGTGACAAACACGAGCACACACAAAAAGGAAATAAATGACAATTTGCACGGAAAGAAAAGGCTTGGGGGTGAATAGCAAAGCGAAAGAAATTCACTGGGGCGTGCAAGCTGACGCCGCCAGTGCTGACATCAAAGCACGTCTTTGTTTCCATCCGGAATAAGAATTGCCCTCCCCAAGAAAGAGAGAAAAAACAAATTTCTTTTTAAAATTTTTCGAACGTCGACCGTGTTGTTCCGGATGGAAGTTCTCTCTCTTTTGTGTTTGTGTGTCCTTGATACCCCATCGATTCATATTTTGTATAGGACGATGGTGAGAGAAAGAGAGAAATCGTATTGACGAAAAGACAAGTGTCTTCCTTCCGCCTACTTTTCGAACGATCTAATCATGACCCGATCGACTGCACCTGAGCCTCCCCCATATAGAGTTCATTTAATGAGAGATTTCCATTTTAAAAAAAAAATCATTACCAGGAATGCCGAGCCAAGTTCCGCGGTGAGTGGTGTAAGTTTGACCAGTTCGTTCACTGGCAAAACGCGGCTCCACATGCATCCGGTCGACGATCCTACCCCGTAGCGACACGGTCTGTCCGATTTCGTCCAGGGACAGGCACTCCTCCGCCCTGATGAATATGCCAAAAAGAGATCTATAATGCACAACGACGCAGTGTGTGTGTGTGTGTACAAAGCCGTCGGCAACTCGAGGTCACGAGTTGCAGCAGCACGGCAAGTATTTCTCCCAGTCTGTGTTTATATCGATCTCGCGTGTGTTTCGCCCATTAAATATTTTACCTCAGGACGTCGCGGCGCATGTACGACTCTGTTTTTGGTAGGTGGTAGGCAACTGGGTAGATTGCCACAAAATCAGGCACCGCATAGACGTGATTCTTCAAAGCATACTGCGGTACTTCTTTCAAAGCAGCCAGGAAGATCCTCAATAATGAAAATAAATAAATAAAATTAAAACATTAAAAGAAAGTCTAGTGAACCCCACGATTTGTGCAAGAAGATTATCTGATGAAATAAAATAAAATAAATACGGTTTGCTCAGCAATTTCCTTTTGGCCAGTCGGATTTCATAGACTCGACCTTCCACGAGAGCTGCATAGCTTAGAGTCGGATGATCATGGCTCACGAGTAAAATGCAGTTGGCCGGTCCTTCAGAGTCTGTTTCTGACATTAAATCTGAATGCTGATTTTTTCTGGGTCGTTTGCTGGGAGGGCTGGCTTCAACCAGCTGAGATTGGCAATGCAACGAAGCGACAACCAGGTAGCCAAACACGTGGCGTATGGCCGTGTCGCTGGAATAAACCATTTGGGGTATGCTTTTGCTTAATGCCAGAAATCGGACACCATTCACTGAACTTATTTCGTCGATGTCGACGTCAGCTTTGGCTAGTGGTAAACTCGCAGCGTGAAATTCGTCAATGCTAACATAGATCCTTGCGTGTGTCGAGTCGCCGACTGTGAAGCATTCCCGATGGACGGCGAACTTTGAGGTAAAAACGCATCGGTCCCGAAACTGTTGGCAGTCGCGTTCAACGGCAACGCACTCAACCGAAGCGGTTCGATCCCTTAGCTCCCAACGCCCGTTAAGGAAAGAGAGGACACCCATCAGCAAGGAGATGCGGTCGGAACGGGAATCGATCAAGGCAACGTCGTGCTTCCAATAGAATGGCAGTGTCGGTGTTTTCTCATTTTCGGCCTCGACGTTCACGTTAGACACCCACAGATCGCAAAGGTTACAACGCGTTTCAATCTGATGAGGATCAAGAGGCCAAAGATCAATTGTCCAGCAGGTTTCCTATTGATATCATAAATTATTGTAGATATTGGGTGCGACGACAATCTTTCGATTCGATAGTAGTGTACACCTTGTTGCATGGAGCGCAACCATCACCGTGCGCTAGAAATTCCCGTGACAAAGATCGAAGTTTGGGTTCGATATGTACCATAGACGATATATGATCCACTACCGCTGCAAGAACTCCTTTCTCATTGACACTGGCAAGTTTCCTATTGAAATTTATTTTTATTCGTGTGCACGTATTTAATTCTATGCCATTTGTGGTTGGTACCTGGTAACGTTTTCGGGTGGTAAGATCCCCATCAGCTTATCACACGTTGTTTTGCAGAGCTCGTACAGACTAAATAACACTCCGATGCTGTAATTATTTTCTAGTGCCAAGTGCTGTAAAAAGTTCCGGTTATCTTCTTTTGCCGATTTTGGGAACAATGCTTCGTTTTCTTTATGAGCAGTTCTAAAAAATGATTAAAAAAAAAAAAGATTTAATATTATAAATCAAGATCAACCTCTATCACATCAAACTAAAAATATTAGTCTAGATTTACCTATTGACAAGGTTTCCTCTGCCACATATTAATATAAGGAAGTTATCCTTAACACGTATTCTATGAACATCATGCACAACAATAGTATCTCCTTTGTTTATAATTGGGATACTAGTGATTAGTTTCATGTAAGTAAGGCAAATGGTCAGACTGTTGTCAAGTTGGTAAAAGCCAGAAGATCCAAAAGTATCATCTGTTACCACACCCTATTTAAATAAAGATTAGAACGATGTATTCTAAAAGCATGGGATAACCTTACTTCATAGTTCATCAGGTTGGATGATAAAGAATTTACAGATGCCTTCTCAATCTTTGTTAGTTTTGAATTTTTTGTTGTTTCCAGTACAGAAAGAGGTTTGCTCTTTGTATTCTATGCAAATGAATAATAGTCAACTGAACCCCATGGAATTTCAACTTTATACTATACACTCAGCAAATGTCAATACTTACGCCATAAATTGTTACCCTTTTCAGCTCATCAATCTTAACCCATTGTCTGATCAGTAAATTGTCTCTCCAGCTTATCAAATGGCTTCTGTCAGTCACTAAGATATTCCATCTCTGATTATCCAGTGATACTTCAAAGAAAAGGGATTTGGGATTGATGCTGATGAAGGTGTCAATAAAACAAAAACAAATATTGGTAAAAAGTAGAAGAGTACACAATTACGAACCGATTTTACTCACTATAAAATATGGCTTATAGCTGTTATTTTTCCCTCGATGTTCTCCATTTTATAATAAAACCTGGTTCTTATGATAAAAACTGCCAATCATGAATCCATGAATGTTTTCGAACTATTGTAAATAAAAGGCAATGGCATGGCTTGTTCCCGCCCAATGCAAAACAGCTGATCAGTGCCGAGAGTCGAGTTCGCTTTGAATTTCAATTTCCATTGCTGTCTTGGAAAGTCGACTTCGTAGTACTTAATTTCTCGTAGTCGACACAGTGTTTTGGTTTTTATGGGAAAGAGCCAGTGTTGAGTCCAGTCAACGAACCAACCTCCCCCCCCCCACCCGTAACCTCAGTCCCGTTGGAAGTTATGTGCACTTTGATCTGAAGAATTTATTTATCGTTTTGGTGTTTGCGAATCGCCTAACGTTTGCTACGAAATTCGCATAGATTGACACAAAGTTGCAAACACAGTTCGAGGGCGAATTCTGAACGGTGCACGCCACCTTAACTACATAAGAAAAGTCCGTTGCAGTCTACCCGACTTTTGTAAACTCTTCGTAGTTCCGGCCTTCGTTCATTTTTTTTTAACTGGTTCAGAAATGCAACTAGAAGAATCCTCAGATGCCAAAAAAGATGCTTCATTCATCTGTGGTGTTGTAGAAGGTATATGAAACAAGAAAATGAATCTGTGATGTAAAATTGTTTTATTTACCCTTATCTTTTAAAGGCTTTTATGGACGACCATGGACGTTGGATCAGAGAAAAGATTTATTCATTAAAATGCAAGAATGGGGAATGAATTCATATTTGTATGCCCCAAAAGATGACTACAAACATGTAATACTCTTCTATTAATAGTTCGTAAATAACTGCCATTCACATTAACTGAATTGATTGTGACTAAACTTTTATTCTGTGGAAGAGGGCGTATTGGAGAGAATTGTACTCGGTTGAAGAAGCAGAGCATCTAACTATGCTGATTACTGCTTCCAAAGAGTGCAACATAACTTTCATCTATGCTCTATCTCCTGGACTGGATATTACATACTCTTCTTCCAAAGAAATGGTGATCTTAAAAAGAAAACTTGATCAAGTCGCTCAATTTGGGTGTACGGCATTCGCACTACTCTTTGATGATATTGAAGCCGAAATGACAGAATCCGACAAGGAAGCATTCCAATCATTTGCACAGGCACAGGTTATTATCATAAAGCTTTCTGCATATAAATTCTTTTTTAACGTTAATAACGAGACAAATATTAGGTGTCTGTAACGAATGAGGTTTATGAGTATTTAAACCAGCCAAAAGAATTCCTGTTTTGCCCGACACAGTATTGCGCTTCAAGAGCAGGTATTAAGAGCATGGCTCGGCAAATAATCAATCATTATGATATTAAATGGTTTGACTGTTCTAGTACCTGACGTACCCAACTCGGAATATCTGAATACTGTGGGATCGAAATTGGCCCCTGGTATAGACGTGATGTGGACAGGTCCAAAAGTGATATCGCGTTTGATAACACCTGCATCAATTGATGAGCTAACGGAAGTTCTTCGACGCAAACCAGTTATTTGGGATAATCTTCATGCAAATGATTACGATCAAAAGCGTATATTTCTTGGACCTTATACTGGTCGACCTTCTGCCTTGCTAACAAAACTCAAAGGTGTATTAACAAATCCTAATTGCGAGTATGGAGCGAATTTCGTTGCAATCCATACAGTCGCCCAATGGAGTAAGTGTAGCATTGAACATGCTCACGACGAGAACCAGAGTAGTGATGCTATCAGTGCCGTGTCAGCTGATATCAAACTGGAACAAGAAAGTCGTAATGGCCGCAGCGATGACGAGGATGTCTCGCTCCCCATGCTCGTATACCACCCGCGTTTGGCGCTCAAGAAATCTTTACAATTATGGCTTCCTGAATTTAAGCGAACAAAATCCATGTGGGGACCTATTAGCAAGCCACACGTCAATAATGTTCCCCCAGTCACGTTCGGCGCTACGGGTCAATCGGGAGTTCCCTGCTGCAGTTCCGGTAGCCTTGAGGAAGGTGGTACATCCCCTGGATCGGCTCCAATGCCCACAGCAGATCATAGTAGTGCAGAGGTATTAAAAAATTAGTTTTAAAATTAGTTTCACATCCTATTTTAACCTTTTTATAGGATGCCAATGAACTCGCCAGCGATGCCACACTGACACCCTGCCTCGTTGACGGAACCGAGAGCGCTGGAAGCTCCAGTATGGTTAGTTTGGACAGGGTAGCCGAATGCCTCGAACCAATGGAAACGGTAGAAAGCACCTCAAGCGCATCATCTCAAGCCAAGAATTTGGATGTGGAAGACGTCGACGACCACGACATAAAAGAGTCGCCAATAAAAGAGGAAATGCCCAGTGCTCCTGAGCACGAGGAAGGAGATGTTATCATGGAAAGTGAAAGAAAAGAGGAGGAAGAGGACTATCAACTGACCGTAGACGACCTCTGCCTGCTTTGTGATTTATTTTACCTACCATTCGAGCATGGACCGCAGGGCATGCAGTTGCTTCAAGAGTTTAACTGGTTGAAGCTCAACGCACACATAGTCGCTAGCAATCCGTCCAAAACGACTGCAGCTGTGTCTCCCGAAGTTAAAGAATGGCATCAGCGAGCTGAAAAGTTCGACACCATGTCACGTGCATTGAACAAGTTGTTCACTCGCTTGACATACATCAATAATCGCGAATTGTTGTACGAACTTTATCCGTACGTTTGGGACATGCGAGGTGTTGTTGCCCTACTCAATTCCTACGTCAAATGGTTATGTAAGTTTTTCTTATTTTTTCCGATGCATTGGTTCTTCGCAAAGTTTGGTAATAGTTGACTCATCGTTTCAAACAGCTTTTAATCAAGGATCGAAACAAGGATTCCTAAGCGGTGAACAAGAACCATGGGTCTTCCGCGGAGGTCTTGCTGCTGATTTGCAGGTAGCTTCGATATGATTGCTATTGCTATTATTTTTCTCTAATTCTTACGACTTGTATGGTATTTACTTTTATTTTTTAGCGTCTTTTACCATTGGAATCCGTCAACGATTTGTTTCTGTATAAAACTCCGGAGACTCCCACAAGACAAGTCTACACTATCAGGCCCTATTTGGCTTCTGATGAACGCAACGTATACCAATTGTGTCATCGTCTACACATTGCCCGCACCGGGGCCAATTTTTGTGATATGGAAAAGATCTTTCATTCCTATCCTAATCTTCTTGGGGACATGTAAAATCTATTTTACTTTAGTTCGTTTTAAGCCCCATTTTTGCTGATAGATTTTACCTATTAATTTCTTGCTACTTCAGACATTTTGGCGCCTTTGTGACGCTATCACCTGAATTTTCCTTTGTTGTGGAAGACGACAACTCTGTTGTTGGGTTTGTGGCTGCAGCGGCTAATGCAAAAGAATTGCAACGCCAAATTCGCGTTGCTTGGGTTCCAGAGATGCAAACGAAATATCCCGAACTTTTCCATAGCCATTCAACTGAGAAATCTAACATTCCGGACCCTATTAAAGTAATATGTTCATCTTTTGCTTTTTACTTTATACTGAAGGGCTGTCTTATTCAGGATTTAGCTACCAAGCTGCAAAGATTGCATACAGAAGATTTGCCAGATGCCCTACTTACCTACCACCCGTCCCAGCTGAAAATGTGGCTCTCCGACACTGTTATCGATCACTCGGTTTCGAAACGTTTGCTCACTTGCGCCGTAGCTGCCTTGAGAGCACATGGTAAGCCTAAAAATCTATTCTATTTTCATCTTTATAAAGGTGTACTTTATTTTATCAATCGAAAGGCTCTTCGGGCTGTCATGTCTACGATGTCGACGTTTGCTCTATGGAATTCTACAGCCGCTTGGGTTTTGTGGAGCTTAAAAATGTAACGCATGATCAAGATGTTATGTATTTCGGCCGAATTTTCTAAGAGAATGAATACATATCAGCCAAATGATAAAATGTGGTCATGATTTCTTAGTCAGTAGTAATAGTCTCCGTAATTACAAAATATGTAGATTATGATAAGGTATGGGAAATTGAGTTATTTTTTTTTTCTCACCTTAAAATAAATGTAGTAACTAGTAAGAATAGCATCTCTCTTTCTAAATTTTGAAATGGAAAATGGCTGTTCAATTTTGAAACCAACGAACAATGGCGCCAAAAACCGGTTCCAACTACCGGATGGTTTTGGTAGATCTGACAACGCACAGTGGTGTGTCATTGGAAGTTCTTACACCTGTAACAACAAGAGATCTAGATTCACGTTCACGGACTGTCGTGAACATAAAACGTGTTTTATATTAAATCTAATATCCTAAAAAAATTCTGTTTTTCAACCCTAAATCCATTATAAGAACAACTGACTAATAATGTCTGAATCAACACCTAAACCAATTGAAAAACCCCTAAAAGTTGGGCAAAGGGTAGATATTGTTAAGGATGCCCAAAATAAATTAAGAGGTACTGTCGCCTACGTTGGAACTACCCTTTTCAGTCCTGGAAAATGGATTGGAGTCATCTTGGATGAGCCAAAAGGGAAAAATAATGGAACTGTTATGGGCAAGACCTATTTTTCGGTAATCTACATTCAATCCCCCCAAAGATTGTATTTAAATGCATTTTACATGTTTTTAGTGCAAAGAGAGTCACGGCATGTTTGTTAGGCAAAACAGTTGCATTGTATTAGATGATGGAGTTGAAGATAATCCTCCTCGTGCCACGTCTATTTCTCCTCCAATCCCTGAATCACCAGCCGTGTTTGATGACAAGTTAAAAGTGAAGAGCAGGTAAATATATGAAATGTTGTGTGCATGTCATCTTTAAATGACTTTGATAGTGTTAATAAGCCTACTGTATACTATACTATGGGGTGAAATATCTTTTCTAATTTCACACTTAAAAAACAATTGTGGTTTTGTAAATGTGGGTCATTTAATGGTCCTTGGCATGGGCAACAATTGTATGACTTTTTTACAACCTTATCTCTTTCATCTTTTTGCTTCCAAGGACAAAATTATCATCAAACAGGTAAAGTGGATTAGTTCTTGTATAATTTTCAGCTTTGATGCCCTAGCTCATTGTCAAAATAATCAACTTATCTATAAACTAACTTCGGGTTCCGTGCACCCTTCCGTTTATGCAAATAGTAGTCTTCCGTCAAAATTGACAAAGATACCGCTAGCCAAATTCGAGAAAAAAAGTCCACCTCTACTGAAGAGTCCGACTCATAAACGTGCTCCCCCAGGGAAGCTCAAGTAGGGGTTTTTTTCTTACTGTGCATGGTTGTGGCACGTTTTCTATCCATCGGATTTGAGCTACTTTTTTTGTTTGTTTGGTGTTGGTGTTATGTTTCATAATTTTTAAGTTGGCCTATGCAATGCACAAAGCTTGGGTGTTCTTTATGTGTTTTGGTATACAAGTTTAATTTAAAATTTTTTCTGTAGGCTGCCCATATTAGCTACCCCCAAAACGCCGTCATTACAACATGGCTCGTCTCAACCACAGACTACTCCACTCTCGTCACGCGTGGAGACACAGCCTAAGGCTGACGAGTCTGTTCCTTCTACTCCCAAAGGTGATTTGGCCGGAAAGCGGGCAATTCCAAGCGGGCAATTTATTGAAGTAAAAAGAAAATTCTGTAATGTACATTTTCCTAGTCATCAAATTTAACTTGTATTGCTAGACCGGTTTCGTTGAGACATTGAAAACTCAGTTTACTCCTGGACAAGCTCTCTCACCTTCTCTCTCCATGGCTATTGAAGAAAGAGTGTCGGGTCTGCAATTGTCGCAGGAAAACGAGAACCTCAAAGCAGAGATTCGCGACCTAAATGAAAAGTTGGAAACTCTGAAAGGTAAAGATTTAACATTATAGAAACACGTACGATTCTGTCATAAATCTTTATTTTAACAGTCAGGCGAAATCAGGACAAGGAAAAACTAAAAGAGGCAGATAAGATGCGGCTGCAGTTGGATCAGCTACTTGAATTTAAACGAGCTATCCTTGAATCTCAGTCACAACTACAGAAAGAGTTGGCGCGCGTTAAGCAAGAAGCAAAAGATGCTCTAATAGAACAACAGTCCAAAAACCATGACAGTGATGAGTATCAGGAGATGTTGGAAATGGCAACGCTAGACAAGGAAATGGCAGAAGAAAAAGTATGGCTCTTTTTTCTCCATCCATTATGGTATCACCATCCTCTTAAAAATGATTCTACTATTAGGCAGAGAGTTTGCAGTTGGAACTTGAACAAGCGAAGCAAAAAGTTGAGGAATTGGCTTTAGATCTGGAACTTCTGAAGGCCGAAATGAGTGAAAAGGGTATCGAAGGGGCCGGTTCTAGTCTCGAAATAAAACAACTGGAACAGCAAAACATTCGAATGAAGGAAACACTGGTCAAGTATGTTTTTTATTGTTATGAAACCTTATCAAAAATTCATGAAATTCAATCGCATCTAGGATGAGAGATTTGGCTGCCCATGAAAAGCACCAGCATCAACGCGTATTGAAAGAGATGGAAGACAAATTAAGCGAACTTAATGATCTGAAAAAAGCGAAACAATCTCTAACTACCCAAGTAGAAGAGAAACGTGCGATGGTGACTGAATTGCAAGAGCAAGTAGACGCAGCTTTGGGTGCCGAAGAAATGGTAGAGCAGTTAACTGATCGCAACCTGGCTCTCGAAGAAAAAATTGGTGAGCTTCAAGATGCTGTTGCTGATTTGGAACAGCTCCATGACATGAATGAAGAACTGCAAGAGACGGCTCGAGAGACTGAACTCGAACTTCGGGAGGAATTGGATATATCAAGAACAAAGATCCAAGAGATGATCAAAGAGCGCGATGCTATCCACGAAATGGTAGCGGACCGCAACGGAACCATCGATAAGTTCCGCGAAGTGGTTCAGCAGATGCAGCAGTCTAATCTTCAACTAAGAGAAGCTTTGGAACGTGAGACCAACAAGCCGGTGGGAGCACCGCCTGAGGTCATTGATTACCAAAAGATGTTTACTGAAACCAAGACTTTCACGAAGACGATTGATCTAGAATTACGCAAGCTTGATGTTCAGCAGGCTTTGCAGCATGTTTCTTATCTCTGTACATATATGCCGGATTCATTTATGGCACGAGGAGGTAATCACGTCATCGACATAACATTTCAGTGCCGTACATTTCAAATGTATTCTCAGGGGACTACCACAGCGTACAGCAACTGCTCTTGATGTCTAGGCTGCTCTTCAAATGCGATATGCTCGCTGCTCAAGTAAAAGAGAAATTCCCCGGGTGTGCCGGGGACTTGTCAAACACTGTCAAATCAGCAGGGGCCGACCAATGCATCTTTGGAGCACGATTCCTTCATTGGATTTTCGCCCTTCAGGTCAAATATTTCGCTGTAAACAGCATGCCGATTCATCCGATTGAAACTGTCTTTGTCTTTAACAGGGGGTTGTTCGCCAATTCTCGTATGCCTTAAACAGTTGCTCTCCGCAGCAATTCCTCGAGATGGGAACGCTGCACCAAGAGATGTTGCAACAAGAAAAAGCAATTGATTTTTACGTGGAACTTTTACGTAAAGATCAGTTGGACGAAAACGTTCAGTTAGAAGCTTTGGAGAAGGTCGTCACATATTTCAACAGTATCTACGCTGTGCAGTTTAGCTCGTTCACTAACGGTGTAGCTTTATTGACCGATCATGCCAAAGTTCTTTTGGCTTCGTGTTGTGGATTGACCGCGCTAGGTAGCCGAGTACAGTCGATGATGCAGGTATTACCGTATTTTCACAATCGTTTACTTGAACCCGTTGACCGAATATCCTCTGTGTCATAGAGTGGACATGAAGGTAGCGACGTGGCGAAATCCATTAAGGAAGTGCTCAGCCAAGCTAACCAATGGCAGCAATACGCCCGAACGATTAAGCGTCGGTTACCTACTGATGGGTCCACTGGTCCTATCAATCTTCCTGTTGAAACAACGCCCAGGATGACACAGTGTGCTGGTCATTTGTCTAGACTGCTCAAAACTATGTTGGCGTGGTGTCGTATGGTCTCTCAACAACTTTCTGTCAGCAGCGAACCGGATTCTGGTGTGGCGATTGCCAAAATGCGAGAACTCGCTCATGCGGCTGCCGACCAAGTTTACACAGACGATTATACCAGTGATAATGGGTTTTTTGACAGCATCCACGCCTCTCTCTCATTCGTCAATACTACGTTTTCGACTGTTTCAAATTCTCTGGTTGATGGACAGTACGATTTTGATGGAACACCCACTGTTGAGGTAAACAATAATCAGTTCTATTTCATCACTATCTTTTTTATTACAATTCAATATGGTCGTTCCCGTTTAGGCTCCAAAGGCGCCGGTGGGCTTGCGAGCACAGACTCTGAAAGCAGAAATCCGGGATTTAGAAAATCTGCGGCATAAACTGGATGAACGCGAATCGTTGATTAAGGTGACGCAAATTATTCTTAAAAATTACAACCATCTTTAAAGTGTCTCCTTTTTTCCCCCTGCAGGAGCTCAATATCATGTTAAGGAACAAACAAGAAGAATTGAGCGAGATGAACGTGCGTAAAGAGATGACAGAGAAGAAACTATCGAACCTTGCTCGTGATAACGAAGTAGCAACGGAAAAGTTAACGGTAATATTAAAGGAAAATTTATTTTTCCAGATATTTTAATATATTTTTTCTTCATAATTTCGATTGTTTGTTTTTTTCAGCGCAAATTGGAAGACAACATGCTGTTGTTGAAACGCAAGGAGAAAGAATTTAATGAGACCCTAGAACACTTGCAATCCGATATGGCTACGCTAGAAAAAGAAAAGGCTGAATTAAAAGAAAAATTAATGCACAGCTCCAAAAAGGTTCTGCTTGAAGGATTGACGAAATCAGCAGCCGGCCCGGCGCCTTTTGCTTTCCCTACTCATGCACCGGCGCATCCTGCTCCCGTGCCAGCAGAAACAACACCCTCATCGTCTTCTACTGTCCATGATTCGCCGCTTTTATTAAATAAGATCTCGCACTTACGTGAAGCGCTCCGCCAGTCCGAAATGGAAAAGGCTCGTTTAATGGGCGATGATTTACGGAAGAAATTTGAAGCCCTGCCTCCTTTGCGGCTACCGGCGAAAAATATTCCTGTTTCCGATGACACTTTGGAAGTGAATCGTTTAATTAAACAGGCTGCGGAACTAAAAAGGGTAATGGCAATTTCTTTGCTTAAATTTTCGGTTTCCCTAATTTTGCGGAATATTTTTGCGTCTTAGAATATTTTGAGAACCCATAGTCAATGCAAATTTATCGATCCTACTGACCCTAAATTCAACCAGAAATCAAACAACTTGTCCACACAGCTATCCATTCAACGAATGCAAATGGAACGTGACGTTATAAAACTGCAGGTAAAGCCAACGTGAATTCGTACATCGATTCACACGAATGAATTCACTTTTTTTTATTGGTACTTTCATTCAATATCATTTTAGGCTGCTGTGGCACGTTTAGCAGCGTCGCGCAAACCTGGAGCGGAAATCCGAACAGCAACTACTACTTTCCCTATTCCGGAGTTGA
Source organism: Daphnia magna (assembly GCF_020631705.1). Taxonomy (NCBI): domain Eukaryota; kingdom Metazoa; phylum Arthropoda; class Branchiopoda; order Diplostraca; family Daphniidae; genus Daphnia; species Daphnia magna. The sequence continues at coordinate 10,955,580 of NC_059185.1, read as the reverse complement.
GCAAGGTAATCGTTTAATTCATGTTAATGAATTGCTAGTAAGAATTAACATTAATTGTTTTATCCCCATTATTCAAAGGCTATGAATGATTCGGCCGCAGTGGAACTGGGGCATTTGTCGTTACCGTTGAAGAACACTTTGGATGGGAATCAACCTCTACCGCTTGTGTTGGGCATGAAAGAAATCCGCCACCTACACCAAATGGTTTTGACTATGGTGTAGATTTAAAAAAAATGGCCTTTTTCCTTCCTGCTTCCACCTTGCACTCCTCCTTAATGCACGCTTCCTAATTTTCCGGATTTTAGCGCTCCCTTCGTCATTCCTATGGGGCAGCTTTACCGCTTTTTACATAATGCAAATTAAGTATTTATCGTATTCATCATGAATGTAATCATCAAAGCTGTATTTTCAATCTCTGCCGAAGGTTGAATGAAGTTTAACTATTAGAAACGAATCCGTCTTACTTTCTAACTGGTCGATGGAAGTCTTGTAGCAGTAAGGAAAACCAGATGACACAGGTAAATGTACGACACCATGCCTTTATCCATTTCTTTATTTGCCTTGTTTTCTCGTCCAGTCGTAGGTTAAAGTTATCAGCAGAAAACTTCCCATTGCCCGTTGAGTTGGCTGGAATTTGGTTCGTTGATGATGTCGCTAGCAGCACTGTGATTAATCCAGGTTGCTTGTTATGTTTCAATTTCTCTGAAAGCTTCAAGCGAGAGAAGAAAGAATGCTCGTCATGTTTCAACCGTTGGAAGCAACAGAGCAGTTCCAATTAATTAGGATCAGTTGGTATTTTTTTACTGAGGAAGATGACCAGCTTACAGGCCCTTCACTTGTTCCTTTCCCGGACTTTAAAATTAGCAATCGTTTGCTCAATTGAAACGAAACGTTTTGTAGTACGTATGGGGGCGTATTCAACACCAACTTTTTCCACTGCATAGAGGCACGTGAAACGGGAAGAAGAAAAATAAAGGATAACTGTACGGGACTGAACGAGTTCTTCACTTACGACAGAAGCAACAAGCCGCCCTTCCGCTCGAAACTTCTTCTAGACGCCCTTCCGCTTGAAATTTTCCTTCTCTTGTCTCATACTAATCGTCAAAATCTTGGAATATTAGTTTAGCTCCCGTGTTGGCCGTGTCAAGTGTTGAATGGCCACCGTTATAACGTTGGACGTGCCTAGTGGCTGCTGGAGGATGCCTTTATCGAACGACTCGAGAAAAAGTGACGGTAAAAAGAATTAAAGTACCCCTTTTCTTTTTGTGCGCATTTTGTATGCTGTAACACGAAACCGATATGCTCCCCTTGTTAGGGCAGGTTGATCAGGAATTCTCCCCTCGAGATATTTTGGTTTTCCCCAACTGCTTCTTTATTATTTATGCCAGAAGTTTTGGGGCAAGTTTCAAGTTTGTTTTCCAGCAGATCGTTTCCGTCCTGCACCGAATTCAGTTAATGAAAGCCGAGTTCTTCGCGTGCAGAATGTAAGTCATTTTTTTGATTAATCGTATCACTTTAAAACCAAGGCCTCCAACAAGCAGAAAACTGCTGGGTGTTTGATGTTCATCCGAGCGTCCGAAATAGGTTACGGCCACACTGGTTGACGAATACGCCTCGGTGTAGTATGGGACACACGGTTCAGCTAAAGCCATAGGTGTTGTTCGTGATTTTGCGTCGAATATCTATATAGACGGACGTCTCTCTCACACTCGAAAGCGCAACGACAAAGTGGGGCGTGAATGCTGCATTGTATTATCCGCCAGAGTGAGTGGGTTATACGATCCCAACATCCGGAGTCATGTGTTGTTATTATTTAACAAGGGCGACAGCCAATGTTGAGCTTGTTTTACCATGCAATCCTCCTCGAGTAGCTGGGTGGGATATGGGAAACTGGCGGTCAACGCGCATTCAGCACCAAAAATGGCAATCGGTGAAACGACCCAAATGTGGCAGATTTTATTTGTTGTTTCGTTTTTTTTTTGTTTTTTGCTTTCCCCATTGGTTTCCGACTGTCAGAGTGTTTACAGCACGCGCCTTGTCCTCGCCGAAATCTCGCATGGCCTATGTACGACACAGCCCGTCCGGTCTAAATGACATTCCAATGAGGATGCTGATGGATGTGGAAAACATTTTGATGATTGCTTTTTCAATCAATTTTACGTTTGTTGGTTCCAGATTATCGAGTGAAGTTGCGTGAAGAGTTTCGCTACTTTTTGCGGAGCATGTTGCAAGTCTGCCCTGCTATGGACTGCGAGGAGAATCGCTACTACAATCAGAGGCACTGTCCACCAGAGCAAGCCGGGCCGGTATGTCAACGTGGCCCATTGCAGGAAGCAGAAGATTTGAATGGTGTCGTCGTTGATGTGGGCCAGGTGGACGAACAAGTGGCTACATTGTGGTGGGCGTTGGCCCAGCAAACAGCTCGTGTTGCTCGTCGGTGTGCGGACAAGAACAACACAACCGTGCCTGTTGTTGATGCAATTCGATCCACTACAGGCGGCTGGAATGTGTGGGCTCCGGTGACTTCGCTTGCATCACGTCCCACTACTGAACCAACTTACTCCATCCTCGGCTGCTTCACCTCTACAGCCGCAGTCGTCGATCTGACGCTGTCGGGCTGCAACAGCAGTAGCAGCAGTGGCGCAGGTAGCCCCAGTATTCACAGTGAGACCATGTCGACAACACCGATGAGCTCCCCGCGTTTGGTGCGCGAAATCTGCGAAAAGTATCCGCCGATCGCCGGCCAGCGCCCGGCCTCTGCGACGCCTCAGCTGCAATCTTACGTCTACGAGACTTCACCTTCGGACGCTAAAGGCGTCCAGTTATTGCGTTACGTCCGCGTCTCTCAGAGCGCCAGCACTGATCCATTACCTAGCGAAGGCCAGCTACGTGGTTCCATGCGTCGTCCTAAATCGGAAATCGCCATTCGAAAATTCTCCGATAGCTCTGGTCAACAGCAAAATGACGACGCTTCAAGCTCAGTGGATTGTGTACAATATGAGAGTCAAGATCTCGGACGTGATTACGAGGAGCCAGCATCTAGCTACTCACCTATTGTTGTCGTGGTAAGCTTATTAGAGATTTCCTTTACTGTGCATTGTTTTCTTAATTTCGTCGAATGATTTGTTTTAGGCTATTGATTTTGGCACTACATATTCGGGTTATGCCTTCAGCTTTATTCACGATCCAGAAGAGATTCATATGATGCGCAAATGGGAAGGTAAAGTGATTTTTATTTGAGCACATCATTGCGACAGATTTTTTTTATGTTCTGAATTTAAGGCGGTGATCCCGGAATTCCCAATGCCAAGACACCGACAGTACTATTACTGAAACCGACGGGCCAGTTCCATTCTTTCGGCTACACGGCTCGTGACTATTATCATGATTTGACCACCAGAGATACTCGCCAGTGGCTCTATTTTGACAAGTTCAAGATGACACTGCATCATCAGAAACAGCTCGGCAGGAGCACTCTTATTCAAGCAGCTAATAAAGTCGATTCGCTGCCAGCCGTCACTGTGTTCGCCCACGCCTTACGCTTTTTCAAGGAACACGCACTTCGTGAACTGTCAGATCAGACGGCCATTCCCATTCATAGTAATTTATCGTACCATACCTATTGTTGAAGCGAATAAATTACCTATTGTCATGGGTGCAGATGAGGATATCCGCTGGGTTATCACCGTTCCGGCCATATGGCGATCAGCGGCCAAGCAACTGATGCGTGAGGCGGCCTATGAGGCTGGCCTCGGTTCTGATCGTTTACCTCACCAAGTGCTGATCTCTCTGGAGCCTGAAGCCGCCTCGCTTTTCTGTCGCCAATTGAAACGACACCAACTGAAAACCGAAAAGCCGGCCGAATTACAATTAACTCCAGCCAAGTTTAGGCAAACCAGGACCTCTGAAACCATGGAACAGAAGTGCGCAGAGGGAATCTATGTATGTCGATGCTGTACTGGATGTTTGTCCAGGTCAACGCTATATGGTCGTGGATTGTGGAGGAGGTACCGTCGATATTACTGTCCATCAGGTCATGGACTTAGACGGTCAACATCTTAAAGAACTTCATCGTGCTACAGGGGGTCCTTATGGATCCATTGGTAAAATTTTAAGGCACATTTCTTTTAGATCGTCAACGTTAAATAGTAACATTTCTGCTATGCATTACAGGAGTTGATTTGGCTTTTGAGCAATTGCTGGATAACATTTTTGGCTCCGATTTCATGAACCATTTTAAAACACGCCTCCCAGCGTCATACGTCGATCTGGTATAACGGGAAAATAACGAGCAAGTGTGAGTCAATTAAAATATTAATTAATTTTTAGATGGTTTCATTCGAGGCTCGCAAACGTCACGCCAGTCCCTATCGGTGCAATCCACTCAACATTGCCTTACCCTTTTCCCTGATTGATTGCTTCCGCAAATACCGAGGACGTGAAGTCGAGTTCGCCATCCGTAAACATGGCGATCCGCATGTCCGCTGGTCAACTCAAGGTGATTTCAACTCGTTTGGTCAGCCCTATTTTTTATCCTTAATCTTTCTTCAAATCAGGAATGCTTCGTCTCGACCAGGAGGCTATGAAATCTCTTTTCCAACCCACATTACGAGCTATTATTGAGGTACTTCTATGACTGAATGCGTCTTCAATATGTTTTTCATTTCATTTCGGCCGTTTAGCATATTGAGGACGTTTTGGTCCACCCGGATTTGGTCGGTATTGATTACCTTTTCCTAGTTGGAGGTTTTGCTGAATCACCTCTATTGCAACAAGCCGTACGATCGCACTTTGGAGAGCACGTCACCGTTATTATACCTCAGGTTTCTTTTAACTTTGAGATTAAATCCTCCGTACATAATGTTCATTCATCAAATATTCTAATTGGAAAGGATGTAAGCCTGGCCATTCTAAAAGGAGCCGTCCTGTACGGTGTTAATCCGAATGCCATTACGGTACGTCGTTCACGTCTGACCTACGGCGTTGCTGTCCTCAACCGCTTCATTCAGGGTCGCCATCCGATAGAAAAACGCGTCGTCAAAGACGGCATCGCTTACTGCAAAGATATATTCGACAAGTTCGTCATGGCTGATCAAAGCGTTAGCATGGGCGAACGCGTTGTGCGCAGCTACAGCCCGGCCAGACGCCATCAGCGCCGCATCGTTCTGAACGTCTTCAGCGCTGATAACGATGATGTCCAGGTAACATTTTTATAAAAATAATTATTCCGTTGGTTTGAAACAAACGTCATCCTCGAAACAACAATGTGCAAAACACAAGTCGGAATCATTCGGGTGGTTCTTGGTTACGACTTATACAGTTTGTTACGGATCCTGGTGTCCGTATGTTTGCTACCCTCTCGCTTGACCTGGGCTTTAACTACGCTGTCAAAACACGCCGTGAAATCCGCGTTACAATGGAGTTTGGCGACACGGAGATACGCGCCTCGGCTGTTGACGTTTTCAGTGGTAACACCATCAAGGCTTCGTTCGATTTTCTTGATGACAAGTCTCAATAGACATGGAACACTGTGACGTCCATGTTCACCGCAAAACAAGACTTCACAACAAAGTTCTCTATACTTGTTTGGTTTCCGGTCTTTTCCTAGCCAAATGTTATTGTTCCCAAAGCACTTTTTGACACCCAATACCGCCTCTTCGCTCAGCAATTTTCGAGCACGACTATTCACAAAGGATTTAATTTGGCGGGCCAGGAGCTCTTTGACTAAACACTTTTTAGAAAAATGTCATCACGCCGAAACATTAAGAAGATAATACATATTTTAACGCTTGACTGCTATCCTACTTTGGAGGACCTACAACGTAAAAACAACAACAAGACTTTGATTGAAATAGTATATTTGAAGCTCTTGGGACTTATGGCAGATGACTCCAAATGCCTCAACTTTTAGTCACAACCTGCTTGCCCTAACATAGCCCATTTTTGCCTGGCCACCGCTGCTTCTCGCCGGACCAAGCGCTTTTTGTCATCAAGGCATGGAATCAGGCGTAGGATAACCTGTTGTTTCATTCAAACGGTTGTTCATTGTTGAACAGTTATCCCTAAGATTTTAAAAAATTTATAAGTTAATCATCAGCAATTTACCTCTGATCGAAGTGGGAGCAAAACCACCGTCTGGGCTTTCCTTAGCTCTGACAGACATCGAAGTGCAAGGCGGCGGACATCCTACGAGTTTGGTTCAGCATTTAGAGTTTGCATTACATAGAAAATACTTCAGTTTGGTTTACCATGGTCAGACCATCTTTAGCAAGCGTGAGTAATCTAGGGACAAGGCTGCTGATATATTCCTCGATGGCGTTGACATTGTCTGACATGAGACCCATGAAGGCTGTGATTGTTGAAATGATGAGTTGATCGGGTTGCTCAATGTTCAGACATTGGATGAGTAAAGGAATAAGCGTGGTTATGTGAGCAACTAAAACACCCTCCGGAATGAAGGCCAGCTGGTTTGCGATGGCGGCGAAGCAAGCGGATTTATTGCAAGATGGAGACTCCCGATACAATTTTAACAGACGAGGTACCACCTCTTGGAAAAATCGCTGTCGGTACATTAGCCTACAAATTCATTTAGTCATTCAAAGTTTTCTCTTTTCAATTAATTAAAACATACCTAATGTTTGCATGACTATCGAAGTTCAGACACCCTTCAGTTTCGCCCAATATTGTTTTAAATCCTTCGGCCACCAGGTACCCATGTGTGGGGTCATTTAAGAACTCAACTAACTGAAAAAGTAGCCCATTATTAATTCAAATGAAGACGCACGCTGTTTTGCACAAAATGATATACCTCTTGAATGGATTGATCAAGCTTGGAATAGGATCTCATCAACAGAGCTTTAGTTATCCAGACAAACAGGCAAACAGTTTTGTTTCGGTCGGCGGATGGATCTTGCCATTTCGTTCGCAATGAGTCGAGTATTGATTCTAGCTCATGCCCTGAACGTAGAAGGAAATGCTTATGGATTATAGTTACAAGGTAAGGAGAAAAGAAGACGGAGAAGATGAAATAAATTTTACCTTCAGGAACTTTGTTAATCAGCGCAGCCACGAGCCGACATGCAGAGATCCTCACATCAGCATTTGGATGACAAATAGTTAAAGGCTCCAGTGTTTTAATTAGCTTCTCCAGATTTTGCCCAACAGGTGTGGCGTCCAACGATCCTAACGTCGCTTCCATGATCGGCACTACCCAAGCGGAACTGGCAAGGTGCTGATCGATGTATCGACCGATCTGTTCGTCGATGAACTGGGTGGCATCCCTATGCAGATCAAAACTGAAGTAATCGGTCTTCACATGATTTACTTGTGCGGTATTACTCAGACGATAAACTGGAAGCTAATTTTCTCAGAACACCACAGGTGGCTTCGAGCGATGTTGGAGGATCCCCTTCTTTCAAGGTTTTTAACGCCCAACTGTGCAACTGGTGGAACATTTGTACCTCGTCATGTTGCGCAAAGTAAGCTAAAGTCTTTAGCATTTCCAGTCGCAATTCTGGTCCTGATTGTTCTAGCCGAGCAAGTAGCTGCGAAAGCACTTGCGCGCGGATCCGGGGCAACGGAGGTAAATTTCTTAAGAGAAGAAAGATCACATTGGCTTTGTCTAAATTTACTAAAAATTAATGATTTCATCAATACTACTACATTAACAACCCAGTTACCTGAAACAGCCATATCCAACAGCTTAACCAATACTTGCTCAACGAACCAGCTTTCATTTTGCTCAGCACACTTATAAAAGAACCGACCAATTTCTTCGATGGTATGGCCGGTAGTCAAAGGTTGCTGAAGCAAACCCAAAAGTGACTGATTAACTTTTTCCAGGTCTTGATGGTTCAATCCGATACCAACAAAGTGACCCAATCCTTGAAGACTTAGACCGCAGAGCAATGCGTCATCCTCTTTAAGCACTTCGAGATACAGTTCTAACAATGTTGGTATCAAAGGACATATGCCACTCTGAGCAACTGGCAACAGAGAAGTAAGAATGAAAACAGTTTTACTATTTCATAACGGAAAACACTGTACCGTCTATTTCGGTGAAACCGTAAAGTCCAGCTTGCACCAGCTTGTTTAAACAGTTCAGGATAAATTGTCGTGGAGCTGACTGTGATCTGATTCGATACTGATCCATCAGAAGAGGTATCACCTATACAACAACAAAAAATTATTATTAGTTTTTAAGCCATCAAAAGATTAAGGTGAGCTTCATAAACATAAAAGGTATGCACCTGGCTAACGATTAGCGCACAAGCAGGTGCATTTCCAGAGCATATTGCTAGCAGAACGTAGCTACTAGGGGTCATCAATCGACGTTCCGGCTCGCACAAATGTCCTTGGCATTCTATCAACCGAGAACGAGTTCGTTGAATTGCTTTTAAATGCTCAATTATAAAAAATTTACCTGACAGAATTTCTTTGAGCAGTTTGGTAAATGCAGGATTTTTAAATTCTTCATTTGCTGCGAATGCCCGTGATAAAGCAGCAAGAGCGTCCAAAGAGGCGTGCTCTAGCTCTTCGGTATTGACATTGATCAAGACTTCCCTGCGAATACATTTCCAAAATGTGTCAATCCACTTCTCAAGCTGCGTCGGATGATAGGAGAGGCAACACAGTTCCTAAAATCCACAATAATTACGTTTAGAAAACGATTTGAAATTTTACCTCAAACGGAAGAATTTACCAATGTTTTCAACGCTTCTACTTTAGCTGAAACCAAGTCAGACTCCAATTTCTCCTGCAATAAAGGCATACAGTATTCAGCAAAATGAGCGCTACTGGCAAGGCATTGTCGTAATCCTTCACACAGCTGATCTTTGGTTACTCCGTATGGGTCATTTGCAGGCTGTTGAAAAGAAGGAAGTAGTTTGTACGCCAACAATGAAAACAAACGGTTAATACTGAAAATCTACCGGCGTGAAATCAATTGGGAAATAGCAACTAAAAACTTCAAAAAATTCTTCGGTGAACGGTTCGAGTCTGAAGTAACCAGCAACCACAGGAAATATGCTGAAGAGGATCAAGAGGTTTCGAGGATCTCTTTCTTGATCCGCAGCCTGGATAAGGCCAAAAACAAAATCTTGACCAAGAATCTGTAATTCTAAATTTGACAAATTAAACATTTTCTTTTAATAACATGCTTTGATAAAATTCAGCCAAAGACTTTTTTTTATTGCTAAAATTTCTTTTTATGATGTAAACCTATTAATCCATACCTCTAATATGAAGAGCCAGAAGGTTTTTGATTGTTTTGTATATTGCTCTTCTATCATGCTGCAACTGTGATTGGCAATGAACATCTTGAAATATTGCCTGAGATATTGATCTAGCTAATCCTGGGGAAAGCCTGTTTGTCGAGCTCTACAATAAAGTTGAAATTGACTGGTGAATGACTTGAATGGACTGACTGATGCAATTATGGTTCATACCAATACATGAAGCCCATGTAAGGCAGCAGGTAATATTGAATGATGATCTTTGAGCTTGCTACAAAAAAACTCTGTTATAAGATCTATTTCTTTTTCATTTATTTCTTTCAAATCAGGTGCCAGCTGTTCCAAAATTGAGGCAATAGTGGATACAGCTCTGCATCGGTATGCAGCTTGCTGGTGTAGTAATTCTGGTTGCAAATTTTCGACTAACTGGAGAATTGTTATTTCCCTTGACGCAATCGCTGTAAAAATAAAAAAGGACTTGAAGGCTCGTTAAAATTACAAGCATCTTCCAAAAATTCAAACGTAAGGTACGCAATAAATAGGCACGTGTTGGTTACTTTTTGAAAATTACGGCAATGTTCCACATGAAATGTAGTTGAATTAACAAAGGTACTCACACTGACTAACAATGCTGATAGCTTCTGACATAGATTCTTGTAAAACAAGCGAATCCCTAAGCTTTTGAATGGAAGTTGGAGTCACCATGTTTTCTTGTTTATTTTGCCTCCACTGACGTCTTCTGCTTTTAAACAACGACACATGGGGCGCGTCAAGTGGCAAATCAGTAATCAGACGAATCCTGATTTCCATAAGGCCCTGTACAAAGTGTAGTACAAGCTGATTACCGCCAGGAGGCTGCTGAGATCAGGTATATAGCGTTTCTACTTTCTAGTGTATTGTTGTTAATCAGACGAATCAGGATTCGTCTAATTTGCCACTTGACGCGCCTATGACATAGGGCTTTGTAAATTATTTTTCCGGGCATGGGCCTACTTCTATCGAATGCTGGGACTTTGAATTTGTCTCCTCCTCTTTTTCTTACCCAAGAAGTGGATGGAAATACTTCAATTCTGTGTGACAATTACGTCAATTAGAATTTGACATTTGATGTTAAATCGCTTTAGTGACCCGGTTGGTAAATATCGATCTTTTAAATTGCAAAATCAAATATAATATTCTAATCCTCATTCAGCCAACTTGATTTCTTTTTCCTTTATTTAATTTTATTTACTAAAACATTTTACATAAGGGTTCCCAGGTATGTAGAATTGTAGACAAACAAGATTGCTAATCTTAGGGGAAGAGATGATTGCATTTTCATGAGTTAAGTAACTGTTACATGTTTTCCCAATCACTTGTAAATATAACGGAGTATTCCATTTTTATATTGATTGCTCCCTAGTCCCTAATATACCACGTCTTATTTTGAAATATATATTTGCAGAAATTACCGCAAGATGCTCTTTTGCTTATCTAGAAAAAAAATGGCATTTTGATATACACCGATGATCAGGCAGTTTAGTAGGTCATGCGCATGGCGGCTTTCCGTTGTTTCTCGATTCTATTATGTGCCGATTGAAACTTGATAGTTGCTAATGATTATGCTAACTGTAAACAAAGCGGTACAATAATGCGCCAAAATATTTTTGTTTAGAAAAAATCATTTGATGAATGGGAAAAAAATATAAATATAAAGACTGATAGCTAAAAAGTAAAAACCAAACCAACAGTATTTGTCAAAGAAAATAAAGTAAAATAAAATATCTCCGTAATTTGATAATAATGGCAATCTAATAATCGTGTAGGCAATAACAAAAAAATTTATCTCTGTTATCTTAAAACATGGCGCTATTTGGAATGGGAATACTAGAAGGAATGGGAAAATGATAATTAATCGCGTCAAGGTCGCACGCGCCGCGCAGCATACAGACGTATTTTCGATTCCTGAAACCAAAAGTCCTTCTGTCTGCTCGAGGAGGCAGTCTCGGAGAATACGTTGCGTGGTTCTGTATCACTCACGCACAACGGCACAAGCAGAAATCGACTTCTTTTTTCGGCCAACCTTGAAATCTTTCCATCACTTCCTCCAGGGTTCCGTCATCTGTTGCCTTGGTGTTGTAGGCAATTGGCGACGACAGCAATTTGCTCCAACCCGGTCTCGCATTAGTATATCAAAATGGGGCTTGAGAATTTGATTTTCTTCCTACTACTTGGTGTAATATTTCTACCTTTTATCTTGGCAATCGGTTGCTTGGTGCTAGTGATGACATGCCCATGGTCGAGAAATTTTCGATCAGGATATGTAAACCTACTGTTAAAGATCTTTCAGGTATTTCAGTATTGCTCACATGAATGTTTCTATTATTCGCTAATGTTTGAATTCCCCCTCCCCCCACCTAATAGTATGGTACTGGTCGGATAGAAAGTGCTGAACTGAAAAAACTAGAAACCATCAAAGAAAAGAATGGCATCGCAAATGGGAATATAACTGAATTGGTAGAACAAGTTGAAGATAATTTGTCATCTGGGCATGCCATAATTAAGTCGTCAGCAATGTCTAAAGAAGACCTGGTACTCTTACCAAATGGAAACTCCTCACCAAAGACAGCATCTATTCCCAAAAACAGATCGTTTAACAGTTTGAAGAATGATTTTATCCTATCCGACTGTCTTGACTTTGTTCATGCTGGTGTGGAAGCAATCATTGAAGATGAAGTTACACAACGATTTGTAGCTGAAGAACTTAAGGTATCAACTACTAATAAATTCTTCTAAGCAAATAACTGAAGATCTTTACCCCTTCCTCCCACCCTGAAAACAAATGAAAATTTAAACAAAAGTCATGGAATCTTCTTACTCGCACAAACCGTCATTACGAGTTCATCAGTGTTCGCCTTACTGTTACCTGGATCATTGGTTTCTTCATACGTTACTTCATTCTTCTACCAAGCAGGATAACAATTTGCTTTTTAGCTGTAAGTTTGCCTTTTACTATCACATATGTAATGAAACTATATATTTAATTCCATTTTTAATTGTATATGCTTAGGTTATTTGGCTGACTTTGTGCACAGGATTAGTTGGCTTTTTGAATGAAGGTGCATTGAAAAGAGCTATTTATGAGAAGGTAATTTCAAGACTATATTCTTTCCTTAGCCCGTTTCGTTATCGCAAATGACCTCTTAGATAAAACTTGATTTCTGTGTGGTTCGATAGGGACAAAGTCCGAACCTACATCTGCTGTCCTCTAATCATATCTTCAAAGAATTGGCAAAAACAAAATTTTCTTTCTGTTTTCCTTTTTAAGGTTTCAATATGGTGCTTCAATTTTCTGTCCTGCGCTTTATCAGCAGTAATCACCTTTCACAACAAGGAGAATATTCCCAAATGTGGTATCTGTGTTGCCAACCACACAACCCCAGTGGATGTTATGGTACTTCATTGCGACAACTCGTACGCTTTGGTACGTTGAATTTCCGATGTTGTGGTATGTTAAGATGATAACCAACAAATTCATGTTTAAAGATTGGCCAGCGTCATGGAGGTTTCTTGGGTATTATTCAGCGAGCATTGGCGCGCGCTTCTGCGCACATCTGGTTTGAACGTTCCGAAGTCAAAGATCGCGAAACTGTTGCGAAAAGGTTGGTTTGCTTTGCAGCATTTAGCAGTCGTGGCAACGCTTGCGTATAAATCCAAATTTACCTCTTTATGATGAACTGTTGTCTCATTAGACTGAAGGAGCATGTGGATGATCCTGATAAATTGCCAATTCTTATTTTTCCGGAGGGAACTTGCATCAACAATACTTCTGTGATGCAATTTAAAAAGGGGAGCTTCGAAGTTGGCAGTGTAGTTTATCCTGTTGCTATTAAGGTATTTACGTCGAGCTCTTTTTTTTAAATATGTATTATAATTTTTTTTTTCCGGCATTTAGTACGATGCACGGTTTACAGATGCTTTCTGGAATTCAAGTCGTCATTCTATGATCCAGTATTTATACATGATGATGTCCTCTTGGGCCTTAGTCTGCGATGTTTGGTATCTACCCCCTATGCATCGCCGAGCTGAAGAGAGTGCAATTGATTTTGCCAATCGAGTCAAAGCCGTCATTGCAAAACAGGGTGGCTTGGTAGATCTGTCTTGGTAAGTTTATCTAAAACTAAAACAAATGCCCTTATGGAGTTGGTTTATGTCATCTTTTTTGGACTTGGTGTTCTTAGGGATGGCGCACTTAAACGAATGAACGCCAAGAAAGAATGGAAACAAAAGCAACAGGAAGAATTCAGCAAGCGATTGAAAGTGGAGTGATGAAGAACTTTTAATCTAATGCATGTTTAAAAAATGAATTTTTTCTTTCAATGTTGAGTTCACTTAACAAAAAAAAAAAAAAAAAAAAAAAATAATCTGTTGCAATGGAAATGCGATGAATCGAGTACCGAATGCTAGTGCTGTAGCGTCTTTGGTTGTTTGTAGGTCGTAGCCGGGCCATTCTTCCAATAAGTGTTGCGTTAAAATGGGGATAGCGCATTTCCTGTAACATTGTCCGTAAAGTCTCTCACTTCGCTTTATCGTTTCATTACTGACGCATGGGGATAAAGTCAGAAATCTCTGGATTGGTTACAATCGCGTGTTTATTAACATTTCAGAGGTGTTACTCCGCTCATTTCTTAATCGCATTATTGTTGTCGATGTACAGCGAGAAACTTCCTTATATTCCCTCTTGGTTGATGAATGGTGGCCCAGATGATCTAAGTCATTGATTTGGTAAATAGCTTGTTGGTGGGTTGACATCATTTTTCCATGCGATTATGTTGGATTAATCTTGAAGTTGTTCAATTGTCTTTTTCGTTTTTTTGTCGACCACAGTGTTCTCTTCATGAGCATTGGTATATATAAACTTATATATACGCAGTTTTTTTATTCATTCAAACACATTTGAGTTGAGTCTTTATGACGTAGTTAGTAACTGAAGTCTGAAGCTTTAGAAAAGAAAAATTCGTTTGATTATTGGCTGTTTCTGAGTCTGCTATTAACCATAAGTTTTTCAAATATTAATTATGCGGAAAGCATCGAGTTGGGTGAATGTTCTAGAGGGAGTTCGATAGTGTTTTGTGTATTATGCTGGACGCAAACTCGTATTCCCGATTCGGGAGCATAAAACAAATGCATCACGATTTCAAGTTATCGCGTATTTTTTACGCGGCCCGCAAATTCCGTTGAATAAATTTCTGTCCCAACAAGCTTCAGCGCCATCTCGAGATCCAGACCTGAAGCTCTCCCATGTAAGTATATCCCAATAGACTTATGGTGATGCCAAGCAGTGGCATTTGCGTTTTGGTCTGGGCAGAGCCATACACCACTGGTGTCGACTGTTTTCCCTCTCAGAAAAGGGGTACCCTCTTGCGGGGATTACTACACAAAAAAAAAAAAACGAGGGTTTTGGGTCTACTGTAAAGAATCATTCATCTCATGATAGGGTTTAGTGCTGTTCCCTTTGCAATTTAAAATGACAATCTCATTTCATGAACCAATTACAAATCTCATCTAATTAGAATATTCGTTTAAAAAATAATGGAAACATTTCTTTCCGATGTGTCAAAGGAAAACCTGGTTTAAAATGTAAAGTTTGTACGGTAATTGATTCAAAAATTGAATGGCTAAATATCGGGATATCACGTTAACAAACAGACCGATATCAGAAAAATGGATTTGATGGTGTGCCAAAGCTGGCTTGGACAGGCTTTTCAGAACAGTTTGGTGGCCCTGAAAAGGACCGTTTTGTCTAGCGAAGGGCAGTCTTAGTCTAAGCTCGTTCACCACGAATACGGCGGGCAAGTTGGATGTCCTTGGGCATGATGGTAACTCGCTTGGCATGGATGGCGCACAAATTGGTGTCTTCAAACAGACCAACCAAGTAGGCCTCGCTTGCCTCCTGCAACGCCATGACGGCCGAGCTCTGGAAGCGCAAATCGGTCTTGAAATCTTGGGCGATTTCTCTGACCAAGCGCTGGAAGGGCAACTTGCGGATCAGAAGCTCAGTCGACTTCTGGTAACGGCGAATCTCTCGGAGAGCGACGGTACCGGGGCGATATCGATGGGGTTTCTTGACACCGCCAGTGGCTGGGGCACTCTTACGAGCAGCCTTCGTGGCCAACTGTTTGCGGGGAGCCTTGCCACCGGTGGATTTGCGAGCAGTCTGCTTTGTACGAGCCATTTTTTAGAATATAAGTTTACAATTTTAAGCTGGTGGAAGATGTTGAACTTATATATGGTGAGTGGATGCTTAAAGCCTTGGCTCTTTCACGCCATTGGTCAGGCTAGAAAGGGAGGGAAAACGGATAGGGTAGAGCAACACAAAGGCTCTCAGTACATACGAGGTGGGGTAGAGTCCGTAGGGCAAAGCCGGTGGTAGCCAATGAGAGTTAGGCTAGGGGGTTATAAAAGGGAAACCGGATGAAACATTTCACATTCAGTATTTTCCAAAACAGTCCGAAACACTCAAAATGACTGGTCGCGGTAAAGGAGGCAAAGGACTCGGTAAAGGAGGCGCGAAACGCCATCGTAAAGTTTTACGTGACAACATTCAAGGTATCACCAAGCCTGCCATTCGTCGTCTTGCCCGCCGTGGCGGTGTCAAGCGTATTTCTGGTCTCATCTACGAAGAGACTCGTGGTGTGTTGAAGGTGTTCCTTGAGAACGTCATTCGTGACGCTGTTACGTACACCGAACACGCCAAGAGGAAGACGGTGACGGCCATGGATGTCGTGTACGCCTTGAAACGCCAGGGTCGCACTCTGTATGGTTTCGGCGGTTAGGTTTCACAGACTTCCATTGCTTCTGAACTCATCGGCCCTTTTCAGGGCCACCACTTGTTAAAGAAAAAAGTATCTCCCTGCTTTTCGAATGTTTACAGAAAAGTTAAAATAAAAGATATGTGCAAGAGAAATTGTCTTTCTCTTTCGCCGAAAATGGTCGAAGCCACATTGCTTATGTAATGTAGTAATCGAATACAATTTTCAACTTCAATATTAATGTGCATGCTACTATTTTATGAGCACAAACATAGCAGACGCTGCTAAAAAGATAAACCAGTAAATGTGTCTCATAACGAATTTACATGACACTCGTGTGGGTACCACCTAGGTCTCAAGAAGGCTTAAGAGTACAAGTGAAAGAACGTTTGAGCAGGGTTTGAGGAATATTAGGCAATGCAGAATTTCAAATTATAGTCGATTATCTAACATTGTTTATTTTATGTTTGTTCTTTTGGCAACACTGGTTGTTTGCACATTTTTTTCACTCTCAATTATCTTACCCTTCCTTCTTTTTCTAATTTTCTTGAAAATCGTAGTCCTTGAATCTCGTTGAATTGGGTAGTCATTAAGCAGAAGTTCCCTCAGGAATGCAACGCAAAAGGTGTTCTCCCCCAAAACCCTATCATTTGTTTTCCACGACAGCTTAATCCGTTTCTTACCCTGCATGCGATGAAGATTCTTCCAACTGAGTGCTACATTTTGTGGAATATTTTGTGCCAATGGATGCATTAACTTGAGACCCTATTCTTTTTAGTTTGGACAAGGCCCACAGTACATACACTTAAGCTAGGCAAGTATTGATAATAAATGTCAGAGTAAAAATAATTTTCTTCCTTATATTTAAATTTGTTGAAAATTTGTCGCTCGTTATTACAATTTGTCCAATCTGCCAGTCAAACATCTTCAATCCCTTAGAAATGGTTACTCCAAAATCATAGCAAAACATTGGTAGATTTGGCTAGTGAGTGTAGCATATTCTAGCTCTTTAACAAGTTGGTGGCCCTGAAAAGGGCCGTTTAGTCTCAGAAACACCAGTATTTATTTGGTACTGGTGTACTTGGTGACAGCTTTGGTGCCCTCAGACACGGCGTGTTTGGCCAATTCTCCCGGCAATAGTAAACGCACAGCCGTTTGAATTTCGCGGCTCGTGATGGTAGATCTCTTGTTGTAGTGAGCAAGACGAGAAGATTCTCCAGCAATGCGCTCAAAGATGTCGTTGACGAAGCTGTTCATGATCGTCATGGCTTTGGAGGAGATGCCAGTGTCGGGGTGGACCTGCTTCAACACTTTGTAGATGTAGATAGCGTAGCTCTCCTTCCTCTTGCGCTTTTTCTTTTTGTCTCCTTTAACAATGTTTTTCTGAGCTTTGCCGGCCTTTTTCGCTGCTTTTCCACTTACTTTGGGAGGCATTTTATTTTTCTATGAAAAAGATTGAATGCCAACTACGTACTATGAGAGATGTAGTAGTTTCCGTAGGTACTTTGGCCGTATATGTATCAGGAATCAATTTACTCATCTACCTGAAAGTAGCCAATTTCCCTTATCTAGGGCCAATGAGGGTAGCTGATTAAAGCAGATGTTTCGGTAACAAAGACCCAATGGGGGGTTTTCCTTTGGAAACAGGAAAGCGTATTCTATGCCAAAACAGGAATTCCTGGAAAAACGTTGGCCATTGGTTAAAAAGGTTTAGTGCCTTTTTCCATATCCCGCCCAACTGGGTATATAAACGTATTTTCAATCTTGTTCTCATTAACAATTTCCTCAGTGTAGGAACTAGTTGATCTATTCTATACTCTTGTCATGTCTGGTCGTGGTAAAGGAGGCAAAGTAAAGGGAAAGTCAAAGACCCGCTCAAGCAGAGCTGGACTTCAATTTCCCGTCGGTCGTATCCACCGAATGCTCCGTAAAGGCTCGTACGCTGAACGTGTCGGTGCTGGCGCCCCTGTATATTTAGCTGCTGTCATGGAGTACTTGGCCGCTGAGGTACTTGAGTTGGCTGGAAACGCAGCTCGTGACAACAAGAAGACGCGTATCATCCCTCGCCACTTGCAATTGGCAATCCGCAACGACGAAGAATTGAACAAACTTCTCTCTGGTGTCACCATCGCTCAGGGCGGTGTTTTACCCAACATCCAGGCGGTTCTCTTGCCCAAGAAGACCGATAAGCCCGCCAAGGCCTAATTTCTTCACCACTTCTCTTGTAAAAAAAAAGGCCCTTTTCAGGGCCACCACATATTACAGAAACGTCAATATGCCTCCGTCGTATTTTTGAAATCTATTAAACTAAATTCAAATGACCATAGAGTCTGAACTTGGATTGGGTTTTCGTAGTGTCAAACGTTCGTTTCGCTCCGAATGACTGCAATCTTTGTGTACAAGGCCGTAGTCTATTTTCTACCTGTTCCTTTTTGCCCCCTATTCTTCCTACTAAATTTATCTGTAGTCGTGATCGTATGAACCCTTAAATCCAAACTTTGAAATCAAAATGGGTAAACCCATTTTACGATTTGCCTGTTCCTTTTCATGGAGTTGCCTTATTTCTGTGATATTTGTTTTTAAACGCCACTATTCTTAAGTCTTTTTAGATAATAAATAAAAGCTTTTACTGGCTTTGTTCTGCGCATGTAGATATGCTCAAGTGATCACTCATACATGTCGGTCACCAGCCCAATCAATAGTTTCCCGATCCTCACCATGCCCGTTCACGGCAAGAAATTGAATCATGTTGCTTTTTGATTATTTTTTAATGCGAAAGAAGAAAACATTTTAATACAATAATTACCGATTGAAACAGATATGCTCTTAGATTGCAATTTAACTCTTTTGGGAATCGAGCGTCAAACAGATGGCGTGCATTACCAATGCTCAAATGTTGAGCCGTGAGTCATACACAAGTCTTGAGTTCAAACGTAATGTTGTATTGAAGGTAAGTATAATACATTAATTTTTAAAAATGTATTTGTGAACGGAATTGTAAGTGAAATATAAATTTTCTTTGAATGCTCCTTCAAAATATTTCTAAGTGTTAAAAGATTGCCTTTAAAATTACAAGAAAAAATGGTGCTAGTTGATGTATAACTCATGGCTCAATGGTAGAGTATCGGCATGGTGCGATTAATGTACAGGGTTCGATTCCTGGTTGAGTCAAATAACGAAAATTAAGATTGTGATTTAATTTCAAATCGAATTAATATTATGTTACTTTCACAACTATCCGGAAAATATCATGTGGTGAACTACGTTAGCATAGCTGAGCATGGTTTCCAAGACCACCATGTAGTAACATGGGAGGGTTTTCTCGTAACGATTCGATCCACAGGGCGTGGTGTGTATCTTGGGGTGAATTCCGTCGGGGCAGCTGGGCACCAAACAGTCACTTGAAGTGGGGTACCTGGCAGGGATTCAAGCGACACACCGTCGAATTTCCAGGGCAGCTGAGACGGGTTCCGTAGACCACCACGCGGTCACTAGAAGTGGGGTACGTGGGCAGGCATCCGAGAGATCCACTATCAAGTTCCCAGACCATCGCCTGTCAGTTGGACCATGATTGGCCTCTGTATCCCAAGAACGACATTTCAAGAAGATTTTAAGAGTCTACCTAGATATTGTGTTATGATGAAGATCCAAAGAATATAAGTATATCAGTTGTAGCTCAGTGGTAGAGCGGCGGCATGGTAATTCAAAGGTCCAAGGTTCGACTCGGTTATGGAAAACTTGCTTATAATTATGATTTTTTTGTTATTTCGTGAAAATATGAAGAATTTTGGCAAAAAAATTTCCTCCCAAAAATTTTTACAGGAAAAAAAATAAAAAAAAAAATCCGGAAAAAAATTCTAAAAAAATGAATTTAATTAATTATTGGTAATTAATTTATCGGCGTGAATTTAATAGGAAAAAAAATATATTTTATGTTATAATTTAATCAAAAGATTTATCGCAATATTGTAAGGTAATTTCAGATTTTGTTTATTAACATTTCATCACACGTTATATTCATCATTTGATTAAAAACAAATGTATAAAATATGTTTGAGACAAACATTACGGCATTATCCGTTACGGTTTTATCACAAGTCATGAAGTAACATGGCTGAAGAAAAATAAATAAACCACACAATCATCCTTTTTTATAAAAATGTTAACATGGGAAAAAATTTACGTGTAGGGAAATTTTTGGACATTGCTACATTTGCCAGCGACTTCATTTCAGAGTATGTATCACTATGCTTTTCGGTTTCATAACAAGCAACGACCTACAATTAAGAATAAAAAAATTAATTAATAAAAATTTTTTGCTTATGTACTTATTTACAATTTTGAAATGCATTATATACCATACGTTGATCGCAGGATTATCGTTTCGTTTAACTTTATTTACTTTGTGTATTTTAAATCAGTTAACAAACCCCGCCGATGAATAATCACCGTAGTATCACCAGAAATTGTAGTAAATCCAAGATCCATTTACTAACAGTCGGGACTATCATTCGCTGATGCCGAACCACCTAAAATACAGATAGATTGTGACATGTGATATTTGATTCTCCACGTGAATAAAAAAATTTAACCTTTCAGTTAAATACTTTAACAAAGCTCAGTCCTAACCCACCCAAAATCTGCATCAAAAAAACAAATATACGTGCAATAGTGTAATAATAAAAGATGACGAATAGCTAAACTCGCCTTGCACAACTTGCCAACTCGTTCGTCATTCCAACCCTGAGAAAAAAGCATCTTCAATAAATGACAATTTACTTGACCTGTCAAATTTTTCAGAGATTTAGAATTAAATTTTAAAATTAAATTACCCACAAAAGTGAAATGCTAATTCAATCCACAGAACCAATGTTTGAAATCTGAAATGAAATAACATTTTAGATAAAGTATCACTTGAAATGGGCTGCAATTCAGGCCTGATAAAACAAATGTATATTAGAAATTTAAACCATTCCAATGGTACCTTCGACATATTTAGCTCAGCTAACACTGTAAAGCATGTCATTAGGTTGCTTGCTCTTTAAGTTTCGGTTCTACTCGTCTGCTATTTCATTTGGATATTGTTACATAACTAAGAATTGCAGATCTGATAGAACAGGGAAATGCAATGGAGGACTACCCTATTAAACAATTCATTCACCAATTCAACACCTTCAACATCAACATTCACACAGGCCAATTTCAAAATTGTTACAATCAACTAAGGCCTCACCAATCACCCTACATTAAGAGTTGTCAAAATAACTATCAGGTCAGAACAAAGTAAGTTTCTCCCCCAACCAATAACTACACTTCACAACATGATTCAATTTTAGAAAGCAAATCACAGTAACTACCTAATTGATTTAACTACCTGATCACCTATAACCATTTAAACAATAACAGCAGAATTAAACAATCTGAAAATTTGCATAGGGTTCAAATCACCCAATTACTGATAATATTACCCTGTACAAACTTACCTTCAAATAGTGAAAAAGACACTAACTTTAATATATTCTTCCAACCTGAAAGAAAATTCTCAAAGAAATATTAAGCAATCATATGCTAAAATACTTTAAATGCTTAATGGTACCTTTAACATGTGGCAGGTTCAACTAATAAGAGTGAAACAACTTAATGTGTTGTAAAGTATCAGTCAGCCAGTTTTCAATAAATATACAATATCATTCCAACACCATAGCTAACAGGTTACATAGCACATGTAATTGCTTATGCAATGGAGGATTACTTCTAGAAACACAAATTAATCACCCCCTCAATAATATCGGTGTTGCAAACCCATTGTCACGAATCCTCCAACAGGAATTGCAGCATCATGGAAACTTGGAGAGAAGAACAAACTTGCGGAATAAACTATTGAAATGCCAACCAATTAATCCTCAACATTTTGCTTACAATTTTGATCAAAAATAGGAATAAGACAATCACAAAGAAAATTTCTCCCCATACCGTTAACTGACCTTCACATTACTATTCAATCTCAATTGACAATGATCTCATACAGAAAATTCCCTTAACACGACTATACGTTGGAAATAACAATCGTCATATAATTGATTTTAAGTGACTTTTCACAGCAAAGTATGAAAATTTGCATGCGTTTTTAGTCCAAAAGTTAATTCATATGCATTCTAAATTGTATTACAAACTTTAGAAAAAAACTGTTCGCCTAATAGAATAAAACTACTTACTGCACTATCGCCGAGATTCTAACCCCAAAAGAACTTAACTTTGCGGTGCCACTCTTTATATAAGCTCTCCTGATCTAAGCACTATCGACGACAGTGTCATCGCGTGGTAGAAAAATACAGCACAGCTTGTTTTCGCCACCTGTCGGGCATTTAAAGATAACTTATATTAGGGAGCCTAAAATTTTCAGCTATCTATTTGATTCTGGGACACCGTCGAAACATTATGTAAGTATTTGTTTGGTTAAACGTTAGATTTGTTTACACTTTGAATAGTTGCGTATGTAACTGTCAATTTACATTGGCATAGCTAACATCAAGTATATTTCGTTGTATTGTTTTGGATTCTTGTTCTAATTTATGTCTAGAATAGCACTCTAATTATCAGATTTAACTGGGGTTTGTCACGCTCAATCAATAACCAATGATTTTACTTCATTAGTATAGTGGTGAGAAGGTTTGTGTACCTGACATCAGAAGTTAGTTTAAATTATATGGTGATATATAGTTAATAGAATGTGAACTTTTCTTTTTTTCCTTTTGCAATTATTTTTGTAATTGTTATTAAGTAGGATCTATGGATTATTTGGGTTACATTCAACAGGTTTTTTTGCTGACTTGTTCTTCTGTCTATGAAGCTGTATCACATGGTGGGTGTTCCATGATTAAGGTTTGTTTGATTTGTGTATTGCTAGACTAGATCCTCCATTACACAAGCTATTGCATGTCTTGTGTAAACTGTAAACCATGAGTTTAGCATGATTTTCAATTGTGAATATTAGAATATGGAAAAGACTAAAATGTTGAAGCAGCCTGCTGTTATGTAATTTTAGCTGCTATTACAATGTGGCAAACATACCATCAGGCATTTGCAAGTATTTCAATATTTAATAGATTAGGAATATGTAGATAGGGTGAAAGATTGTGATATTTTTTAAGAATAAATGTTCCATGTACATGTATTCTATTGATTTTAGAAATCTTGGATATTCTCTGAAGTTGGCAGGTTTCTGAAGCGTCTCTTTTGCTCTCTGGAGAACCTGAGGTAAATTTGTGAAAGAAAATCTCTAATTGATTGCTTTGAGCTGATTCCTGTCTTCTTTTTTCAGATTGGCTGCCATTGTGGCATGTTTGTTTTTGTTTTGGTATAGGTTTAATGTTCTTACTGTGGATGATACTGAAATTTCATTCCAGATTTTGGCAGTGATTGCACCTAGTTCCATTTATCAAGCAGTTCCAAGAAAGTTGTTTAGTGATATTTCAGTTTCTTTTGCTCGGGGTGGAATGCCGGTCACCGTAAGGTGAGAAATGTTCATTAATTTCCATAACGTTTTTGTACATAAATATTTTTGTTTTGATGCAGATTCTTGCCGGGTCCAATTGAGCATTGTTGCGGTAGGGTTAGACTGAAACGAGAGATTTGCGTTCATCTTAAGTTTATTTGAGGGGTGTTTATGGTTTTTATAAAAAGCCACTATGACCCGATAACATTGCGTTACGATTGTTAATATTATATAAATTGCAATTGAATCTCGTATTTAGGTGGTCCGGTAGAGCGTGTGAGTGGCCCTGTTTGAGTTTATTGGTGTAAAATTCACGAGTTATTGCGGGTGACATTATTTTCAAGATCTTCGTTGATGAAACTATCCCATATGACAAAATACACGAAGCAAAACGAATGGTGGCGGCGAAATAGTGGGTTAGAAATTGTTATCTCATGATCATTCTGTCCTCGTTGGTGCTTCGTACTCCTTAACCTATAGAACTGAAGTTTCTGGTGTCAAATACCAACATTGACAAGGTAATTCTATGGTGAAATTAATTACATAATTCATGTTTCTTTTGTAATTTAGATCGAAGCCTGCAGTGGAACTTGAAAAGCTTGCTTATGTGATATTTGAAGCGGAATCCGAATTGCCCTACAGATTTTAATAGTTACTATATTTATAAATAGAAGAAAAAATTATTTATGTGTATTTGTTTGTTTTTTTCATGTCTTTCCTTGATTTGTGAGAAGTACTTATAATTTGTGCTTAGTACGTTTTGGCTTATACATATTATATTCTATTTGAAAGTTTTACAATAAAACAAATTTTAAAAAATATTTCACATTATTATTTGAGAAACTGTTATTCGATAACATTAATCCTAATTAATCCTTTACAAAATTATTTTTTTTATATAAATATTTTTTTACAGCTAAATAAAAATTTTTTTTTTGTACAAAATTTTTGGAGAGAGGAGAATTCCTGGATTTTTTTTTTTCTGAAAATTTTTTTGGGTTTTTTTTCCGTAAAAAATTTTATTCCTGAAATTTTTTATTTTTGCCAAAATTCTTTATTTTTTCACAAAATGACAAAAAAATCATAAATACGAACACGTTGGCCATGTCAGAGACGAACCTTTAGCCTTTGACTTACCATGCCGCCGCTCAACCACTGAGCTACAACTGATATTCTTATGTTTTTTGGATCTTCATCATAACACAATATCTAGGTAGACTCTTAAAATCTTCTTGAACTGTCGCTCTTGGGATACAGAGGCCAATCATGGTCCAACTGACAGGCGATGGCCTGGGAACTTGATAGTGGATCTCTCGGATGCCTGCCCACGCGCCCCACTTCAAGTGGCCACGTGGTGATCCACGGAACCCGCCTCAGCTGCCCTGGCAGGTACCCCACTTCAACTGGCTGTGTGAGGGTCAGGGAAACCAGGCCCAACTGCCCTGGTAGAGTTGCCCTGGTGGAGCCAATATACACACCACGCTCTGTGAATCGACTCCTTACCAGAAACCCCTCTCCATGGGGTTATATGGTGGTCTTGGAAACCATGATTAGCTACGCTAACGAAGTTCACCTCAGGATGTCTACCGGGTATTTGCGAAAGTAACATAATATTTATTCGATTTGGTACAAATCTCAGTGATAACATTTAATACTTGAATTACATGGGAATCGAACCCTGTACTTTCAGCATTCCACGCCGATGCTCAACCATTGAGTCATGAATCACACATCAACAAGCGCCATGTTTTCTTATGATTTAAAGACAAACTTTTTGCACTTAGAAATATTGTGTAGTTAAGTTAAGGAAATTTTTATTTCACGTAGAATTTCGTCCACTATAAGTTCAATAAAGTGCAACACTTTTTTGAACTAATATGTTATCATTACCTTCAACATAACATGAGGTTTAGAACCCAAGACTTCTGAAGTGTCAAACAGACGCTTTATCTTACAACCATTAACTTCTTACAATTTTAAAGTAGTCTAATATAAGACCACGAAAATAGACTTCACAGTATTATCGTGGTGAGCCTTTGAAATAATATAAAAGGAATTAAGAATAGTGGTGGAATGAAGTAAAAATTATAGCGAAGGACTATGACAGCTCGATGAAAAGGAATAGGCTAAACGTAATGCCATACGGGTTTATCCATTTTATTTACAAAGGTGGGATGGAAGGGTTTATTCTTTCACGACTACAGAGAAATTTAGTAGGATGGATAGGGGGAAGGGTGGATTAAAAGGGAACGGGAAGCAGATAGATACGACTTTGTTTACAATGGTTGCGGTCGTTCGGAGCGGAACAATCGTTTGACACTACAAAACCAAATCCAAGCACAGACTCTATATTCATTTGAATCTAGTTGACTAAACTTTAAAAAATATGACAGTGACATATCGTCGTATCTGAAAATTGTGTTGGCCCTGAAAAGGGCCGTTTGTCGACAATAATAGCGACGTAAGAATTAAGTCTTGACGGGTTTATCGGTCTTCTTGGGCAAGAGAACAGCTTGGATGTTGGGTAAAACACCACCCTGAGCGATGGTGACACCAGAGAGAAGTTTGTTCAATTCTTCGTCGTTGCGGATCGCCAATTGAAAGTGGCGAGGGATGATACGCGTTTTCTTATTGTCACGCGCTGCGTTTCCAGCCAACTCGAGTACCTCAGCGGCCAAGTACTCCATGACAGCAGCCAGATATACAGGGGCGCCAGCACCGACACGTTCAGCGTATGAACCTTTACGCAGCATTCGATGGATACGACCGACGGGAAATTGAAGTCCAGCTCTGCTTGAGCGAGTCTTTGACTTTCCCTTTACTTTGCCTCCTTTACCGCGACCAGACATGACGAGTTTGTGTGTTAATTGAACGGGTTCCAATAACTAAAGAAATCGTAAATCAAATCAAATTTGAACATGCGGCTTATATACACAGTTGGACGAGATTTGGAAATCGGCACTAACGTAGCCAATACCTAACGTTCTTCCAGAGATTTCTACTTGGTTTGGCATAGAATATGCTACAACGCTTTCCTGTTCCCAATGGGAAGCTCCCCATTGGGCCTTTAATACCGAAACATCTGCTTTAATCTGCTACCCTCATTGACCCTAGCTAAGGGAAATTGGCTACTTTCAGGTAGATGAGTAAATTGATTCCTGATACATATACGGCCAAAGTACCTACGGAAACTACTACATCTCTCATAGTACGTAGTTGGCATTCAATCTTTATCATAGAAAAATAAGATGCCTCCCAAAGTAAGTGGAAAAGCAGCGAAAAAGGCCGGCAAAGCTCAGAAAAACATTGTTAAAGGAGACAAAAAGAAAAAGCGCAAGAGGAAGGAGAGCTACGCTATCTACATCTACAAAGTGTTGAAGCAGGTCCACCCCGACACTGGCATCTCCTCCAAAGCCATGACGATCATGAACAGCTTCGTCAACGACATCTTTGAGCGCATTGCTGGAGAATCTTCTCGTCTTGCTCACTACAACAAGAGATCTACCATCACGAGCCGCGAAATTCAAACGGCTGTGCGTTTACTATTGCCGGGAGAATTGGCCAAACACGCCGTGTCTGAGGGCACCAAAGCTGTCACCAAGTACACCAGTACTAAGTAGATCGCTTCTCCTGGTTACTCTGATACCAAAACGGCCCTTTTCAGGGCCTCCAACTTGTTAAAGAGCTAGAATATGCTGCACTCCACTATTAAGAACAACCATTTTTTTGCTACGATTTCGATGAGACCATTTCTCTTGGGATAGAAGACGTGTCATGGGCAGATTGGACGAAATGTTATAATGAGCAACAATCTTACTAAAAATTATAATATAATGAGCAAAACATAATTTCCCATTGACAATTGTCCTCGATACTTACCTAACTTAGGTGTATGTTCTGTGGGCCTTGTCCAAACTAAGAAGGGTAGTCAAGCTTATGCATCGTCCATTAATGCAATAAAATTCGACAAAATGTAGCACGTGTGGCACTCAGGTGGAAGAATTCATCACAGGCAGGGTAAGAAACGGAATAAGTTGTCGTAGAAAAACCATTGATGGAGGTGCGTTGTATTCCCAAAGGTATCTGTTGCGTAATGACAAGAAGATTCAAGGGCAACGATTCTCAAGGGAGTTCAAGAAGGGAGGGAGCGAATTTAGAAACGAGAACAATGTACGAATGATCTGTGTTGCCAAAGGGCCAGGGAAGAATTAATAAAGAACGTTGCATAATCGACTGCAATTGAGACTACTGCACCCTTTATTTTTTTTCTGGAGCGTTCTTTCCTTCGAAAACTTTAAGCCTATTGGATGCCTATGTAACACTCGCACTTTCAAATAAGTGAATCCATATATGTTGCTACTTGCAGATTCCTTGTTTCCGAGTAATCGTTGGTGTGGGCTTTCATTTATTCGATTTTCAAAGGATCCTAACTTGATTTTTTTGTTTATAACATAACTGATCGTCTTATAGAAGCATAAGGCTTGGAATGTTAAACCATACTTAGTGGCAATATCATAAAGCCAGACAAGTACGTAGGCATGTTTCAATCGTTTACTTTAAGGGTTAACGTTTTTAACTGTGTCTGCCAAATATGTTCTTAAGTAATGAATTAGTACAAGGGAAATTACTTGAAACCAAAGTTGTAAACAATGGCTAAGCAATGTGATGCAGAACATCGAAGACAAAGACAATATCTTTTACACTTAATTTCACCTCGTCGAAACTTACGAAGCAGTAACGTACTTTCTTCTTTAATTAAATGGTGGCCCTGAAAAGGGCCGATGGGTCAAGAAACGCTGGAAAAGTGAAATTTTAACCGCCGAAACCGTACAGAGTGCGACCTTGGCGTTTCAAGGCGTATACGACATCCATGGCCGTCACGGTCTTCCTCTTGGCGTGTTCGGTGTACGTAACAGCGTCACGAATGACGTTCTCAAGGAACACCTTCAACACACCACGAGTCTCTTCGTAGATGAGACCAGAAATACGTTTGACACCGCCACGGCGGGCAAGACGACGAATGGCAGGTTTGGTGATACCTTGAATGTTGTCACGTAGAACTTTGCGATGGCGTTTCGCGCCTCCTTTACCGAGTCCTTTGCCTCCTTTTCCACGACCAGTCATTTTGAGTGTTTCGGAGTGTTTTGGAAAATACTGAATGTGAAATGATTCATCCGGTTTCCCTTTTATAACCCCCTAGCCTAACTCTCATTGGCTACCACCGGCTTTGCCCTACGGACTCTACCCCACCTCGTATGTACTGAGAGCCTTTGTGTTGCTCTACCCTATCCGTTTTCCCTCCCTTTCTAGCCTGACCAATGGCGTGAAAGAGCCAAGGCTTTAAGCATCCACTCACCATATATAACTTCAACATTTTCCACCAGCTTAAAATTGTAAACTTCCATTCTAAAAAATGGCTCGTACAAAGCAGACTGCTCGCAAATCCACCGGTGGCAAGGCTCCCCGCAAACAGTTGGCCACGAAGGCTGCTCGTAAGAGTGCCCCAGCCACTGGCGGTGTCAAGAAACCCCATCGATATCGCCCCGGTACCGTCGCTCTCCGAGAGATTCGCCGTTACCAGAAGTCGACTGAGCTTCTGATCCGCAAGTTGCCCTTCCAGCGCTTGGTCAGAGAAATCGCCCAAGATTTCAAGACCGATTTGCGCTTCCAGAGCTCGGCCGTCATGGCGTTGCAGGAGGCAAGCGAGGCCTACTTGGTTGGTCTTTTTGAAGACACCAATTTGTGTGCCATCCATGCCAAACGAGTTACCATCATGCCCAAGGACATCCAACTTGCCCGCCGTATTCGTGGTGAACGAGCTTAGACTAAGGCTGCCCTTCGCTAGACAAAACGGTCCTTTTCAGGGCCACTAAACTGTTCTGAAAAGCCTGTCCAAGCCAGCATTGGTTCTCCAATTCATTTTTCTTATGTGTCGTTGTCGTCAATGTCTATTGTAAATTTAATAAATTCTTTATAACAAATAAGTAGTAAGGTTCTGTAATTACCATATACTCTAGTGAGAAATGGATCCGAGACTAACAGTTTACGTCTACTCCCTTACCATTGAGCTATGACGATGTGCAGCATCTGTGTAACTCTTCAAAAATTGTTGATGTTATTATTTTCAGAAGAAACGAAACAATTGTGGTTAAAACATTTTCATAAAGGTGTCTAATTTGTAATCTTATCTTTCCAAGTTTTAAACTTACGATTTGGACGTATCATTATGTACACAATTCAAAGAAGAACGGCCTTGAGCGCAACGTGAAGTTGATTTAGGGTAAACTTGAATTCGCAGCTTGTATTGGTTGAGTAATTTTGCAGATCATTTTCAAGTAGCGTTTTAAAGATCATTCGCAGAAATGGCCGGTCTTGCACGTTCTTACCCAAAAGTCTAACTTTTTTTCAGACTTGTTCTTTCTTCTGCTGCTACTTGAATTGAGAAAAAAGAAATTAAATAACGGCAAAAACAAAGATACAGACAATAAAATCGTAGTAGAATAAGCCACCGGCGCTGAAAGCCGAAAATGAGTGTTATATATTTTAAATCGAACAATGCGGTCCGTTTATAAAGAAGAAGAATAAATCGTGAAATGGAAAAGTAGACACACAAATAAGTGCAACATACAGTATATGAAAATAAATCATTCGCTGAAAGAGATACCGTCATGTTCGTTTTGCTTTTACGTCGCAGTTGGAGAAATCGGATTTCGGATCGTAGATCTCTACATCCAACTGGAATGAAGCTCTTTCTCTCTTCGTATTTTTCAAACGAGTCCTGACAACGTTTTGTCGGTATTCGTCGTTCTAGCTCGTTGATTGAGACACGTTAGAGCATTTCAGTTGGGCCGTCCTCTAATGTATGCAGCCAGTTGAAAATCATCATATTTCTCATATATTTCGACAGAGGCCGACCCTGATCACGTTCGACGTCATTGAGAGTGAGGGCGCTCTTAATCCACGTCGCGTCCAGCGGGGAAGAATGACCACCAGGCCCGGCTTTGGCACTCAACGATTCGTCGCCGGTAGCGAAAGGCTGCTGTTGTGACTGTTCCGACTGGATGGAATCTACCTGGCTGGCAGCCTCGGCAACGGCGGCAATTTGATCGAGGTTAAATTGGCTCTGCGAGAGACGCTCCAGCGCCTTGTAGGTTGTCAGGAGTCGGCGCCGGATGTAACACTGTCTCACACGCTTGTTTAAGTTGAGGATGAGATCGGCCGGCGTGAATGTCACTCCGCCACAGAAAGCTGCTGCATCTGTTGACATGGAAATATCGAAAATCGTTACTTTTGTCGTACAGTTATTTGTTTTCCAGCCTATTAGCAAAAGCGGAGTGAAAAATCTAACCGGCTTTGCTGGCGTCAACGTGAACAGAAGTGGGACGGCCTTGGGGAGAGGGAAGCTGCGATGAGATCTGAACGGCTGCGCCATCTCCCACTGCCACCCAAGTCGATAAAGAGCGGGAGCCCATTCCGAAAACAGGATGCATTCGCTCGTATTGTTGTTGAATCCCGCCCATGGCCACTTCCGACACACACGCCCTCAACGCTCCACCTAGTTATTCGTTTCGATGTAACACCAAACATTAGCAACACGTTTAAAATTCACAATCAAATCACGCACTATTGTTCTAATACAAAATGGTGCCATTTATAACTACGTAAAAGCTAAATTCAAACCCAATTTTTAGCCATTGTTCTAGACAAAAGAAAATGTCTGTCGGCATGGCAGATTCAGATTGAACGAACGGATGACAACTCCTGGTGTCAAAGAAGGAATGGGTAAATTGCTTTGCCATCCGTTTCCACGCATATATTGCAATTTTTCTACCATCAGGCGCTGAATCAATATTTCGCCGGCTTCCACTGTCTCGACAATGCAAAGGCTGAAACGAAAGAGGGAGGACAGGGAGGTTGGACGAAGGTGGGTGGACTGGGCCATCGTAAAGACCAAAGAGACAATAAAGAAGAAACTTTTGTCGCATTTTGAATACCAAAATGCGGCCATTTCTTTTGAAGTGTAGCTTTTCATCTGTTTCCCATAGTATTTGAATCGAAATAGATTTTTTATTCCTTAGAAAAAGCACATTTTGTTCTTTGCTTTAGCTGCCAAAGGGATCCCCGCATCGTTTTTCTATCTCTCGGTAATCCCCTGTTCGGCACAGCCGAATCGTTGACATAATCTCGTTGACCAAAAGCCACTGAGCCGCTTAAAAATAGACCCAAAGTACCAGCGTCCATTAGCAGAGTGATTATAATTTCAGAATGTAATAGCGCGGGCTCTTCCTTCTGCGTAGCAAAATTATCTCTTAAATAGTGGAACAAAAAGTGAAGAAATCGATAACAAAATGGGCTCCTTTGTTTTGATGTTATAGAGGTCCCGACCGAAGACCCAGCCCTTTTGGCCTTAACTACAAAAAGAAATGCAGAGGAAACGACCCAACGGCAGGATCTTCTAGGCGCGAACATGTCAAGTGCACCCTCGTTTGGAGGAGATGACGAACACTGACTATATGTTGGCTTATCGCATACAACAACACAAAAGAAAGTATTCGAGGGGGGGCCAAGAAGCTCGCCTCTACAACAAGGTAGGAATATAAAGGAAGGGACAGAGAAAAAGCCAAATAGCTCAAGAAAAAGAAAAACCGAGAGCCTCGTTTCCCATTCGGACTAGGTGATGGAGACAGCCGACGGTGAGCACGGACGCTACTGGATTGACAATTATTCCAAGACGCGATCGATAAAGCTCTTTTGGCTGTGGTCTGCCTACAGTCCCGTTCCCTACCGACATGTTATACACAGACGTTGAGCCCAGGCTTTTTGTTTATGCGCACAAGGGCCCCAAGTTGTTCCTACACGACAACACAATGTTGGCCCATTGTCTGTGTACAGTGGCACGAATAAGAAACGAAAAACATTTCACCTTAAGACTTGAAAGACAGCTCCATTTTTTTGCCCCCTTTTTTTTTCTTCTTTCGCTCATGTGTAGTCGATAAAACTTATGTATATAAATAGACCGTAAGCCGTAGGAAAGGACAGAAAGAAATAGTCAAAATGGATAACATACCACTGTTGTGAACAGGCAATCCGGAATCATCGAGGGAGACGATATCACCCGTGCTGAAGCTCTTCTGCAGTCCGAGGGCTTTGGACAGATTCGAGAAATTTTTGATGACGTTAAGATCCGTTTCCTCTTCCCACCAACCGATGCCAAGGCCACCGTCCATGGATCGACCTCCGACGGAAGAAGCGCCGGGCACTCGAAGGAAACGTCCACCGCCACTGCCGGGTATCGGACTTGGCCCGCGATTCGGTGTCAGATACGCTGATAATTGCTGGTTTTCTGGTACGGCTTTCAGGAAGCTCAGATGTGCCGGTAGTTTGTTCTGCCATCCACATTCGGACAGGTAGCTGCTGGAGACAGACATTTCGGTGGCAACCGACTCACGGCTCGGTGAACGCGGTGGCATCTTTAAATTGGTCGGTAAGCTCACTTGAATACGAGGACTATTCATTCCGTTATTGACTCCACTGGCGCCTGTAGAGTTCAATCCGCCCGAAGCCATGAATAGCAATTACACTTCAAAATCGGCTTATTTTCCCCCTGTTTCGTTCCAAAAGAGTAAGACATAGACAGTTTAGAACATAAAAAAATCGATTGACATAGAGAACACTAGAGTGGCGGACTATCAAGTAAGGTAATTTTTTATTTTATGACTACCCTTAGACGGACGATACATCACGTGCTGGTGAATGCTGCGCAGTCTGATCGTATCAGCCCATTCAACAAATGACGTGCTCTATCGATACCGGTGGAAATGATCAGAAGGAATGCTGTGAATGCGTGTGGGAGTGTACAAGATGCGGTCGAATGCAGCGCCAAGAATTCTTTATAGCTGCACGTCTGTATATTCAGCAACATCAACTCATTTCATGCGCACGCACAAGATGAATAGGAATCTGTCTTTCAACTTTTCGGTTTCATCTCCTGACACAGGGTTTCCCACTTTATGCGTTTTTTTTTTGTTTTTTTTTTTTTGGCTCTCGATATACCATATGTGCGTAGATCCGAGCGATTTCTTTCTTTTATTTTAGTTTTTTTTTTTTTTCCTTTTCTCTTTCCGGTTTGCTCTTTTTTCCCCATTTTTAGCCCTTCGGTCGTTAGGTTAGAGTTAGAGTTCCGTGTATGGTATTGATTTTTCCTCTCTTAACAGCTTCTCTTCTTGCTCCTCCTACTGCCTCGTGCTGTATTCTACAAGAATCGGAGCTCTCCACCACTTGGTGCTGCAAGATATACACACTTCAGTACAAGCCCTAGTCCTCGTCTCATGTTACTCGCTCCACAATACATCGTCTCACTGCATAATACATCAAATATATCGACTTCAGCCGTTCGCTGAACCTCAAAAAATAAATGTCTCACAAAGAACACCCAGGCCGATTTTGATTAATGCCACACACATAAATAGGTAGAAAAGGTCGATTGGACTCGGCGGGGCGTAAAAATAGCGCAAGTTACACGACTCAGTTGGTCCCATGCTACTTTTTCGTGTCTATTCAGCTAACACAGCATGATGACCATTAACAAGACAACTTGCTCGTTCAATCAATAGCAAACCGAATTATCGGAAAGTGGGATCGATGCCGACGTAACTTGTGCACTTTCTGTATTACCTTGATTTTCACCGGCAGCAGTTAAATTGTTTACCCGATTACCTTGCTTGGCTGGTTTCCCAATTCCAAGCTTTTCATTTTAGAGTTGCGGGAAACATGCAACGCCGGTTATATGACGTGCAAGTACTCACTTTGATTAGAATCTGTGTCCGCGAGACTGGACGTTATTAATGGCCGTGCACCCCAGATGGCCATCTAGGACCGTGTCTACCGCATAAAAGATCGGAAGATTGAAAGTCTCCGCATGCTATGACAACCGGATGCTCCAAAAGCCGTTTATATGGTTTTTTTTTTTCGTTGCTTTCCGATCACGTTTTGGTTAGAGGCTTCTTAATTAGATAACACAACTCGTCAACACTGTGCTACGTGCCTCGAAAGCCTTTCTACGATCCCAGCATACAGACGGACTAATTGATGAGCGTCACAGCTGATTTATAAGGAAAAGAATTGGAAGGGGAAAAAAATGGACGTGATCCCAGAATAAGTTTGCATACACTTACCACAATCTCTCAACTGGCCAACTGACGGCGATGGTGATGAGTCATGACGTAGGTGCAGCTTATAATGATGGAGTTCAATCAAGGAACAATAGCACAAGCAAATCGGCGACGCGTTTGTCCTTCACAGCCCATGCAACACGAGTTTACCGACTGTGGAGATGTTGTGGTATTCAGTCGCTGAAGTTCCACTCTTGTAGTTTACTGAAAAAACAGGGGAGTTCCAGAGCGATTGCGCTGTTCGTAGTCCCCGCCTTGGACTCGGCGCAATTCACTCATAAAAACAAATGAAAACAACATCCCTGGTGGCCTGAAAATAATGAAAGTAAATGATTTCTATTAGTATTCTGCAGTCATGACTCTTGATCGATCCGTTTCCTCTCCTCCCAAAAACAATAGGACGTATTTGTACAGTAAAGAAGCAATAGAATTACTGTTTCAACTAGCTGACGTCCGAGACAACTGTCTGCATTCAATGCTCACTGTAATGTCTATGTCTGTTTCTGATAAACAAAACAACCACGCAAACCAGGGGTAAATGCGAAACTAGCAAGAAGGGGCGTTTGTTTTGATTCGTATTCGAAAGTACCCGAAAGTTCCCGAGAAAAAACGGGTAGCACACGGAGGTAATTTCTTGTTCGGTATGACTTATTTGAAACAGTTATAATAATAAAATCGCGCGAAATGGACGAAAAAAAGGCTAGTGAGCTGCCAATGGATAGCAGCCATACTAACAATTTGACAATTGATATTTATCGCCCATCGCTAAATAAAGATTCAGAATATGAAAACGAAGGAAAGAGGATCAAATCGTTTGCTTTTGATTTGCATTCAACAGTTAGTGTCCCTCCACAATTATCTTTATTGCAGAGCAATACTGACTTGAACACACCACCACCTAATTGGTTGCTGAGCCAACCCAGAAAAATTGTGGGACCGGCAGTGTCTAGAAATCCGAAATCAAATGATTTTGCCAGTTTTCACATGGCTTCCTCGTTTTTGGACTCTATGGGTGAAGTGGATGTAGTGAGTGATGCAGAGAATATAAAAAAGCTCCTAAAAATACCATACAGTAAAGGAGCTGTGAGTATGATGGTGCATCGTGTTGGAAATACCCTTTTACTTGACGAGTTTGATATCCATACTCATCTGCTCAGAGCAGCTGAAAATGAATGGGGATGGCTGAAGAAATTTTATTTAGAGCACATGTTTGCCTCTTGTCGTGCAAAACAAAAAGCTTCAGAAAAGAAACCCAGTCGACACAGTCGTGATTACTTGCAGCAGCAAAACCTCATTTCAAAGTTTCTCTGTCACAGCATAGCACTCAATGAATCACAAAACACTGAAACCCAAGTTCAAGACAGAAATCACCAAGTTCAAGTAACACTTGAATATGTGATTCTTGTAATTCTTAACAACATTTGTGGTTTCTGTTTTAGCCTATAACTGATCCCCTTGGAGATCCTGCCCAGGAAGAAAATAATGTGCATGATGATACCTTACCTCAATTTTCAAAGAACATTATATGGACATTTGAAGATTTGAGAATGTTAATCGGTACAGACATGCCTATTTTTGGCGGTGGTACTCATCCCTGCCTTTCTCTTCGCTTACGGTGGGATAAGAGTCTGCAGTACAGTTCAAAAGTGTAAAATAAACATTCCTAATTGTTTTACAGAGACATGTCAAAACCAATCAATGTGCTAACAGGGCTGGACTATTGGCTGGATAACTTGATGTGTAAACTATCCAAATTTATATTACCTGCAAGTATCACGTGAGTCGATAACTAATAATAAAAATTTTCGTTTTAAAGGCAATGTCCCTGAAGTTGTAATGTGTTACCACTTGGGTGGATTGGTACAAAAATATGAACTTATCAAAACTGACGATTTGCCACGCTTGCCAGGATCACAGTTCAAACCCGGCATTATAAAAGATGTTGCACAAAATATTCTCTCTTTTCTAAAGTCGAAAGCCACAAAAGCCGGTCACACTTATTGGTTATTTAAAGGTATTCTTTGTTTGTTTGTTTTGTTTTTATTAATTGAATTATATAATTTCTTTTGTCTCGATCGTGAAACAGCGAAAGATGATGACATAGTAAAACTCTACGATCTTACTTCTTTGTGCAACGATTTAAATGAAGATATAAACCAGAATCCGTTTACGACACCAGTTGCTATGTTGCTTTTCAAGTAAATATTAAAGATATAATTAATAGGTAGTTTGATCATGATACAAACGGGCGTGTTTTGCTCGCAGAGTGGCGCGTAACTTGAAAATGTCCAGCGATTGGAAACGGCATCAAGGGACCGTATTAGCTTTGCTCAAGAACTGCCTTTCACTCCTGGATGCTGCCAAATATCCTCAGGTATTATTATCTGGATGACAAATCATGTCATCCTGTTACTCTTTTCCTATTTTGAGGGTTGTTTTTCTTTCTAGATCGCCACGGCTGCCTTGTACTATGTATCTGACGTCTATTTGCCAACGTCGTTGAAAGTTCCTGAGACTGAGGAGAATCCAGAAGAGGTGGAAGAAGAATGGGCAGATGATTGGGAAGAACCTTCAATGGGAGATCAGTTCTCGTAATTAACTTTCATCGATGATAATCAGTGTAGAGCATGGTTTTACCTTTCCGTGCTACCATGTAGAGCATCCGTTGACGTGGCAGCGCTGTCGACCCCGCAACAGGTCCGAGCAGAGGAAGAGAATGTCCGTAGAAATGTGAGACCCACTGTCGGAGACAATTGGGAACAACGTTGCACCTTTGCCCTTCAACATGCAGTCGAAGCTCTTGAATTCCTTAGTGACCAGTGAGTCAAATCGTTGAAGCCATAGTTTAAGTACTAATGAATAACGTATCGAATTTCCCGATAATTAAAGGAGTAAATCTGCAAAGCCTTCTGAAGAAGAGCCCTCGTTGGCCTCTCCGCTGAAACCAATTCCGATGCCATATCAGACGTTAAAACAACCTCCTCTAGAGTAAGTTAAACTCAATGGCTCTTTGTGCACTTGTTTGGCTTTTTTTACTAAACATGTCTTTATTTTTGTTCCAGTGGCATCAGTGGTTCATTGATGTCTAAAGAGCCACAGAATGAGTGGAAGCAGCAATACTGGAGGCTTCTAATGGAAAAATGCCGTTTGGCCCACATAACGCTTGCCGAAGAAGCAAGAAAGAATTGCCTCTCAGAACCGGAGAAAATTTTATCTCATCTTAGAATGGCTGCTTTACTATGGGTTCATCTAGATCCTCCTGGTTTGCCATTGCCGGGCTTACCTCAACCTTGTGTACCTCGTAATTCGACTAGTTCCGTCTCGCTTCAAAGCCATGCCTTAGGTTTAGCTGGAGACGTGTACTTCTCTATGGTGCAACGGTGGAATGAAGTAGCAAGTCCGCCTCAGTCGGTTGAGCGGAGCTCAGTCAACGAACGACTTCTTCGGCTGCTTACAAATTTGCAGCTTGAAAACACGTTAGAAGATTACTTCCAATACCCAACGTCCCTTCATGAAGCATTGCAGTTCAGCTTGGAGCATTATCGTCTGGCTCTTGCCTCTTTTAGTGCACTGGAATCGAGCAGCGCTTCCGACGTCTTCAGTTTCGCCAAACGTTTGGGAAATGTTTGCAACGAAATGGGCGTATTTTTCATGAGCAAAGCATCCGGTAAAACTTAATTTCCTGTGGTTACAATTAATGCATTTTGCAAGTTGAGATTTCTTTATCATCACTGCATTTCAGCTGTGATGGAGGAAGGAGGCGCAGACTGGAAGCGCAAATTCGTCGAATTGTATCAAATCAGCCAGCAACATCTTGAAGAAGGAAGGTCTGTCTTCCGCACAATCAACGATAACGTCAATTTAGCTCTCCTTTCCTGCAATTTGGCGAAGTTACATCGTCTTCAAGCACGTGCTCTGGCACCTGCTGAGAAGAAGGAAGCCAGTCTAGCTGAATGGAGATGTTACTCCAAAGTAAGAAGCAATAAGTGAAACGATGTCGCCGATAAATTTGCTTGTTTGTTTTACTACCTTTTGATTTTTTGTTGATCGTTTGTCCATCGGACAGGCGTTGCAGTGCTATAAACAGGCGTTGGACGCTTTGGAGCGTCGAGAGCTCAACACTGGAATTTGGGATGCTATAATTTGGGATTACACCAGCGTTCACTTCACGTTGGCATCCTTGTTACAAGATTTTGCACCACTCAGCATTAAGGTAAAGAATTGTATATCTGTGTTTGTCAAAATTTAATAATTTGTTCAACATTGCCCTATCTAGTCGAGAGAAGAAGTGGAAGCAGAGATCATTCAACTTCTAGAAAATTGTATCGCTTTAAGCGAGGGTGAAACAGCCGATTCACGTCTACCATTGCTCCAATATCGAGCAGCCACTTGCCATTACCGCTTAGCATCACTCCATCACGACACTTATCGGTATTTAAAATAATCTCCATCTTTTGTACGACAGTTAACGATCGCCATCAATAGGAATGGCGATGGTGAATCTATAATTAATGGGAGAAATGTCCGAGTGATCGCCGAGCAGCACTACTCAAATGCCAACACAATATTTAATCAACTCGAACATTGGGACGAAGTCATAAGACTGCAACTTGAGAAAGCCGGCATTTACGAGTTCCAGTTCAAACGTATAATCCACCTACTTCTTTAAATGTGCAATTAACCTCTAGATTTTATATTGTTTTCAGGTCTGACGGGCGTCGTCTCTAAGATGCGTGTCCTGCAATCTATTCTGAATTGCTATCTTTCGACTAAGGGAGCTCTGGCAGCACTAGTTGATTCTAACATTGGTGGCGATCCTACTAGTCTCGAAACTAAAACATTAGAATGTATGACGTTGATGTGCTCAAGGATACAGTCGACGCTACTGCAATTGACCAAGTTGTCTAGAAGCGCTAAAAAACCGTAAGCAATTGTTATTAGCTTTGAAGAATATTTCTTTCATCATATTTACCTTTTTACCATAATTACATTAGTAATAACGCGGATGCTGAGAATTTCCGAAACATGTATTCCATCTCGCTGAAGTGCAACATCAAGCAATCTGATTGGCACATACAACTAGCTAGAACAGTGATGGAATTGAGTGAGTTCCAGCTCTCTGTTGACAAATTTTGAAATGTGAATACCACAACCGTGGGAGTT
Source organism: Daphnia magna (assembly GCF_020631705.1). Taxonomy (NCBI): domain Eukaryota; kingdom Metazoa; phylum Arthropoda; class Branchiopoda; order Diplostraca; family Daphniidae; genus Daphnia; species Daphnia magna. The sequence goes on along the minus strand of NC_059185.1, from coordinate 10,915,727 downwards.
GATGATCGACACTGCATATACTCTTATGATACAATTTCTCTCCAGCTAAATGTCTGTCCTCAATGCCCCAAGCAGTCGGCGTTTCATAGATTTACCGTCTGAAAGGGTGTGTTTGAGTTCCGTACGTCTAAACATTATCAGAGTCTCCACATAATTAAACGGAATATAAAAATCTCTTGGGCTTTCTTCAATGCTTTCACAGATAAGCTTCAGCATCCACAAAAATGTGGGGGGCAACCCAACAGCGAATAAATCCCATTCGTTGATTGACATAAGTTTAGCTATAGCCGAGGTTGTCCAGTAAACAGCTGCTGGTTGGAATAGTAGAAGACTAGGCTCTGGTTGGGTACAATTATCGTCATCTTCTTCGCCTTCTTCGTCAGACAAGGCGGAAACAGGTACAATCTCAGGATGTAACTCCAACATTTTAGCGCCGTAGCGGTTTGTCTCGCCGTATGGAGTCCGCGCGTTCTTTGACTGGACAGCGCAACGTGAGTTGATAAAGGGCGTCGTTAGTCTGGCCTCTTTATAGGCAGGACCTTTCTGCATTTTTAGACTATGTGGAGGATTGGCCTTCTTAAGGGCACTGGCTAAAACTCTTGGATTCCGTGCGAACACCAACGACGAAGAGGAAAAATCTTGCTTAAGTAGACCATATTTCGATTCGTCGAATTCAATCAATTGCTCAGCCAAACCATGTGTGCCCAGGATACACGGACGAAAGCTCGGAATTCTTTTCGTAGGCGTGAACGGTTTTGGGTAGGTTTCAGAAAGTTTTTTAATAAAAGATAAAAGGGCTTTTTCTTTTTCCGGTGGCTCCTCGGTACTGCTATTGCAAAGCAAGAAACCTTCGTTTTCGGCATAACGAAGGACGTATTCAGGATCCATTTTGTCCAACAATTCTTTCCGGATTGCAGTAGGGACATGCGTGCGTTCAATGGAGATCCGCCGATACTCGATGAAACGAACCCATTCCTTCCACACAAACAAGGGTTTTATGTCCGAAGTTGCTGGCTGGTGGCTTTCATAGTCGTCATTTCCATTTTCGGCGGAGGCTTGTCTGCGAGAGAAGCCGGAGGAGGGCTTTAATTTCAGTAACTCGTTGTATTTCGCGGCAAAATCGGATATTTTGTACTCCGTTGTTCCATCTAGACCCATGACAAACTTTATAGAGACGAGAACCTAACACAAAAAATACATACAAAACTTAGCTAACAAAAATCTATTATGTTTGAATGCTGTCAAATGTCATTACCAAGGCGGCGGCGTAAATGGTCTGACGGTCAACCTTATTGCCAAACGGAGACAGCTTCCATTCATCAAGATTGCTTTCTGAAACAAGCTTATCAAAATGTCTCACAAATACGATCAGTTCATCTGTTTTCCAAATGGTAAATAAAGCCCTATATTAGGTAAATAAAATAAATTGGGCTTAAGAAACACGTAAACACAAACCAGGTAACTGCAGATCACGTATGACTTTAGATGCCAACAAATAAGCTGGAGGCTTTGGCACCAATGAAATATTTAACATCGTTAAAAGCCGGGCTGTGTTTTGGCGAAAAATTCTCGAGTTTGGAGCCCCTTCAGAGCGACTAGATGAAAGACCTCCCAATACCAGCGAATCCGTCCGACTAACCGGCATCGTAGGCGGTAAAAGTCGATGCGCTGCGTACAATGGTATATGGCCTTCACGTACCCATCTGTCACGGAGCATGAATTTTAAAGCATAGCCCAGAAATTAGAAAATGATGAACTGGAGCAGAAAAAAAAAAAAAAATCATCACCTTGACAAGTCGCCGTAGGATATTACTTCACCTTTCATGAGAAGGGCCCCGTGAAGAAACGCCAAAAGTTTATGCAGCGTCATATACTCTGGATCGTTATAAGTTGTTTTGGGAGCTGTATAGTCTTTCGTCTTTTTTGCTCGAAGAAGGTCAGTATATAGTTCACCCTCAGGAAAGCATTCAGGAACTGCATGTTTCATGGTATACATGCGGGGTAATTGGTAAACGCTATACATTTAAAAAAAAATACTTGAAAAAATTCCTTTTCACGTATACGATATGAATTTACTTTGTTCTTTTTTTTGCCTTAGCCTCTGCCTCAGCCTCCTTCAGTGATTCCGCCCGTTCTATGTCGGTGTCTGCTCCGCTAAGCGCCAGTTTCATGTAGGAACTCTGAAATGGCATGGTTGAATAATCTAACTTAATTCGACTAGACAACGGAAGCATACCTTGATTTTCCGTCTTTTCGTGCGCTTTTCGCTCAGTGACAATTCTTCATCGGGGGTGTCTACCAACTGATCTTTCTTTCTGTAGTAGGTCCTACACGTCATGGCCCTTCAAGAATTCAAAAGAGAATTAAATTTTTACCCAAACATTAATAACAACAAGTACTTACATTTTTTTGGGGGCAAACAACAAATCCTTGGGTTCATCATTTTTATTCTTTCCTTCCTGCGATCCTTGGTCAGTAGTTTGAGAAAACCAGTTTGGTAATATTGATTGTTCTTCATCAATGATTGCTTCCTCCTCTTGTTCATTGTAAGCTGGAGCTGCAACTGGGTATTCGCAATATGCAATTTTAATTCGGGCCAAGTATGCAGCCCACAGTTGGTGTACACATTGTTTGATTTTAGGATTCGCTCCACACCTAATCAATGCATCAGTCATCTTGATAAGGATGAAGTTGAAACCGTCGTACAAACACCATTCTTGAATCAGTTCTATAGTTTAGATTAAGTACAAAACTGTTAACAAAAAATAAAATAAATTTTAGTCAGTAGAAGCTTACTGTTTTTTTCGTCAATTTTGATTTGCTTGGCAGTTTTGGCAGCCTGACTTTTCAACGATGGGGTGTAAATACTCTGATTTCTCTGTCCAAAATCTTCACACTCTTCTTCAATGTGATCCTGAAAACAAATGAAATCAGTTGTTATCACAAAGTTGGTTTCCAGCAATTCTTTTAGGGGAAAACTTTTCATACGGGAACAACAGTAAGGCACTCTGAACAAACTTGTCGGCCATCGACTTGGTGGAAAACACTTTTCCCGCACTCGATGCACGTGTACTTTTCACTGTGCCTATTCATTTTAGATTTTACGTGCAAGATCGCTCAAGACTAAATTATTTCTATCACTTGGAGGTCATATAATACAGATTAACTACACATGCTGTACATTATGAAACAATGACTAATACTCTAACTTAAAAAGATTTTGGAAAAACATCAAAAGAAAACCGGGAAAGATTGTAAACACATGTTCAAATGCAATAAGCATGAACCACGAGCGTAAAATGCAGCCTACAGTTTTCAACGTGAGTTAAAGCGCCAAAACGGCGCAAACGGATAATAGTAGCGGCTATAAAAACATTTCAACGATAATCGATATTTTAGGCGATATGTTTTGTATCGTCTGTAACGGTGATGAAATTACTTTGCGACTTTGCGAGAGGCATTTGATCTTCCGATGAAGGCTGAATACAACAAGGCGCACACAAAAACTTTTTTTGTCCTAATTTTATATGGCAAATTTTCCTATTTATCAAGTTTTCAAAACTTACTCAAAAACTATAAGGGAAATAATGTGAAGAAAACGGGAAGAAGAAACGTGATTTTATCCCAAAACCCCAACTGTTGCGGGTTTCTAAATAAAATAAAACTTCTTTCCTAATTTATTTTTGAGAGGAGGATTTTATATTCAGATCAAAGGGCAACCATGAGTTCACGGGAGTGAAGAATTATTATAACAGGAGTGATTCTATTTTCCCCAATGGTTTCAGTCCGACGCAAAATTTACATATTGTTGTACTAAAAAATTGTCTTGAGCCTTATGCAATTTCTTTAGTAAGAAGCTTGAAAACTTCGGAAATGTACCTATTGTTACTACTTTTATTATATTTTATTACACATTAAAACTTGATAAAGAATTGATAATGAAGGTGGTTACTGTTGATGAGCCAGTGGTTTCTAAATAAAATTTTTGTTATGCATATTTCTACATCCAGCAACACACTACAAATTTGAAAAATCTAGATTTTCTATTAATCCCAACAAGCAATTTAGCCTCAAAAAATTTATTATGTGGTAACATTGTGCCACATTAGTTTTTATTAACAGTAAGGAAAACAGGTGCACTTTTTTTTTTTGTGGATACTGCAAAAATAAATTCTCTAGAAAACAAGAAGGATAAAGCTTGAATACTTTCTTATCACTCACTTCTTTTCGTGCTGGTTGAGGCATGTTGCTAGATGTTTCCTTACTTGAGACACAGTCATTTGAGTTGTCCCCATCTGGGCCAGACAAAATTTGTGCTTGGACTTGTTCTTCTTCCATTTCAAATACGTTAGATGCTATTTTTTATGCTTTTTGAACAGAAAGCAAAGAAATTTCACTGTAGGGGATGAACAACTACCCTTTCTGCACTTGACATGTAGAAAAGAAAGCAAGTTAACGTCGGAGTTTCCCTCGATTTTTCTTGCAACAATTTGAGTTAAACGACCGATTGCCTTTAAGGTTATTTAACTTTTGTGACAGACGCTATTCAGGAGAGAAGAATTGTAATCTTAAAGTAATTAAACTTTCAAAATTATAATTTTTAAATCACACTTTGAAGATTTCGATTCTTCGACGCCACTTATCTTGGCTAATGCCTTTGATGTGTGAAGTGGACCTAAGGCTCAATATATGCTAGCTGCCTGCGGTAAAATGTCAACAACTTTAAGTCTTTAACTGTCAATGTCAACTGTCGTGAAGTGTCAATTGTCAAGTAAACTGAAGTGAAACAGTTTATAGCCTTTACTGTTGGCCCTTTTTCTTTTTACCACTAAACAGTCTTAGAAATAAATAAAAAATGTGTAACTAGCAATACTCAAAAGTTTTGCCTGAAAGCTGAAACATGGCTTCCGTTTATTGAGAGACACACTGTGCAATGGTGCCACACTGCCACTGCGTTAATGTACGATTCAGCAAAAATGGCAAAAAAAATTGCGAAATTTGGAAACGGACGGGTTCTAGAATACACAATTTTTTTATTTAAAAAAATAAAATAAAACTTACCATTTTCCAATACCCAGCCTTGTCTGAAAATTTGATGTCATTGTGCAATTGATTATTAACAAATGAATGCTAGAAATGCAACAAGAAAAGAAAAAGATTACAGTTTCAAATATTTTCATATTATGTTTTGTGTTTTAAAAAAATCAACGAACACAAACTTGCACATGAAATTACCATTGAATTTAACTGAACATTTCCAATTCTTGAACTTTGTGAAAACGACCGATAGATGGAAATAGTGAATCTAGCACCGTTACAGAGGAAAATAAAATCTAAAGTAAAAGGGCTATTAGGTAATAAAAATCAGAAGCCTATGGGGCGTAAAAAATATGTCACTAAAGTCTCCATATAAGAATCACGTGATCTTCAAAAGGAACGAACCTTCGAGCACATTCGTTCACTTACCGCTATGTACACTTGATGCAACAAATTCACGCGTTTGTCGCTAGATGTGACAATTTGCAAAATTTCCCGTGTTTATGCAAATAAAAAAATACACACGTATATATCAAGGAACACGACTGTTTCTTTTTTTTGCCCGTATCTGCTTATCTGGCACTGCCAGACACCCCATCCTGCAACAAAAAAGAATAAAACTCTCTTCTCTGTGCTGAACGGCTTGACATGGTCTGTTGTCTCGTCGCAGTCATTCTCTTTCCCAGTACGGGCGAACTGGATCCAACCGGCTTCTTATTCAAATGAGTTTGCACTTTTCCGCGCCAGAGACCTGTTCAGGCTTTTGGAAGAATTACATTCCAAAGATATAGTATAAGAATTTATATTTTTTATTATCGAAAAACGTCAGCCCTGAGGAAAAACCGGAAATCATTTATGTGAATCGAACCGCTACAAGAACGGAAAAAAAAAAGGAAAAACAACGAATAAAAGAATAAATTCAATGATCCGGAACATTGTTGCATCATTGTGTGGTTTGAGGAAAAAAAAACAAAATCAATCCCTCGTTATTCAACGAAACAAAACCATTGCGTAACGCTAAGCCTTGTTCCAGTCTCGGGATTTTTCATTTTTTTTTTTTTTTAATTCTCTTTTTTCCCGCGATCAAAGAAAAAAAAATGTTAGTTACTCCCACAGTTACAACGAACTCGCGTGTGACGATCGCAACGGAAGGAGAGGGGAGACCAGACTAAAGTCTGCGCCATCATCAAATCAGTGCGCACACAACAGAACGTGTACTAGTACACGTAACACATAAACATTTTCGTTTGTTTTTGTTTGTTTTTTCTATTTAAAAGGAACAGTTGGAAATGTATTCATGGCGCAAGAAATCTGTACAGACATTTCCCAATCGCTTATTGATAGTTGAACACACAGTTATACAGCAACGCCAGCGTGACAAATGGAAAATAACATGAGGCGCAGTAATTTTCTTTACAGACACAGTTTATGTGGGAACGCAAAAAAACAAAACAATTCAGACATTTTTTTTTTTTTATGTTTGGTCCGCATGGCGCACTTTTTCGATGCGAAATTTTTGCAGATGAGCCGAGAAAAGAAAAATATTAGAAAATGATCCACAATTCCTTTTTTTTTTTTTTTTTTTTTACACAATACGCGTACAAGAGATAAATCGCCGAATCATATTGGGAATCTAATGATTCAACGGGATCGAAAAAAAAAACAAAAAATGAGATCGGCGGGCTCTTAAAAACTTTATGGACATCCTGAGGCAAATTTTTGTTTTTGTTTTAACAAAAAAAGAAAGAAAAACAAAAAAGTACTGTTTTAGATTCTCATCTACGTCACTGGATAGTCCGTCTTTCAACATTTTTTTTTTAATTAAACAAAACAAGCAAAAAAAAAAAAAAGGTAAGAAAAGAGATTTTTTGATTGGTTGATTCAACTTGTTTTGTTTCTTTCCCCTTTTTTTTATCAACATAAGTTTTCTGCATTTTTTTTTTTGTCGTAGACTGAGCTGGAATGACTGGGTTCTTCATTAAGGGTCTACATTTTTTCTCATGGAAAAAATCGAATTGTGAAAAGCCATTAATTCCGGACAATAAAAAAAAAAAAAAAATGAGGATATACAACAAAAAGATATAATAATAAATTGGCCACTTTGATCCGGAAGACTCGAGATATAGCGGAACGCCATACTGGAATTCAATTTAATATTTTTTTTTTTTCTTTTTCAACTCGATAAATATGACAAAAAAAAAATGAAACAAAAGAAAACGCCAAATGTTTTCACCCTGAATTTCCGAAACATCCCATCCCCCCCCTTCACAACATTGATGTTGTTATCGCTACTTGGCTCGACTCTTGAGTTTTGTTCCATTCTTTTTAGCGGCCGCAGCGGATGCGAAAGCCGACCCAGACGGAATAGATTTCTTGACGAGTTTCATGCGTTGACGCTCCTGAATTTTCAGCCGTAACGTGTTCAACGTCGTGGGGCTAGCTCCAGTGCCCAGCTTGACGTGTTTGCCCGTCAGAGCTCGAGGTGAGCGTTTCTTGCCGTGAGAGAACCCGCCAGCGTCCATGTCCTCCTCTTCCATCTCGCCTTCACCGTCCGATCCGCTGATGGATGCCGCGACAGCCGGTGAGCTCGGCCCACCCGAAATCTGCCATTAATATTATTATGATTATTATCTATTCGGTTAAAGTAGTGATCATAAATCTTTCCTCTTCCCACACAGACACACACACAGAGGTGGAGGAGAGGAGAGAAAACGAGTATCGTACCTGTCCGGAACCGGTTGCTGGATCGGTGGCAATCTGTTGTTGCTGTGCGGCTTGAAACGATTGCAGCATCTGCGTGTAACCGTAGCCAAAAAGCCCGAGGAGCCAAGGTGATGCTGACGACAGGTAAGATGACGAAGACGAACTACTCGAACTGCCCGCTTCGCTTCCATCTTGCTGTTGCTGCACCAGCAATTGTTGATAGTGATGCTGAATCATCTGCTGTTGTCGCATCAACATCTCCATGGCTGCAGATCCGGCCGGCTCTCCTGACCTGCTACAATACAACAACAACAAAAAACACGGCATTAATACATCTACGAGAAAACGAGTTCTAACCGACGGTATCCACTCACGCCGTGCTCGTTAAAATAGTTTTGAAATTTTTTTTTTAATTGGGGGACTTTCTCCCGAGACTGGACATGGTGGGACAACTTTCAAATACAAAAAAAAAAAATAAAATAAAATAAAATAAAATAAAAAAGCCGAGATATGGTAATCTCACCTGGATGGAAGGACAGATTCAGAGGCTGTCCGTCGCAAAAGGAATTCCAGTTGACTGTTATCAGTGGCCGTTCGGAGAAGGTCCGAATTGCTCGTAAAATGCTTTCTAGACGACGAGCTGTTCCCTGAGTGTGTTGCCGGATGAAAGGTCGTGTTGCCCGACCCGGCCAGTCGTGATTCACTCATGCATCGGAATTTTAACGTCTCGGCCGCCGAGGCGGATGAGGTGGCAGTCGATTTCTCCGCGGGGGCGGATAAATTGGCAGGTTTCGACTCTGGCAAATCACCCGATAACCAGGGCGTCCTGTATCCGGCAATATCGGCGTGAGACATGGATCGATATTTGAGCGAATCGGCAGCGCTGTGCTCGGCCAAGGCCGGCGGCGGAAGGGGATCTTTAAATCCGTGAATCCTTCGTTTTTTGGCGGCAACAGCCGCCGCAGGTGCCAAACAGCTTTCGGATACGGATCGGTTGGTGAGGTCGACGCTACGGCACCTGGTCGAAAGTTGGCTCAAATCAATCGGCGAATCTGGGGTGCCATCAACTGGTCCGTCATCCATCACGACGCAATTCCTGGAACTCTCCATCTTCTCAAAATCCATCATATTATTCGCGTTTCTTGGAACACAGAAAGAGAGAACAATTGTTTGTGTACGTCTTCCGTTTTTGGTTTTTTGGTTTTTTAATTGGAAAAATCGCCGCCAGGGAAGGTTATGATGCGAACAAAAAATCACTGGAACATCCGAAATGGTCGACCGAGTGCATCGTCACTGCGTTCGCATCATAATTCAACAGCTATCTAGAAAAGAATTAAAAATAAATAAGTAAGAAAAACAATTGATTGAAGGGCGTTACGAAAAAAATATAAAATTTATAATTTCAGGTAACGATCGCGGTTTAATATCCTAGGAGTTTTTTTTTGTGTGTTCGCTCCAACAACAAAAAAAATTGCGCTAGGGATGAGAAAAAAACGGTATTCCCTTTTTTGATGGATGATGTAATAATGGGATCACGCGATAATACCATCAGCGCGGAGATATACGCAAAGGGGGGAGGCCCTCCCCCTCATGGGTAATCATCATCACATATGCGGTGGTTAGTCCCTTTATTCTTCTTCTTCTCCTTCAGTATAAAAATAACACGATCCATCTGTCATTTGCGGTCGATTTTTTTGTTTTGTGCGCCATTAAAAAATAAAATGCAGCGTCTAAAAATTAGTTTTCTTTTGCTGAATAAAATATATCCCCCCCTATGATGAATATCGCATTGGTATCCTAAAGGCGAATGCGGGAACATGAATTTCAAAGCTGCCTTTTCTTGAATTTCGTTTTCAATTTCTAATGGCGCCACACGTTGTAAAAAATAAAAAAAAGGCAGACGGGAATGATAATCAGCTTTCGCCTCACTTGCATATTATCAAACTTTTGTGTGTGTGTGTGTGTCTAGTACAGTAGGTTTTGTGGTGGCACACTATCTAAAAATAGAACAGCAAAATAAAAATATTTGTTAAAAGATTGCCGCCATCTTTCTCTATGACGCCGAGCTGTTTGCCCTTGTCGAAACCTTTGCCGACGTTTCTCAGGTACGACACACCAGGTGTGTGTGTGGAATTCTCTTATTGACGTCACAGATTCAGATCCTATTTGACGTCGTTCAAAACCCAGAAGAAACATAACTTGTTGTCAATAAAAAAGTAAGACTATTTTTACAGCTGATCGAATGACACGGAGCGAGATAACATGGCAAACCAATCAAACAATCGAGATTATCGATTTTGTAGACTATGACAACAGTTAGATCTTTATACCTTGTACGCTAATGAAACCAGTCGGATTGGTTCATTTTCTCTTTACTTAGATATTTTTGTTTTACTTTTGCCATGGCTTTGAATAATTCCATTCCTCTTCTAGTCTTCGTGTGTGTGTGTGACAGGTGGGTCGTGAGGTCATTAAAAATGAAATAAAACAAGAACAGACAAACAGCGAGCACCGGATTGAAGCTTGCACTAACTAGTTTTCTCTCATGACTCGTTGCATCTATGATGTCTTCGTTATCTAGCGCTAGACGTGTGTACGAGTCACGCGGGAATCACGGTGGATTCAAAGTAATTTTCTTTTTTTTCCCTCCACTCAGTTATTCTAAAGAACTGAAATTCATCAAATGCCAATGACCTGGCCCGTGAGAATTAGGAAAAAATTCGCCAATAAAATTGCCATTAAAAAGGGAGGAGTTGTGGCAAACACATTTTTTATTCTACTAGTTTTAACCAACGTCCCTTTATTCTACATTTCTCCATCTAATCGAATGTTGATCAAAATGCCGTTTTGGCCAAAAATCGGTTGACGCACACACACACACAAAAACAACTTTGGCGAGAAAGGGGGGAAGGAAATGGTCAAGGTTACAAAACATGGAGGATCGTTAAGTCACCACCGAAAAAGGGGTTTCGTGCTGCACAACACTGTTGTAAAAAAACACACACAACACTTTTTTTTTGGCAAACATGTTTACGTCGTTCGCAAGAAAAAAGGCAGGTAAACCGGTTTTTAGGGGGTGCATTTATAATAGGCGAAAGGGATGGGGGGGATATGCGTTGTAGAAAAATATCTTTAAGGGGTTCTTCTTCGTCTATTGTCCACGTTCAGCGTGACGGATTGTTATACTCTTGTGGAAGAAGCACTTCCCCCCCTCATCTTCCGAAGGGTCTAACAAAAGGGGGGGAAAAAGAGGGTTCCTCTTTCGCAAAACAAATCGCGCAAAAAAAATTTTCACACGCGCAGATATGAAATTTAAAAAAAAAAAAAACAACCCCGCAAAGTTCATCGCACTCTTCAGGGCGTGTACACGAAACATGTCGGTCAACGAACCGTTTTACCACATGAGTTGTTTGTTTCTTTTTTCAATTGGTTATTATCTATTGCAAGAAGACTAAGAAGAAGAAGGAGATTCTGTGTTTATGTTACACATGGGTTTATCATCAACTGAAATCCTTCCGCAGCTGACCTTTTTGTTTCTTTAAAAAAAAAAAAAAAATGACTCAATTGAAATAATTAAAATGTTAAAAATAAAAAATTTAAAAATGATTCAACAATCAAAATGGCCGTCCGTTACGAAGTTCAAAGTCGATAAACACGCAACCATAAAATAAAGTGTTTCCAACTGCGACATTTTTCTGATGTTATCCATTGACAATGCCCCCCTCCAAATTTGGACGTTTCAAAAAAAAAATTAAACATTGACACTGTTACATGACGATCGATTTCTTAAACGCTTTTGGGAAGGCTGTGGGCCCGAGTGGACTAGGTACGTTTTTTAAAAAAAGATTTCGTTCGACGGTCGACCTTTTAAGAGATAAACAATGGACATCCGTAATCTTAATCACGTCGTAGAGCATTGGGTATAATAGATTTAAAATTCAGGGTTTCTAAAAAAGGAAACTAGGCAAATACGAATTGTGTCGTCCATTTTTGTTTTTTATCTCGTTTTTTTCTTTTCTTCTCTCCCCACTGAAGCGACTGTTTTGCTCGTCAAGTGAAAAACAAATCAACAAGTGGGTGTGGTTCACTGCAAAGAGAGTAGGAAACAAAATGTTTTGGGCATCTTTCGGGATAATGACGTGACGGTTGCAAATGACGAAACTTAACGAGCACACGCAGCTGTTTCATGTTTTTTTTAGAAAAAGGGTGGGGGATATAGGGGAGGAAAAAGTAAATGAACTCGAGTCTATGCGAATTTTTGTTCTTTTTTGCAAGGAATTCTAATCAAGTCATGAATAATGAATAAACTGGACGTTGTTTAAAAAAAGAGAATGTTAACATTTTAACGATCGGATGATGAACGAAAAGACATGCGACCATCTGGTAGATCGTTCTGAAATTTAAAAAAAAGCGCCACTTGTTGTTACTGGGTGCTAATAAAAAAATTACCATGAATAACAATTTTGGTCAAAATAATCGTTTGATGTGGGTCAGGGATGGTTGAACAACTCTTTAACGTATCAACCATGACCGTCTTTTTTTTTATTGTATTGTGTCATAGTTTCTTTAATTCGTATTCGGCTACTAAGAAAAACTAAAGAAAAAAAGGTAAAAAAAAAACTGCAAAAGTCGTTTGTCTGCCAAAAAAGAGGGGCTTTCAACTCGAACGAGCTAATGGTAAAATCGTGTCTTTTCACGCATACTTGACGGAAGATCGAGAGCGAACTTTCGTTTGTGGTGTAGGGTATGTTATTTAATCGCCGGTAGCAACAGTCTGTGGGGCCAACAGTTGTCACAGACTCCCGGGAAAAAAACGACGGCCATTTTGAATTTTTTTTTTTTGGGTTTTGAAAAAGTCAAAACTTTTTAGGTAGGTCGTGCAATCTACCCAGAAAAAAAAACACAAAGTTGAGTTCACAGCTATTTTTAGTTATCACTCGAAAAAAAAGGGGGGCGGGAAAGACACGTGCAAATGGTAGGCCTCTTTGATACTTGTCGTGATTCACGTCGTCATGCAAACATTTTTTGAAACGGCATTTGCAATCATAGAGAAGAAAGAAAAAAAAAAGAGTTCATTGTCTCATTATCTAAGAAGAGCGGAAGCCATTCGAATATGTTGAACCTGTTCTCGTTCAACGATCCTGTTCTTTAACTGCGATTATGCACAGAATCTAGATTACCATTTCTAGCTAAATGAACTTTGTTGACCATGGTGACTTAACACTCGACACTAGTTGTAACGCAAAAAAAAAAAGAAAAACGTGCTCGTTAAAATCTTCACCCAACGTTCGGATTGAAAAACAATTTTTTTTCCTGCGGGATCCGACAAAAAAGAATTGACGGGGGGAGGGAGCGAGTTATCAAGATGACGTCACGCACCACGGACAACAAAAACAAATGAGTCCTCCAGTCTGCCATCGGGCGAGACAACCACATTCGCACACACATTCACAACAGGCATTGAGAACAAGCGAATCAACGCGCGAGTTTTTGTTGCGTTGTCCCCATTTCTCAATCGTGAAACACAATCCGCCTCCCATTTCGCAATGATTATTAAAAAAAGGGAATGTTTCATGTTTTGTTTGGTTGTCTCTCTTTTCGATTGACCAAGTTCGTGACGAAAGGAAAAGAACAAAAAGTGATTACTCACCGATTACGAGCACCGACTTTTTTTTTCCTGTGAAGAACAACGTGTTGGAGTCTCGATTGCGTTGTAGAATACGAACGTAAACTTTTTTTCAAACACTAAGAGAAACTTAAAGAGTGGAGGAAAATTTTAAGTGGAGGAAAATAAAAGGAGGAAGACAGAGAACGATTTCGTTCGTGACTGGACTGCGCTGAATGCGCCGACAGTGTGAGGAATAGGGAAATGGATGCGGACGACCACCGAGGCGGTTGGAGCACGACTGACGCGACACCTGCACTGCATTGCATGCAGAACAGCGTAGCACTGCAGCGCCACGGTGGTCGAAAAAGCGAAACTTGCCTGAAAAAAAAAAAGGATACCAAAATGACTGGGCATTTTCTGGATTGTCACGCACGTGGAACACCTGTTTCCTCTCTCGATTTTTGGGGTTCGTTTCCTTTTCATTTGTTTTGTCGTCTTGCACATTCTTGTACATCATGTCAATCTTTTCCGACAATGTCTTTGCACGAGAGACAAAAAGAACTGGCCAACATTTCCTATTGCAAAATCTGACGAGAAAACGTTCGCACGTCGCCACCATCTTTTTACAGCCGATAAACTTTGGCGGGTTGGTGGGGTACTTTCGCGAAACAAAGTGATGTGCTTCAACAGTTTTCATCGTTTCGTCTCGCAAATGTTCCACATTGTTTCGTGACAAAAGATTTTAAAAATTGGATTGTCTTTTCGTGTTTCTTTTCCACTAATCTACGACCGCAAACTCGAAGGGGGAAAAAACTCAAAAAAAGATAGATTGACGTCACATGACGATCACGACGCTGCCAATGTTTTTTTTTGTCTCCTGGCCATGGCCGTTTACCTGGAAAATCTCGTTAAAAACATTCGAAAAAATGTATTCGTGTTTTGTTTTTCTCGTTTTTCCAGGGTAACAAAAAACGTTATCTCATTTCCGAATAATTCGTGATTTCAAAATGAATCCCGCAACTTGTTTTCTTGTTCAAAATTTGGTCGTCCATCTTTCCCCCCCTACCTCATCCGTTTCACGCTCGTTCATTTTGTATTCATTCCACAGGGTAAAGAAAATTTTAAATTCCGTGATATTCTTAACTGGCACGGGCTGCTGTTGCTATTTATATCCTCCATACAGGTACCACACATTCAAGTGTGACCTTCAAATGGAGCCTAACCAGCAATCGTACACGAATGGCGTGCTAGTTAACTTGTGTCGGCAATCATTTCTTTTCAACTATTTTCTGAATTTTATTAGTGGATGAAACTATTATTACAGTTGTTTAGTATTTATCTTAAAACATTTATCTTTGTTGTTGACGTAGACTCAGAGTTCCCCCTCGCTTTAACCCAAAAGGGCACGATAAGATAACCCACATTGCGGCTGGAACATCATCAACCCTCCCACCGAAACTGAAAAAAAAAAAAAGGTAATTTTTTTTTTTGGAATCTCAATGTTTCTTAAAGGTAATGGGAGCTTTCTTGTGTTTTGCCTCATATTTTTATACAGCTCGTTATCATTCAGTGTAGTATCCACACACAAAAAACAAGGCCGGGAAGTTCTTTTCTATTTTTGTGTAAATCATTTAAAATTTTTCTAAAATTGTGTTTGTTACACTGGAGATTAAGAGATCGACTGAAAAAGATAACGACTGTATAAAACAATGGTAATCATTTTGAATTGTTTTGGGTGTGGAGAGTTCTCTATGCTCCTAGATGGGAACGTACACAATGAACTGCAAGGTCCGCCTAAGATAATCCATGGCCTGGAAAACGAAAATAGAAACATTTGATTCCTTCCTATTTAAAAAAAAAAAATTATGACATGATAAACTTAACGATTATTATGATGCTGTTCGGGATCGTTAAGACGCGAATCCCTGAAAAAAATAAAAAAGCCGTTGCAATGAAAACTGACGAGAAAGAAATAAAACGTGATGAGAGAGGGTAGAGAAGTGCTGAAAAGGTGGATCGATACTTTGAGAACGGTTGCCTCCGTGTGTCTATATTTAGCCTAGCCGGCAGGTAGACGCAGCCGAAAGAACTTGACTCTTTTCTTTTAGGGGAAGAAACATCCAATCAATAAAGAACCACAATATTCTCTATTTTTTATTCTGATTTGATGCTATTTTTATTTTTTGAAGGTCACGACGTGTTGTTTTGGTGAAAAACAACATTTCAAAATGATGGTAATTTCTTCTTTGTGGTTAAAGAAAACAAACCCCTCCTGTTGATCGCCCGTTTAAAAGAAAATCATCATTCAGGTAGAGAAATGCATCTCTGTCGGTTTGCAGGTAAAAATATGTAATTTCATAAAAGATTAATGTTTCTATTTTTAAACACATAAATTGAGTTTGTCCTCATTTGTGGACTTGAGCTGCTCGTTACTTCACTTGATTGGGGGAGTTTCATCGAATTTCATAATTTTCGTGTTGTTTTACCGGTTTTTTAAAAACCTCCATTTCGCGATGCAAACAGAAATTGAAGAAGAAACAGTCGTGTCGAGCAAAACGATTCAGCCATCCGTCAGGTTGACAGAATAAGGGGAGGGCGATTGAACAGGGGGGAGAAATGAGAGGCATTTTTTTTTTTTGTTTCTTTTCGCCATTTATGTATATGTAAAAACGAAATTCGGCGTTATACTATCTACCTGCTATATACCTTTACACGTGTGTGTGTGTTGGTTATTTTCAGAATTTCCAAATTAAGGGTCTTTCTTCATCACACCTGTTTTTCAGTCTTGTCGATAGTCAATCATTCTCCTTTTTTTAAATTTTTTATGCTAACATGCACAAACAAACCATGGAGAAATAATCGTGAAAATTCGAACCAAAAAGAGTTGCTAAAAATATTCAAACATTGATTTTCGTATTGTGTGAATGTAGCAATCTGTTGATCGCTGGAGCTGAAGAAAAAAAAAAAAAAAATGATGTGTGCAAAACAACATACCGGACGTATCACATGACCCTTGTTGTTCCATTTTTATTTTTATTTCAAAATGCGCACATTGGTTCCAGCATAGATCCTTG
The DNA here is from genome assembly GCF_020631705.1 of Daphnia magna. Lineage (NCBI taxonomy): Eukaryota > Metazoa > Arthropoda > Branchiopoda > Diplostraca > Daphniidae > Daphnia > Daphnia magna. The sequence continues at coordinate 10,899,305 of NC_059185.1, read as the reverse complement.
TACGCTTGTCTAAATATTGCCATTTGATCCTTTTACCTCTCTCAGCCTTTTCTATTTCTCGCGCAAGATAAAAGATTGGTGATCCCTTTTTTGTGTGTGTGTGTGTGTGTCCAGTTTGGCAGTTGAAGGGATCAGTTTTTATTGTTTGATTTCTGTCGGATGGATACCGGATCATTCGAACGGAAGACTATTTTTTCAATTGTACCCCTTTTCTGCATGATATCCATCGAGAAATGTTGGACGTGTTTCACATTCCCCAATAGCAAATTGGGCTTGTTTTATTTTTTTTTAAAAAGGAAGAGAAGTTGTCGAAGCTTAGCTACATTTCGTATGGGTGAGAAGAGACTCAAAATTGATATCGATTGAGATGATCGTCTAGACGAACAACAGAATCCACCAGACTCTTTTGTTTTCCAAAGCATGGGAACACAAAGAAACTAGGCTATACTCTAATAAAGCAGTTACAACAATTCATCAACCAGTTTCTGTTTTTGTTTTGTTTCATTTTTATTTATTCAAATCTCAGGGTATTTTTTTTTTGTGTGTATTTTCTTTTTTTCTTTTCTTTCGTGCTTCTCGATAACGATCATCGAGAGAAAAGCAAAAAGAAACAAATGTTGTTGTTGTTACGCCGAGAAAGAAACAAGAAATTCTTGCACAGTACGCAATCAAAAAAACATGTGTTTCACACGAAACTCCCAGTTACACGTTGAATAATAATTGAAAAAATAATTCATTCTCATTTGTTGTTATAAATGGCGAGCATACTCGGAAAATTGGCACAGCTATTAAAAACTGTACACACCATATCATCAATTGAAATTGCAAGAAAATCAAATATAATAAACCCCAGGGCTTGGACAAATGTTTTAGAGCTCATAGCACATGTTTTGTTGTTGCTGCCAAATGACATTATACAAAATATACTTAGCGTACGATCAAAAGGAAAGAAGTCAACAAAAAAAAGAAATTGTTTATGTCATAATAATTGATAATAATATAAGGCCAAAGGTGTACAAGTATATAGTGAGCACAGCGCGATAAAATAATCAAACAAACAAGAAAAAACGTAAGTCACCGAACGAAATGATGGAGAGGCACATTGTATACACACACACACGTGAAGGCTATTTAAATGGTCAAGAAGAAAACGTGTTTCTTTAACTCTCTTCATTAACAAGGTGAGCAAAAAAAAAAAATGCTAAAACAATTCAAACAAATTAGCAAAAGGACAGGTTTTGTTTTTTTTTTCTGTCGTGTCTCCTTTACTCGTCTCCAAAAACAAATCGGTCACCGAAAACAAGGTGGTGTCTGTCGTGTCAGTTACGTAATACTATTGTCAACAGCGGAGGGGGGGGGTACGAAAGACTCGATGGATTTCAAAATATAGAAAAAAAAAAAAACCGACAAAGCAAAAACAAAAGAATTGTTTTTTTTTTTTTTTCAAATACACACACACACAAATAGTATACATATATAAATATATATATACCCCACACGTACACACATGGCATGTCTTTCGATTGCGTCTGTCGGGATTGTTTCGTCAACTTCTCTCTCAAGGCCACACCGTCTCAAGGTGAATTGATTTTATTATTACTATTTTTTAAGTAGTTGTGTATGTCGTCTGAAAGAAGATGAATTTGGATGTCCTTTTTTTAATGTTGTGGGGTGACTTGAGATCGTGATAACTGCGTTCGCCCGTGTCAACACCGACCATTTTCGGCAAGTACCAGGAAGGAAGAAATCGTTATATACGAGAAATGGAGGAGGGGGGGGGGGGCGCAAAAATTAAAAAAAATTTCAAAAAGATTTGTTTGTTTTCACGCGTAAGGCAGAGAGAGAGAGAGAGGATCTAGAGCGATGGTTACAATCATTCTTTGGTTGGCCATGATGTGGGACGATGAAGAGGAGAAATTTAATTCTCGAAAATTTATTTACATACAATGAAGGATTGTTAAGTCAATCATTCCAAGTGAGGGGGAGGGCAAGAAAAGAAAAAAAAAAAGAGAGGCACTTGGACAAAAAAAAAAATAAAGGTCGATGTTTCAATTTAGCCCCAAACCTCAAAAAGAAAGAAAATTGAGAGTTTTTTTTTTTTTCCCGGCGGATTCACGCAACAATTTTTGTTTTCGTCGTATCGGATCACGTATTTGTTCCAAACGGATGGGAAACGAAGAACAACAGTGGTAGAAAGACACCAAAAAAAAAAAAAGAGCGCGATTTTGTTCGAATCGATTGTCATCATGTCATTAATAATCAATAGAAAAAAAAACCAAAACAAATGAAAGGGATATCTTTTCAAGAACCCCAATAGTAATCTCCAGCGACGTTGCCAGCTGCACCGATAACACGCGGCGAACTGTGGCTTAAAGGCCCGTTCAAATTGCGCTGACTGGGCGGAACGTTCAATGGAGCGGGAACGTTTCCGCGCATGCCGCCATTCGGCATCCCACGCGGACCCATCATGTAAGGCGGCGGTCCCGTGTATTGTTGCTGTTGCTGAGATGGCGGTGGAGGCTGTTGATGGCCAACGGGAATGCCGTTAGGCATGCGGCTATCTGTTTGGTGATTTTGGGAAAGTGGTCCATTGCTGCCATAAGAGCCGTGATGAGGCTGGGCCATGGAACTGTTGGGTCTCATCATTTCCATCATGCCAGACGGCGTCGTTGGCGAGCCCGTGGTTGAAGGCGATAACATCTGCCCGTTTTCACCTGTCGCAACCAATAAGAGCAATTTAATTTATTTTTTCAATCTAACAGATTACTCTAAAGCCTTGGTCGAAATCTCTTCTCATCTTCATCGCTTGTCTTTGGAGGGGGGTTTCCAAAATACTATTATTATTACCCATGGGAGGAGCAACGTTGCCTCGCCGGAGTAGAAGACGGACCACCATCCCCCCGTTTTTAATCAACTCGATAGCGTCCGCGTGCGTCATATTCTTCGTACTGATGCCATTGATTTCAATCAGCTGATCACCCACCTATTATAAAAAGCAAAACAAAATTAATCTTTTCATCGTCAAGAAATTTTCACGTCATTTGCAGACAAATGGCACACGAATTTTTGTTTTATAAAGAAATTAATTATTTAAAAAAAACGCACTCTTAGACGGCCATCTTGAGCGGCAGCGCCATTGTCGGCGATGCGGAGAACGAAGAGCGGCATATTATGAAATTCTCTTCCGCCTCGAATGCTGAACCCAAATCCTCGCGTGCCTCGGCTCAATTCAACGGCGTAAAGTTGATCCTCTTCGATGGGCGGGTAGGCCTCAGATCCGTCCTAAATCGAAAACAAAACAAAAGAAATTTAAAAATCCTGTCGTGCCGCTATGCAAATAAACGTTGACACGATCAATTAATATTTTTTTTTTAAATGTTGTCCGTCTTTGTGTAAATGATGACGGCCGGGACAAGGAAACTTACAATCATCGGCCCATCGATTTGATCTTCCTGGTTGTAGACATACTGTTGGTGATAAGCGTCAATTCTGTAAAAACCATGAACCCATCAGCAAATAAAGCCACAATTTTGTTTTAAAAAGCCACAGGCGGAAAAAAATGTACAAGGAAACGAAGAATTAAAAAGAGTTTTAAAAAAAAAAGTCTTAATCATTTGCGTTTCCTTTGGGTCTTTTTTTTTTTTTTAATTTTATTAAGACATAAGTGATAAAGAGCATAGATACGTAAATAGTTGTTTAAAAAAAAGCGCGACGAATTTTCAGATATTCCGTCCGTTTTCTTTATCAATTAAGAAGAAAGGAAATAATTCTGTTCATTTAATTGTCAAGGTTTCCCACAATCAGCCATCGGTTAATGAGTTCCGACGAATCAAATCGGAAAAATCTAGAATTCTTTTCTCCTTCTTTGTCATGAATTATTAATGACAAGACTTTTCGATCGCTCATAACCAAATATGACTCGATTCGAACAAAAAAAAAAAAGGTCAAGCGAATGTAAATTTTTTTTCATTGTCAAGAAAAGGAAAAAAAAAAAAAAAACAAGTTTGATAAAAAAAAGAGCCAGAAAGAGGGAAACAAAAAGACCCAAAGCATTTTTTTTTCTTTTCTTTTTAAATATATGAAATAAAAACAAAAAGAAGAAAAGGACAGAAAACAAAAACAAAAAAAATACCTGTTGGGGCTCCTAGTACCGTCACTAGCAGGAGCGGGCAAGGCTTGGGCAGTTACCATGGCATCGGAGGACTTTTATTTTTTTTTAAGGATAGGAAGCGATAGATGCGCAAAGAGAGGCAAAAAGCAAAGAAAAAATAAAAATAAATTGTCACATCAAAAAGCAGATTCAAAAAAAAAAAAAAAAGCGCGGCAGGCAAAAACCAACACCCCATCCATTTAAATTTTCAGTTATTATCATTTTAAATTAATAAAAGCGTCCCATAACAAAATTCAATAAAAAAACAAACAAAAATGATTACCCCCCTCCCCCAACAAAAAGAAAAGAAAAGAAAAGCTTACCCGGTGAGAATTGGAGGCGTTGCTGGAGGCAGTATCGTCGAGAGGCGGACCAACAGTGAGCGTAACGGTGTAACCCGAATCTTTAATGAGGTTGACAATATCGCCATGGTGAAGCCTGGATATGTCGTGATGATTGACAGCCAAAATGCGGTCACCGACGTGCAGCTGACTGCAACGCTTGGCCGGGCTGTCGGGAATGATTTGCCCGATAAACGAGACGCCCTTTGTCACCGACGAGATGATGACGAAACCGAAACCTTCGTCTTCGCGACGCACTACCGTCACGTCGTACGGGTAAATCATGCCACTGCCGTCACCTACTCCGCTTGGATATCCAGTATCTAGGGCAAAACACGTTGCAATTGAATTCGAGACTGGACGAGAGATGCTAGCGGCATCTATGGGCAATATTCATTGTATACCTTGAGGAGAAATGGACGATGGATGGAGGGGTATCCAGCGCCTGACCGTAATGGAGACTCGGCCATTGAGAGCGGCCGCGCCCATTAACTGGACAACGTGGTGATGAGATGTGTGGACGACCGACATTAAATCAACGGCCAAAATTTCGTCGCCGGTCCTCAGCCGGCCGTCCAGATCAGCTGCTCCGCCTGGAACAATGTGCCCGATCGAGACTTGCGATCCTTCTTCTGTGCCGCCAACGATCCGGAAACCGAAACCCGTTTCGTGTCTTAAGAGCGTCACGTTCATTTCCATCCATTCGCCGGGCGGCGGCGGCGGCGGCAGCGATTGCTGGCCAGATGAGTTGACTGGTGGATTGGCGTTGCCATTGCCGCCGCTATTGTTCGGTGGCCTCCGCATGGCCACGTCCGGCCGACCTGTCGACATGCTCGGTGGATACGACGGTAAATCGTGATCGAAGCTGGTGCCTTCTTTGAGCGGGGCGAATGAGCCCGGTCCACCAGCATTCTGACGCAGGACGTTATTGCCACTATTGCCGCTATTGTTGCTGTAACCGACAACCACCGACTGCGGTTGCGTGCCGTAGCCGGAATCTTGGCGATGAAACTGGCCTAGATTCTCTTCCGGATAGTCTGGAACATTTGGGCCATTCATTCCTGAATAGCCGTAACTATTTAATTTTTTAAAAAAAGAAATAAATAAATTAGAAAAAAAAACAGAAAAGAATTTTCAAAGTAATTAAAAAAAAAATATACCCGTAATCCATTGGACGGGATGCATCCATGGAATACGATCCACCGGTGTAGGGATTGGGAGCGTAGGGATCGGCACGCGGATTGCGAGACGGTTGACCCATCCGGCCGTAATCCGACTCGTAGGCAGGTGGATAGCCGTTGGGCATGCCTCCATAACCAGCGTCCGGTGGCAGGCCGTTCTCGTAGTGCATCTGCATCGACGACGGATGCGAGTCGAGTTCCCTGCCTGGACTTCGGCTTCGATTCATCACGTTCCGTTGTTGTTGCTGATTATTGTAACCGTTATTCTCCTGGAAATTCATCCCGTTCTGGAATTGCTCCGCCAGAGCGTTGACTGGCGTTCGGTTAATTTCGCGGTGCTGTTCCAGGTGATCCGGCAGGGACGATTGCTGAGCTGGACCACCGCTACTCATACCCACTCCCATAGAGGGCGTTTTGGGCCGGTTGCGTGTGTCCACCAGTGGCGTTTTCGGTCTGATGGGCACCACTTCCTTTGTCTGGGCGCTGTAAAAACAAAATTAAAAATGTGTTTCGTCAAGACACGTTCAGTTGAGAAATAAAAAGTCCTTGTGTAAGAAAACTTGTAAAACAACGTGATACATTTCAAAAACAAAAAACAAACAAAACAAACCTGTAAAGATCTGCGGTGGGCGTTTTACTGCGAAACAGTCCAGCACCGACTGGAGGTTTGCGCGGACTGACGGGCGGCTGTTGTTGTTGGTCCTGTTCTTTAATTCCCCCCTTTTTCCACTTGTTTTTAGTGGGCGTTGCCGCACCGCCACGTTGCACAGTAATGGATGCTTCGCGACCCCAAGCGCAATCTTTCAGCACCTGCGTACGATGAAATCAAGTTTTGATTCAAAACAAAACAAGAAATTTATAAAAAGTAGTTTTCCCCTTTTCTGGCCATCAGCCGGTCATCAACCGGCCATCAACAACAACAACAACAACAAATAAAATAAATTAAACTCATTTTTCTTTACCTGGACAACTTCGCCGTGACTCATGTGTCGCATATTGATGCCGTTAATGTCAACCAGGATGTCTCCTTCTTGGAGGTTCTTGCAACGCGGCCTGTCCAATATGGTCTTGACCTTTTGGCCGTAGGCGCTGTCTGCAATCGTGAAGCCGAAGCCCATCGCCCCTTTCGTTATTTGAACAGTCAGGAATTCAACCTTGTTGGGACCTGCCGATGGATTGCCATTGACTCCTCCATCGCCGTACTCATCACCTGCAACGAAATTCGGAAACATTTCATTTTTAAAAAACATCCGCCATTCACACAATTTTTACGAGTTGGTTCTAAAGGAAGGGCTGCCCCCCCCCCCCATCCATTTGTTGTTTTGTGCTTCCCGTTTCTCACCGTCAAAGCGGTGAGCCATGTCGTTATTATCCTGATGGTGGTGGTGGTGGTGGTGATGCTCGGATGAAGAGGAGCCCATGAGCAGGTCGGCACTTCCGGGACGAGACGGCCCCTTATTGCCGTCCTGCTGGGCAACGGCCACGGTAGTCACAATCTCAGTGTTGGGATCGTTCGGGTCGAAGGGCAGAGGATATCCTCGACAAACTTCCAACGCAACGGCCTGGCCCGGCGCTATAGACTGGAACATGTTCACCATATCGTGGTGGGTGTAGCCCAGAACGCACTGATCCATTACGTACACCAGAACGTCGCCTTTACCCAGAAAATCATTGCACAAAAACAAAACAAAAAAACAAGATTAATGATGAAGAAAATGTGACGTGATGAAACAATCAGAAAACACAATAATTTATCCCCCCCCCCAAAAAAATAAGAATGGGCGTTTGTTTTAGAGATTCTTAAGATAACACATCAACATGTTTGCGGGTGTGTGTTGGAGCCCACCAAAGGAGCACGGGGAATCGATGATTCATCATTCGGTGTAGTGGGTGTAGGTTATATATAATTATACCGGTCTGTAGGCGTCCGTCGACCCAGGCGGGTCCGTGCGGAACGACAGATTTGATCTGGAGGAATTCCTCTTCGCTGTCGTCACCGCCGACGATGGTGAAACCCAGTCCGCGGTTAGATTTGAGCAACGTCGTACAGATCCGTTCGCCTTGCAATTCGGACGGATTTCTCGTGAAAAACGGTCGGTTGTAACCTGAAACACACGCACAAAACGAGCAGACACATTAAAACAAAATATATACAATATTCCAACGACGCCACGACTGGAGAAGAAAAAACTTAAACGAATGCCAATTGTTAATGACCGAGACCCATTTGGAAGCTGGAAAAATTAAATTGTAGTTTTAAACTAAAAAATGGAGGGGGGGGGAGAGAGTTTTAAGATGTTATTAGAGAGCGGAACTTGCGTGAGCTGCGTCTCGAATGGCTGACGTAAACGACTAGACGAAATAAAATCTGTTTTCTCCTCCACCCAGAAAAAACAAAAACGGGAGGGTTCTCCCCAAAACGATTTCAAACGTCATTAAAAAAATAAGAATGTTTGAAACATTCTTGGTTCAAAAAAATAAATTGAGGTCGAAACAATCGACACTTTTAAACACGCACTATATCGTTATTGATATGATTGCCACTGCAACGAAAGCAGAGCCAATTTTTGTTTCTAGTTCGCTTATTTCTTCCTTATAAACCAAACGACGTTTGAAAATTAAAATGAAATAAAAAAAAACGCTATTAAAAACAAGGAACTCGGGGGTCAACACAAAAGAGTCCAATCACCATCCAAAGAGGAAGAAGAAAAAAAATATCATTAATTTATTTTAAAAAATGAACGAAGAAATTGGTTAATTGTTGTGACAGAAAAGGGCCAGTTACCTCCGTAACCGTGGAGATTTAATCTGGACTCACTATTGGAGCGTTTGGGTAATGGAGCCGGTGGTTGGTTGTTGCCATTGTGTCCTCCTCCTCCTCCGCTCTCGTTCGATTGTTGTTGCTGTTGTTGTTTCTTCAAACGGGGGTAGGTACTGTTCCCGGAATCGGTGCTGCTGGCATTGCCAGTGGTGGGTAGGCCGCTCGTTGCGGGTGGAGCCGGCGGACTGCTAGTTCCAGTCTCGTTGGCTCCGCTGCCGCCTTTCTTCGCCTGCGTGACCGGATTCTCGTACTGCGTTTTGCGATTGACGTGATCGATGTAGTACGTCCCGTACGTCGGATCGTCAATCTTCTCCCATCCGTAGGGCAATTCATCTTCGGCGCATTCTTCCAGCGACTTTTTCTGGATTTTGGACAGTCTCGGGTCCAGCCACTGAGACGTTCCAGTATTATGGCTGGCAATGTAACAAAAAAAAAAAAATTAGGATTTCTAAACAAATGTAAAATCATACAACAAAAATAGCAAAAGATTGTTTCAAATTACTCGATGAAATAAACTTCGCCTCGTTCCGTGTACGCCTTTTCCCAATTTTGCGGCAATGGACCCAATTCGGCTTCGGATAGTCCGCCCATGGCACCGCCACCGTCTTCGCGATAACTCGGAATCGACATGTTATTATTGCTGCCACCTATACTATTATTATTGCAAATGGGAGCTGCAGCGTTATTGCCGGCGGCCATCCTCTGCGATGGATTCAGATGCTGCTGCATGGAAGAGTGATCGATGCCACTGTTTGGGTCGGCATCGCCGTCGTTCTGTGCCGCGGCCATCGCTTCCACATTCGAACGATTTCGGCGACGTTTACCCTCCGAGCTGGGATGTGCTCCGGCCAGCAAAAGCAACGAGTTGTTGTTGTTGTGCTGTTGGAGCAACGCCGATGTCGAAGACTGTGCTAAAGGAGTGGACGGTAAGACCAACGGTGAATCCAACGAAGGTTTCGGAGTCCCGTAATAATTTCCTAATTTTGTTTTTTAATATAAAAAAAAGAGAAAATTTTAAGAATTTGTTTTCAATTTCTGATGTTTTTCAACGAATTCATGAGAGGACATTCCGCTGGACTGGACGTTGAAAGCGATAGACAGAGCCAACAACATGAAACAGACATGTGGTTGGGCCAAAACTACCTGTCGACCATCGTGAGTTTAACAGAACGGGATTGAGGGCGGATTGAGTGCCGGCCATGGAAGAAGACTCAGAAGACTCAGAAGAAGAAAATATTAAGTTGGGTTCGTCTGTTAGTGACTGCAACAGGCTGGCGGAATCGGTGGCAAAGTTATCGGAATCAAAAGTGGGCGTGGTTGTGTACAGATGGGAAGAAGATCTCCATCGCTGGCGTCGTAGCAAAACCGGCGGTGTGGCGACAATCCGGCCGAGTGCACGACGGGTGGTCGATCGTGGCAAAGAAGCCGACCACGACTTGGGCGTACGTTTCATCTTTGTGTGCGTGTGTGTGTGTGGCTACCCTTTTCTTCTTTATTTTTCAGCTTGAAAACTCATCAACATGCAGCCGGATCAAATGTCGTTCCATCGTATATAGGCGGGTGTTTGAATTTTTTTTTTTTTTTGTGTTGTTGAAAGGTTTAAACAAAAATTATAATGCCAGAGGAGGAGGTTAAATCAATGAAATCCCATCCGGAAGAAGCCATTCAAATGTGGGATAGAGCGGAAAGGAAACCGTCACATACGTCGAGCTAATTCCCATCAAGAAAACAAAAGGTGGAAGCCCAAAATGCCAATCATCGAGTGGTTTAGTATTTAAAAAATAAAAATGAAATCGATTGCGGAATGCGGATTAAAAAAAAAAAAAAGATTTAAACGGATCGCCATTCGTTTTGCCACTCACCGTCGTAGATGCCTCTTTCGAGCAGCGAGCCGTTCTTCTCCAGCAAGCGAAACTGTTCCAAACTGAGAAATGTGTAATCAAGTCCGTCGGTTTCTCCTGGCCGCCTCGGCCGTGTCGTCACGGGCACTGTTCGCAGGTACAAATTGTCTCGAATCGTCGTCTGCAGTTCATGGTCCACAGAGCCTTTAGCGAAGCGAGTCGTCAAGTACTCGCGTAAATCCTTCGTTAAACCACCTGTCAAAATAGAATTTCACAAAAAAAAATGAAGAGGAATTACAACTTTGTTATTCCCCCCTTTAAATAAAAATGGAACAACATTTTTTCGTAAGAGGTATTTTTGTCTGCATCTGTTTGAATGGCGACCGCCAATCCCGTTATTTTCCTCTTTTTTATTTTATTATTCATAAAAGTTACAACTTTTTTAAAAAAAGGGGGAGATTCAAGAGGCCTAAACTGGTGCTGCCATCTGCCAACAAACATCTCCTATTTTCCTCATAAAAGCTGGACAAGCGCAGAAAAGAAAAATGGTGTCAGTCTCTCCTCGGCAAAAGAGGAAAAAAAAAAAGGGGAGAGAGACGGACACAGTACCACCGAAATTCTGATAGAGGGGTTGATCGTCGTGGGACGAATGTTGTTGTGGCTGACGTTGTTGCTGCCAGCTATGAACGGCCGTGTGCAGAGCTGGCGGATGAAACTCTTCCAGTCGTCCGTAATTGCTCAACAGGCTATAATCAGCCGACTGGAACGGAACGACTTGAGACTGCAGCTGAAGCGCTTGCGAATCGGTCGGCTGTCCTTCCGGCACCGGCCGGAATACGGGCGGTACGTGGCCACCGTTTTCCTCCACTTCTGGACGGTCTAGATAGTCGTGACTGAACTCTTCGCGACGATAGACCACCTCGTAGCGGTAAGTGGCACGCTGGCGGCGCTTACTGCCGCCACCATTCGTCCGTCGACTATTGGCCCGTTGATCGACGGCTTCCGTTCGATGCGGTTCCGCAACGCCAGTTTCACTCCCACTGACCGACTCACGTTCGCTGCCCGGACTTGTTCTTCGCCTTCTTCGCTTGCGGTGAGCGTTGCTGCTGCTGCTGCTACTGCCACTATTACTACGACGACATTGGCAAACGCAGCAAGTTCTTAGTAGCCGCATTTCATCACGCGTTCAATGACTCATTCCGCGGCCGGAAATTCAAGCTCAAATACAATAAGACACCTTTCTTTTCTTTCTAGCAGTGAAACCGGTCAATTCTCTCTCTCTCTACACGGACAAAATACACACACACACGCACACAAATCTTTTCAATGTGTGGACAAGGCCAAAACAAACCGGATCGGTTGGCGACTACGAACCAACTGGGCGCGTCTTATTTTTTTTTTTTGACGAGAAAAATATACAGAAAAAAAAAAAAGGCTACGAAAAGAAGAAGAAGAAGAAGAAGGAAAAAAAGGTTCTGTCTGTATGTTGAAGAAAGAAAAGTCCGATGTGCGTGTATATATGTTAAAGCAACCGAAGACAGAGAGAGAGTTGAGGAATGCGCTGGAACCCACCCGGAAGGCACATGCAAGTTGCATTCAACCACTGGTGCAGAGGTTCTTCCAACCTTTTCTTCTTCTTCGTCGTCCCATCTTCTGAAAAGGAGAAGCAAAGAAGAAGACATGCCCTCCAGCTATTCTACCTGCAACATGAGGTGAAACATCTCTTTTTTTCTTTCTCTCTCTCTATCCCCCCCACCTTTCACACTAATCAGGTCGCCCCCTTTTTTTTTTGAGAAAGATGAACCCCAAAGAGTCTCTTCTTTTCAGGTAAATAAAAATGTACATTTTTTTTTTTAAGGGGGGAGGAATAAAAGGTTCAGGTCAAGACTGGGACCTTTCAGCAATGGAAAGTGTAGTTGTAAGTAGTAAGTAGTAGACTTCGTAATAAATTCAACTCACCCCACTTGAGTGTGTGTGTGAAAATTGGTGGAGTCCTTTTCAGTGTTTCGAAACAACCCCAACCAAAAATAAAAGTAGATAAACAACTGTCCAAATCCCTAAAAACAAATTCGTTTTCTTTTGTTTTTTCGTTGTTTTTTTTTTTGGCGGGAGAACCAGAGAATGAGGAAGAACAATGGCGGACAAATGTTTACGTGCGAGACCAAAAGGAAAACGAGATAAATCAGAAAATGGCCATTCCTTTCTTTTTTTGCGAAGAAAAAACAAGAGAAAGATCTAGATGTTAAAAAGGAAATATAAAGTAGGAGGGTAAATTTCTCTGGGAAGATCAAAATCAATTTCCTTTTTGTATCGTGGTCCCTTTCTTTTGCCAACCGACTGAAACCAAAAGAAAAAATGGTTCACACACACGAATTTTGGAGGTGTTTCGATCCACGCTCGGATGCATGTGATTCTCTATCAGAAAAGATTTTCTTATCGAAAAAAAAAGATCTCACCTGCATTTCAATGGCCGACAATAACAAAACAACTTTTTACCGGCACAAAGATGGCGCTCTCACGAGCTTAAAATGTCTCCTCTTTTTTTTTCTTTTGGCGGGAAATGAAAATTCGCCAAAAAAAAATATTCCAAGATGGCGAAATCAAAACTTTGCACAACACTACAATCGAGACACGCGTCGATATCAAGAAATAGCTGTACACAGATAGACGAGAGAGAGAATCAGTAGAGCTGTTGGATCACAACCAAATGTCCAGTCGGACGGAGAACTTTGAAACGACGGGGCTCACCCAAGGACTGCGACAGTCAAACAGTTCTTAACTACTAGCAGACACACGTGGGGCTTCACAGTCACATACACACACACGCCCAATTTCTCCCTCCCCCCAAAAAAAAAAACAGAAAGAAAGAAAGAGAAAAGTTCTATCCCCTATCTTATAGCCAGCAGTAAAAGATTAGAAGGCGCCCGCCGTTAGGGGCCTCGCCGCCGGTGAAACGTGGCCACCTAGCGAGTGAAGTCGGAACTTAGTTCAAGGATTTTTTTTCCTATAGCACTCCAGTAAAAGAGAAAAAAAAAACTCTTTGGGCACGCCAAAGGAAAGGAAAGGAAAAAAAAAAACGGACGCACGGGTTCATCGTGCTTCCGTAACGACGACACAAACCGTTCCCGGTCGGTCAGCTGTTTTTTTTTTCGTGTCGCTACGGGAGAGGAAATTCATACAAACCCAAGGGAAGAGAATTCAATTTAGAAAAAAAAAAAGAAAAGTGCACAGCTACGTGCTTCTTCTTTTCCCCATTTTCTCGTTTACGCACCAACTCCGCAACACTGCGTTAACGGTAAGTGCGCAGTCTCCCCCCCCAAAAAAAAAAGAAATAAAAAAAGAGTTTTTGTAATTTTGCGCAACACACTTGGTACGAAAGAAACAAAAAAATACGACGCAATGTGTTCATTATCCATACGGCCTCGTTTTCCCCCCCTTCTAATCATTTTAGGTGTTCTGGCTAATATTTTAAAGACACTCGAGTATTTCAAGTGCGTCTTTGAATAAAAAGAAATACTACCATCATGTCTATTAATTTCACTTTAAAAAACAAACAAAAATGGAACTTGTTATCTTCCTGTGTACTTTAAAAACATTTGCCAGGGTGGGGAAACAGATGGTATCCATCCATCGACACACCAGACACACACACGAGATGCTCTACTTTTTAATTTTTGTTTAAAAAAGTACTGTATTTAAAAAAAAGAAGAAGAAAAAATTGTTTTTTATTATTAGTTTGATAAAAACGAGTCGGCCATAAGGGCAGCAGCCAAGTCTCTCGATAGCCACGCCCCATTTACCTCACACCAACTCAATCGCAATAAACAAAATAAAAATAAAAAAACGGACCAAACTGTGGTCGGTTTCCAACTGATTACTGACCGATATGACACAGAAAAAACCCCCAAAAATTGAAGTGCTCGAAGCGACGGCCTGACCCCCAAAGGCGTTCTACTTTTTCTGTTTTTGTTTTAAACACATGTGCGACAAAGAGAAGAACATTACTCGAATTTTGTTCTTTTCTTTGTAGGGTGTCAAAGATTTCTTTCACAAGATGTGATGATCATATTTCAACGGGTCCCCCACAATTCTAAAACTTCCGCTGTGAGTTGAAACAAACAAAAGCTAAAAGAAGAATCAAGGCCGGCCCCATATGGCCGGCACATGTAGGGCCCCCCTTTTTTTAAAGTCGAAGTGACCGTTGTATTTCTTTTTTATTTATTTCTTTTTTTCCTTGAAAATAAAATGGCCGTGTGGGTAGGGCCGAAAAACTCGTTATGTACGCCATATTGGAGACTACGAAAACAAAAAAAAATATATGTCTAAATAAAATTCGTAAAGAGGAATAGACAAGTTCTGAGAAGGGGACACAACGAACAAAATTTTTGATTGTTGGATTTTTTTTTTTTGTTTTATGGTAAAACGCCGAAATGGCTGCAGCCAAGAAACGACCCAATATGGAAATCAATCCCGTTAGTGTATCACACACACACACACACACACAAACACGCCATTTGAATAAAGCCAAGAGAAATGTAGCAGAAAGGAACAAAAAATTCATACAAGTGGCGCGTCTGACGTGTGCGTAGAAAGACAAAACAAAAAACAGTTGAAGTATTACCTTGAGGGGGAAATGTGTCAAAAATCCTTTAGTGAACCGAGTTTTCCACACACAAAATAAATGCACTTTTGAACACGACACAGAGAGAACACCACTGCCGATAGAACAACGAATCTATTTCAATTCGAAATAGCTATTTTTAAAAAAACTGGTCAAAAAACGAACGCCACTCTATTAAAACATTGACAGACGCGCACACGAGACACAATCTGAAACATGGCGAAGGCCAACACTTTTTTTTTTCTCAATTCTGAAGGGGATAGAAACGAAAGAAATGCCGACGATCTAGAAAATGTCCATCAGACAAGTCCAGCTGCCATTTCCATTCCAACGCACACACAAGAAAATTCGAGCAATTCTTCTTTTTTTTTTTTTGTTGTGTTTCGCCGACGATGACGAGTTAGCAACACGTTGACGCTACTAGACACTCGCAGTTCTTTTGGCTCGACTACCTTAGCTGGTGGTGGTGGTGGCTTTGACGATGGCGCTGGTGGTGGCGACTTGTGGATGGCGGCGCAGCTGAAGGCGAATAGGACGAACAAGAAGAAGAAGCAAAAAGGAGAAGAACGGAAGGAGAAAAGAGGGAAAATACGAAGAGGGCACAAGAAAAACGAAAAAAACCACGTAGTGGAAAACAAGTGCGAGACGTAGACGGCTAGAGGACCGATGCCCCCTGCGGGCAACATCCAACTTTTTGTTCTGTTCAAAAAAAAATCATGTGCCTCTAGCTGTCGCACTTGAGCGACGCCTAATGGACAATATCTAAACCGATTTCACGCCATCTAACGATCGAAATTGGAACGACTTCATGGTGGAAATGTTTCGGTTTTTCAAACACGTAGATGACGATGATGGAGGGAAACGAAGACACACGCCCCTTAAAAGACGTTCTGCATCCTCGATTTCTCCAGTAAACGAAAAAAAAAAGTAACATTTTGATGATGTCTCGACCGCCTCTTCGTTTCCGAATCCCGCAAAAAGAAGGCGTAACAAGTACACGGCAATAAAGGCTGATTCCAAAACGACTGATCGCTAGCTTTTTTTTTCCTTCTTTCTCACCGAAAACAATGTCGAACGTGACTCATCTTGAATAAATAAAATACGATTATCTTTTTTTTTTTCCTTCCTTTTAATATAAGATGCTCCGTTTGCCTTAGCAGGAGGGGGAAAAAAAATAAAGAAAAAGAAAATGAAAAAGCGATGATGATCGTAAAAAGCCAATGAATTTTTCAATCCAGGTCTCGGAAAATATTAAAACTCATCCGATAACATCAGATACCTTTTCTCATTTGTTCCCACAACAAACAAAACATCAAGACTTTTCTTTTTTCATTTTCTCTTTTCAGTCTATTACAATTCATCTGTCATTTTATGATCTCTCCATTTCACATCGTCGGGCGCCTATTCATTTGTGTTTTCAATCCCCAACGTGTTTTTTGTTGTCTTAGTTTAAAAAAAAAAATTGGGATACATCATCACCATTATTTAATTAAGAAAAGAAGATCTAACCTGTTAAAGGGGCGGTGGTGATTTGCACACCGGTGATGACGTCCGTCTGTTGTTGTTGTTGGTTGTTGTGGTGAACGAGCCGATGAATGAGCCAGGCCAGAAAGTCACGCCGAGTAAAACCCGAGACGGGCCGGCCATCGACATCCAAGACGGCTAAAAACTTGTGGTTGTTCTGGTGGCAGCCAGCAGCCGGATCGGCGGTCGTGACGCCGTCTTCAATGTGCAGCCAATGAGTACGAAAGAGGTCGACCGAGATGACGATGAGTTGACCATATTCCGATCCGCCACTAATGGCTTCACTCAACACATTCTCCAGCGCCGTCTCATCCGGAAGCAGTCGGGCGAGGTGTGTTAAGGTGTGGCTTCTATAGTCGCAACTCCAATGTTGTTGTTGTTGTTGTTGTTGTTGTTGTTGGTGATGGGAAAGGTTTCCGCTAACGGATGACGACGGTCCGGGTACTACCGACGACGGGCGGTTGTTCATCAACATCCTGGACTCGACATCTTTTTCTCACTTCCTTTTTGTTTTCTATTCAACTATCAAAATGTTCAGCAAAAACTGAATGGGGCAACAAAATTCGAACGTTAATGATCCGAGTGTTTTTCTTGTTATCATTTAAAAAGGACGACAGAAAAAAAAAAAAAAAGTTTAATAAATTTTTAAGTGCTTTTCTTTGTAGTTTTTTAAGATGACCCGGAAAACAATTTAACCGAGATGATTGACGATTTTTTGTCTTTTCCTATAAAAAATTTCCCTCCAAAATAGAATTTCGCATTTGGAAACAAAAATTCAAAAGAAGAAGAAGGAAGTAGATGAAAGAATAAAAGCAGCAGCAGCAGCAGTTACAACGACCTCAATAATGTTTCAGCCCACTTTGGATTCCTGCAGTCCTCCTCTATTGCTAGTAGTTGTTTTTTGTTATTTTTCCTCCTCCCCTCTCTCTCTCTCTATAGCTGACTAGGTCGTATATACATATGATGTATACACATTTCTCTCAGCGTCTTCTTCTACCTACATTTTCGATGATTACACACACACACGGACGCACCTGCTGGCTCTGCCTGGCTATACACAAACGTTACACACACACACACACACACACGCACAACCATATGCATATAAGGCTGCGCCACAGACAAGCGCCAGCCCAGCTTCTTCTTAACCCTCCATTTTTTTTTTCTTCTGGAAACCACCCCGGGGCTATCTTCGGGAGCGGTTCACGACACAAAAAACCCACCCCTTTCACCTTTGCACACACATAACGTAAACCCTCCTCCCACCTTTTGGGGCTAGCGGTGGTTGTGTGACTGCTTCACGGTGAACTCTTGTCTCGTTCTCTAGAATGCAACGTCTCACACAAAATGCAAACGGCTGCGTTTTTAATTTTAAAAAAAAAGAAAAGAAAAAAGAAGAACAACAAGCTGGACGGGTCTTAACATGGTCGTCGATAAACGTTACATGATTGCTACCGTTTTCAACTGGTTCAGAGCAGTTTTCTAGTTCAAAGTCAGAATTGCCGAGAAGAGGCGAAAAACGTTTGAAAAATTGCAGACGTTTGAAGATGAAAGATAAAAATTTTTAAAAGAAGAAACGATGTTTTCAAAGTTTTGAAGAAATTTTTACGGCCGTTCGTGAGCTTCAACGAGGGAGATGACCCAGTTATTCCCTCTTTGACTCGTGTCTCTGAGACTAGGAGAAAATCAAGCGGTGTACCGACTTGAGTTTGTTATTTTCTTTTCTTTTCTTTTTTTTTTTAAATTTCATATTGGGAAATAAAGAAAGCTTTTCTCTTTTTCTTTCACGTTTTTGTTTACTATTCGTACCCCCTCGTGACTGTGTGGATTTTGGCCGATTTGTTTGAATATTTGGCGCCTACAACATTCTTTACTATTTAAATCATTGTGTTTTTTTTGGTTTTTTTTTCCAAAGAAACAAAAAGAAATCAGACAATGTTGGGTGAAAAAAACAAAAACAAATGAAAAACAATTGATTCCGAAGGTGAAACGATCAACCACGTGAGCAGCTTTTTTCCCCCTCTTTTCAGGAGGCTCGTGACTCTATTTTAAAACTAGGAAAAAAGAAAACTATCACGATAAGATTCTCTTGTTCGTGACGTTTTGTTATTTGTTGTATGTCAAAACTACTAAATCAACCGATAAACGGCAGCGTTTTGGGGCAGAAAAAATTCGTCTGCAACAGTCACGAGGTATCTAACGAGACCTTAATTATTTTTCGAATGGTTGTTGTCGTTGTGGTTGAATGCAGCCCATAATTCTATATTTAGCCAAATTATCATAATAAATAATAATGAAAAATGAAAAAAAAAACGACGTACTCGAGTGGTTACAAATTCCTTAGTCAGTCACTCATCGAATCAATTTGGTGATGACGTGATGAGCCAAACTTCACTGCACACAAGGTATCCTTTATTATGAAATGCCACAGTTGCACCTGCATGTGATGAAGAAAGAAAGAAAAAGAGAAGAAGCCACAGGATGTGCTCGTATAGTGTGTCCACACACAGAGTTCCGGTCCACCACAAACACCACGCACTTAAATTTTTCAATGCCTTTTTTTTTTTTTTTTTTCAAGGAAAATGCGTCTTGGAAATCGACGACGATGTTTTTTAAATAACACACACAGACGCAAAAGAAATGAAAAAGAAGAAAGCACACAGGCACAGAGAACACACAGCAAACGGGAGTGTAACTATGGACCGTCGTCCCGGCAGCACACCTTGGCGCAGACTGAACAATACAAAAACTCATGCATTCAGAGACTCCTCCTCGCGATGAATGTTTGACACCTGAGGGCGCGGAGGGTTTTTTAGAGAGGAAACGGTCATCTTCGTGCATATTTTTTGAAAAAAAAAAAACAAGATTTTCTTCATTTTTATATGAAAATGGATACGTTGTGTTAACATATATAGAAACATATATAGAATGAATGGGAAAAAAACACCGCAAGGTGGTACCCTAGTCACGGCAGTCGATAAACATTTTTTCGTTTAGCCCAACATTTTTGCGATGGGTTAGTAGAGTTTTTTTGTTTTTTTTTCAGAAGGATATTCGGCTGCCTTTGTGGTTGTCATGCAATGTAAAGCCCTTTCGTATGGCGTGAGTGATATTTCTGCTCGTGTTTGATCAATGCAGCCGGACTGGGGAGGAGATGTGGAAAAAATATGGTTAACCTTTAAAGCTCGTTCGTGGCTCCTACACGACGGGGCACACCTGGCACGGTGCGTGACGTCGTTTTCTCGGCGCAGAGGGTTCGTGCTTGTTCTCAATTCAACGAGCCTTGGGCGATCGTGAATAATAAATAAATAAACGCTCGTGCTTGTATTTAAGTATAATTGACAACGCCGGAATCACTTGCAGACTTCTTTTCATTTTTTTTTCAAAGTTTTACTGTTACGAATTTAGATACACGTGCACTCTATTATTTCATAGCAAAGGGTTATTTTTAGATACGCGTTAAGTAGCTGTCTTTTTCTGTCCTTTTTTCTTTTTTTTTCTTTTGTCGTGTGTCGCAAGGGTGATCAAGATGGCTGGACGGCCCGCAGGTTTTTCGGATGGGGAATCGGATGACGATGAATTTGGAGTTTATGAAGCACCTGCTTCATTACCGAATTTACGAGTTCGGCCACCTATTAATCCGTTACCCCAGACTCAGGTATATATTACCTAGTGTGTAATGTAAATGAGCTGGTATCATATTTCATGATTTAAATGTATTCCCAGGTTATCAAAAAATCTGATGTTGACTTGGAAGATTTCCGTATAGCCACCATGAAGGGAAACCTTCAGTCAGTCAAGTTGTATGTTGAAAATGGAGTCTCTGTCAGCCAGGTGCTGCGGTCAGGTTGGACGGCTTTGATGTACTCTGTGAGCTGTGGCAGATGGCAAATTACAGAATATCTTCTAGACAACAAAGCCAATCCCAATTTCCATAAAGAGCTTTTCACACCTTTAATGGCTGCATGTGCATCTTCGCATGAGGTTGAAGACGATCTGGTCAAATGTGTTGAGCTTCTTATTAGCCACAGTGCCAATGTCAATGCCACCGAGAGGCACAAAGTGACACCATTAATGTTTGCCTGTAAAGAAAAAAGACTGAAAATTGTACAAACTTTGTTAAAGAGAAATGAAATCAACATTGATTTGCAGGACCATCATGGTTGGAGTGTAAGTATTAGTTTTCCCATCTAGTTTCACGCGTTACTAAACTCGTATTCCGTTAGGCCTTAATGTGGGCCGCCGATAAAGGAGACGGAGCTATAGTGCGAGCTCTTTTGGAGCACGGTGAAAAGGGAGCAGATACACACCTAATGTCTAGCAGCGGACAGAAAGCCGTTGACGTTGCTCTGATAGCTGGACACAAAGATGTGGCGGCTCTTTTAGATCTAACGCTGAAACCGCAAGAATCTCCGGCGCCAGCCCCTCCGCCATCCACCGACTCGATTGCCACAGTCACCGAACTGGAAACAGTATTGATGGGCCTAGATTTGACGTGTCTATTGCCAATCTTTTACGAACACAAGATGAATTACGATTCTTTTTTACTCATGGACGATGGAGACCTCGATCGGATGGGCATCAGTCAAGCAAGTTTTTGTTTCCCATCGCTTAGTCCTATATGTAACAAGTTATATGATGATTACAGGTTGGCTACAGGACGAGACTTTTGAATGCTGTCAAAGAAATCCACACCAAAGAGTGGGAGCGAGGAAGTTTACCGGCCATACAATACAGCAAATATCTCAGGTTCGTTTTCCCCATGATTTCGTGACCGAGAGAGTATTGCGTGACGATCATGATTTTTTTATTTTGGGTGTGGAATCGGATCACTTTTAGCTGCCCTGAAGCAACCGCGCTCGTTGGTAATTTAGCCATTCACGGACGTTACATGTTGGCCAGCGTGGCATACCTTCGCGATCAAATTCAGCGTAGACCGAGAATCCTCCAACTAGGCATGGAGGTAAATCAACCCGTGCAAACTTTCTGGATGAACTCTATAACCTTTTGCTTTATTTTTTGTGTGTTGAATATAGACGGCATCTGTTCACGCTCTGTCCGCTCAAACACAATACGCAATAAAGCAAATCAGCGAGTTACAAAGTCAACTCAAGTTCCTTAAACTCTATCTCGACAAGGTGGAATTTCTTTTTTGTTCTCACAACCATTCAAATGAGCTCAAACGAATGTAATGTGTATTTTTTTTCCCCTTTTCCTTTAAGGTTCAAGATAAAGCGGAATTTGTTCCAGCCGATTTGATCACAGAGAGAAACGGCTATCGCGATAAAAGAGATCGAAGTTTCTGGCGACGTCCATGGGGTCGCTACATAGTTATGGCAGTTGTGGCCTTCACCGGGGGCCTTGTCTTATGGAGCACCCCCTCGCGCTTCCTCCAACACTCCACTGCTGTCCTCCTTGTGGCGTAGTCATCCCGAGAAAGTCACATAGTTTATTCTGGTACCTCTCTTTATATATTTTCCAAACAGATCGATTCTCGGTGTGAGAAATGCGTTGTACATGACGATGATATTAAACTCGCCAAAATCCAATCAACTTCGAATGATGAGTTTAACATTACGACCGAGAGATGGCTTTGTTGTTGCTCCGTTTCAAGCAATTTTGTCTGCTTTAAAAAGATAGTTTCAGTGAAGGTGTCGTTAAACTGAGTGCTCCAAGACTTAGTGTGGCGCCTTTGATTTCATTCGGCAATTAAAATAAAGCGTTAATGGGGAAAAGTCTGCTGGGCGAACGAACGTGAGTCATTAAATTGCCTGTAATAATGCCATTATGATA
This sequence comes from Daphnia magna, assembly GCF_020631705.1. NCBI lineage: Eukaryota > Metazoa > Arthropoda > Branchiopoda > Diplostraca > Daphniidae > Daphnia > Daphnia magna. The sequence continues at coordinate 10,877,033 of NC_059185.1, read as the reverse complement.
AACGATTCCTTAACTCTTCTTTCCTCCATCGAGTTTACACACTAGAATTCCGTTACTATCTTTGTTCACACAGGTCAAAAAATTAGTTTCACTTGTAAAACGCACGACCAGCTTATTCCGAGGGGGAAAAAAAAAGAATGTTTATGTTTTTCAAAACATGTGTAGTGTATTTTTCGATTCAGTTTTCGATACATTGTTAATGTAAGCAAGGCCCGATAGATATGCTAAAACGATGTCAAACTCGGTGGGGGGGAATGAAAACAAAAACATTGAAAACTAAAAAGCGATCAGTTTGACGAAAGCTTAACAATTAAAAACAAAATTAGAGAAAATTTGTATATTAAGTTAATGTTCTAGTATGCCACAATTTTTAAGAGAATCAAGTCCAGCTTTATAATTTTCTTTAAAAAACAGACTACATGTGTTGTACTTGATGCTGTCATCATCAAAATGAGCTTTTAATATGATTTCGCTTAAAATGATGATGAAACACAAGCAGCAACCCGTTCACGCACAGCATTCACGCGTTAATCGAAACAAATTTGGAAACAAAATACGATTAGGCAAGGCGGTTGCGGCAACGTTCGCTGCATCGAGGGAAACAGATCTCGACGTTGCAGCTAATGTTGAAATAACTTTCACGGAGCGCTTTCAATCCCTGTAGCATCCAAATATTATTGAGAAACAAACGTTTTCAAATGAGGTGAACAAGTAAAACATACCCTGAAATAAGTGTAGAGAGTCAAATCTGTATTGGGATTGGTTGTCTCCTTGAGCTTGTAGAAAACGGTCGTTAAATCAGGACGAAGTGAACATCCCTCTTCATCCGTCAGCTGGACAGTTTCACCCTTTTGGCCATCGGAATAAGTACACGCTAGGACATTGGCATCAAATCGCTGACCCGAATCTAATAATAATGTCCGTATTATTAGAATAGATACAACTTTGGTGAATAGAGAAGAAGAAGTGGGGCTAACTTTTCAGATAAATGACAAGCGATGAATGCGCTGGTGAACTGCTGATGAAACCTCTGGCCGGCAAACTAAGCGGCCCACGACGATCCGTCTGGACTTCCACCAGCTGGTTTACGGTCCGATAATCATACTTTACCGTAATCTTTTAGAATAAACCCCCCACAAAGAAAAAAAGAAAACAAAAAAATCATAAAATGTCAATTTAGTATTGTGTATACAACAATTTGTTGTATACATTTAAGAGAAGCAAACAAAAAAAGGCCATTTCGCTATTTTTGTTGTTCATAACCATGCGAAAATATTTGATCAACGCAAACAACCGTGTAAAAAAAAAAAAATTACGACGCTATAGACACGCAGCATGCCAGACTAAAATTAGATAAATAGTAAAACAAATTTCTACTTTTTGGATGACTCAAAAAAAGTTAAGCAAAAATAAGAGAAGCGATAAAAAAGCGGAAGTGAAAGACGCTGGAGCGCAACGTTATTTAGTATCTGTATGTGAGCCAGACGGCTAGCCACCATAGCCGGCAGATGACCACACAAACAACCCTCCCCCCTCCCTCCAAAAAAATAAATAAAATAAATATTTAAAGAATCCCCCCTTTTTTTTTTTAAAGAAAAGGGGAAATATTTCCCCATAGGCGGGGAGATTGGGAAGATATTTAATTCATTCATAGAAGCGGAACGGGTGATTGGGGCAAGTTGTACGCGAGGCCCACATCCACTGGTTAACTGGGTCATATTCAACTATACAGTATATATGTGCCTATTTTTGTTTTTGTTTTAATTTATACGATACCGTCGAGGGTTGGTAGACTTCAGGCATTTTGGCGTTGACGGATTTCTGGAGCGAATGGGCGCCCCAAACGCATCGTAGACGACGGGCCGTGTCTCCGGCTTCTTGGAAATCGGGATCGTGTTGGATAACGATGGTGTTCTCCAATGAAATTTCTTCGTTTTCCTGTTGCGTTGCTACAGCAGGCGACACACTGCGCACGTCCAACGAGCGCTGGAACGTGTTGACATTGTTGGATTTCTTGTAACCCGATTGAGTGCTGACGGTTCCGCAGCCTTTTTGTGGGACGTTAAAACTGGCCACCACAAGACGAATCCAATTTTTTAAAATGTGTTTCAATCGAAGAAAAAAAAAAATTTAAATCAATTGGAAAAATCATGCGTGGAAAGAGGCCACCGCAACTGTATAATTTAACATACTGATGAACTAAAAAAAAAAAAAAGAAAAAAGTTGATTTGAATCTAGAAAACCCCCCCTCGTGAAATGAGACAAGTATATCAACACACTATTTCTCAGAAGTTGTAGGCTAACTTTCTTACACGACCGGTTTCAAACGGCCTGTCGGAATGAAATTAAAATCAATTTATATTTTACTCTAACGATAGATCTTTTCTAAATTCCCTTAAACAAAACGGATGTAGCGATGGATCGGTTTGGAGATGAACGAACGCCGGGACCTCCCCGTGCGATTCCCTTCAAGCCTGGTTGAGCAAGCTGACATTTGGTAAGGTACCCTCTTTTTCAAGGTTTCAATATTTACAGTATATAAGAAAACCGTTATCAGCGAAATTTTGTTTTTCTCTTCTCTTGTTATCTGTGTATATGTACACATTGAAGCAGAAGCGCAGCCGACATCCCGTTGTTTTTCACTTATTCTTCTAGATGTTCTATTGCTTGTTCCTGGTTGCTTTCCTCCGGCTCACGAGAGCGGATCAACCGATATCGTTGGCCAAAAAGGGATAACAAAAAACAAAACAAAAAAACTCACCTGAAAGAGGTGCGGCCCTGGCTGTTCTCCGACGTCACGTACGTACATTGAGGCACTTGATAATAATTCTGCGAATAAACGATGCCGTAAAAAGGGCTGTCGAATTTGACGTGCACCGTCAGACCGGAGCGTGAACATTGCACTTTTAATTCCCGTAAATCAGCACCATCAACCTGCTATAGAATATTTGTTGACATCAAATCGGTTGCGATCTTATAACACGTAACTGGATTTCCAAAAAATTCAGATCATTTGATTGTTTTGGTTTTTTGGTACCTGAATCAATAACAGGTATGCTGCTACCACTAGGGCGACGAGGAAATGCTTCGATGGTCTCATCATTTTCTATTCATTTAAAGAAACAAGTATTATTCGTAGAGAGGGTACATAAATCTAAAAGGAAAGTTTCGTGACACATTCCAATACGCGTAGCCCAGGGACCTGGGCTAGGTCGTGGGAAGATGACGCGGCTATTAACCCCACAGCCACGCACTATAGTCTATTCGAATGCTAAATTCTTCGTTCAAATGAAGTAGCGATAATGTAGAAGACGACCTACTTCAAACAAGCGTGTAGATTGTATAACAAAGTGTGACCGCATTCTCTCCTGTCTGCTTGATTACTACAAACAAGAGTGATAGTCTTAACTATCTAACTCGGTTTTGTTTAGTTTTTTTCAAATTTGGGTGAGGTCTCGTTTACGTCCAACATAATGAGTCTCATGCTCTACATCACGGTCTTTTGCGTGATGCGAGTTTTAAATTGTTCATTTACACTGCCCAACAACAACAAAAAGATGATGATTTCATCTTGTTGGCTATCCATCATTTTACTGTCAGCATCAAATGGCATAATGTAGCCTAACCCTTTTTTTGGGACGGAGGCTTGGTAGTCCAAAAAACGCAATTTTTTTTTAGAATGATGAATGCAACATTTCTTAAATGAGCTATCATCAGTTTAAATAAACAAATTTCCAGGATTCCGAAAAAAACAAAGCAGTGTGCACATTTTAAAATGAGACGCACGACACTTAACTTAACGCGAATTGGCGAATGTATTCAGAAATGAGCCTTACCTGTGATTTGTTTTAATTGATAGAAATTTGGGAGCCTTGTAAGGGACGAAGCTCGCGAGAGGACGAAGGTGTTGAAACTGAATTGCACGCGTGCGCCAGCGGTCGGAAGACTTTAAAACAAAATTGCCGGGACTGAGTCGAGAGAGCTATACACCTGTTGAAGGCGGGAAATCACGTGAGTGAATGAAGCCCACCTGCCGCTGACGAAGCTGGGTCATATCCCCCTTCTTTCGCCTTTTTACTTGTGGCGCTTGCAACAGCAGCTCCTCCTCTCTTTTTCTTCTTCCTCTTTCCTCCTACCACCACCACCACCACCACTTTTTTTTTGTCTTGTTTTGTGGCGTTCCAGACAATGAAAAATGAAATCCCCCTCCTCCTTCGTTCAGCTCGGTCGCAACGTTAAATCTGATTCATCGATTGGCCGCGATATTTATCGACAAACACAGATGTTGTTTGCAATTGGCCAATTCTGAATTTAAAAAAAAAATATTATCATACTCTACCAGACAGACAGGTATTTTTTTTAGAGGGTTGTTGAATAGCTAAATAGATGAATATTTAAAAAAATAAATATTAGCATATTTGAATTCTTTCTTTTTTTTTTCTAATTCCATTTCTTTTTAGGGAGGAGGAGCCGATCCCGCGGCGTTCGGGAACGGGAAAAAGTGGGACGGTTAAGAAGAATAAGACGCGACGATAACAAAAAAAAAATAAAGAAAAAAGCTTTTGTGTGTAAAAGTGTGTACAGACTTGTGTCTGTTTCACCGGTCAGGTATGTGTGGAATCCCTCCGCTAGCGATATACGCGGCATTCGGAGATGGTTTTTATTTTCGTCCAGCATCACCACCAAAGAAGGTCGTCATGGCAACCTCAATCGAGAAAATATTTCCTTTTTATTTTTATTAAAAGGAATAATACAAAAAAGAAATGAATCACCATTGTACCGGTGGTTAGCTATCTGGCATCTTCCGGGTGAGTGTTTTTGTAACAACTTTCATTCTGCCTGTGTGTTCCACGTGTGTGTGTGTGTCCGTGTGGTTGATATAACAAGACTGTTGTTACGTTCCCTCTTTTTTTTTCTTCTTCTTTACAATCCGTTAACCGGTGAACGTATACGGATGATGGAACTGGCTGGATCTCATCCTCTAAACGCAAAGACACTAAAACCAATAAACCGTAAGTTCCGGTGGACCTTAGCTATACACGTATTATACTTACGCTTGCTGGGTGCCGGGCAGACTGCGCTTGCGGCTCACACAAGTCTCGGATGAACGATTTCTAGGCAAACGCACAGGCAAAAAAAAAAAAAAAAGGCAGCTTCTCTCGTTATCATAGACAGAAAGAGAGAAAAAACGTTGGATTTTCACACGTATAGAAATGACAAACGAGCCACGAAAAATATGAAAATAAAAATATTTAGGATTGGTCGTTAAACTTGATCACTCTTTATTTCATTTATATTGATTTTCGTGAGTTTATTTCGTTATTTAATTGATTCCGGTACTTGTTGACACTTGACACGGGCCGTTTAGTTTTCAAGTTGGTTTCTCCTGTTTTCCTTTTTTATTAATTTAATTTTTACGATCGTGACATTTTTTTCCTCGTTTTCTTTCTTTCCCAGTTGTTGAGCCTTTTTTGAAAGAAACGGCAACGCTGCTGTTAGCTTAGGTACCGACAGGCCGCCCCCCTGTTATTTCTGCCGTAACCCGTTGTCGACTTGTCTCCTGTCATTCGCCATGGATGAAGAATACGATGCCATCGTCCTTGGAACAGGACTAAAAGTGAGTCATTTTAAACATCTTTTTAATTTATAAATGTGGTTTTTGACCCAGTTTATCGCCAACAATTTTCCGAGAAAATGATAAGGGGTTGAAATGGCCGGCGAAACGTAGACCCCTAGTCCAAAGTGGCTGTTGTCGTGTCGGCACCGCCATCTTGGACGTTTATTATTATTTATTTTCTAATATAAGGTGCTTTTCGTTTGACAGGAATGCATTATCAGTGGTATGCTTTCTGTTTCTGGCAAGAAAGTCCTTCATATGGACAGGAACAAGTATTATGGAGGGGAATCTGCTTCTATTACACCGTTGGAGGAGCTGTTCACCAAGTTTGAGGCTCCAGCTCCTAATGAAAGCTATGGTAGAGGAAGGTATGTTTTATACAAAAAAGAAAGAAAAATTTTTGTTAGTTTATTATGAGTTTTAACAAATGTTTTTCAATAATCAAAAGGGACTGGAATGTTGACTTGATTCCAAAATTCTTAATGGCCAACGGTCAACTGGTCAAGCTTCTGATCCACACCGGTGTCACCCGTTACTTGGAATTCAAGTCTGTAGAAGGTTCCTATGTCTACAAGGGTGGCAAGATTTCCAAAGTCCCTGTTGACGAGAGGGAAGCTCTCGCTTCAGGTATTCTTTCTTTGCCTGCAACGGAAAACCTGAAACTTTCTCTTAAAGTCATCCTTTCCCTTAGACTTGATGGGCATGTTTGAAAAACGCCGCTTCAAGAATTTCCTAGTCTTTGTTCAAGATTATCGTGAAGATGATCCCAAGACGTGGAAGGATGTCGACCCGAATAACACCAATATGGCTCAGGTGTATGAAAAATTTGGCTTGGACAAAAACACGGCTGATTTCACTGGTCATGCTTTAGCTCTGCACCGGGATGATGACTATCTAACTAAACCATGTTACGATACCATCCGGCGCATCAAACTCTATTCGGATTCACTGGCGCGTTACGGTACCTCACATACCTTTTATTCCTTTTTTTTTTTTGTGTTATGGAAATATCACTAATAGCCTCTTTCGTGTTTGTTACAGGCAAATCGCCATATCTGTATCCAATGTACGGCTTGGGTGAGCTGCCTCAAGGGTTTGCCCGTCTCAGCGCAATTTACGGTGGTACTTACATGCTGGATAAACCCATTGATGAGATCGTCTACGACGAAAACGGCAAAGTAGTGGGAGTCAAATCGGGAGGCGAAATGGCTCGGTGCAAGCAACTCTATTGTGACCCCACCTATGTCCCAGATCGTGTTGAAAAGGTTTGCAAAATTTTTGCGGTTTTGTTAGCAACTTGAGAAACATTTTTAAATAACGCAATTTCATTTCAGGTGAGCAAAGTGGTCCGTTGCGTTTGCTTGATGGATCATCCTATTCCCAACACCAAGGACGCTCTCTCCACCCAAATTATCATTCCACAGAAGCAAGTCAACCGCAATTCGGGTGTGTAAAGTAGTTTCTTTTTTTTTTTCCCCTCTTTCTATAATACAAGTATTTGATCTCTTTAGATATTTACATATCGATGGTAAGCTACACGCACCAGGTAGCTGCTAAGGGCTGGTTCATTGCCATGGTGTCTACCACCGTAGAAACCAATAACCCAGAAGCTGAAATTAAACCGGCTTTGGATCTTCTAGGTCCCATTAAACAAAAGTATTTGTCTTTTTTTTTTTTTTTTAGTTATGCAAATGTGGGAATAGTATTTCATTTCTTCATTATTTAACCTGTTAGGTTTATGACGGTGACCGACTTTTACACTCCTAAAGAAGATGGCCGTGATTCGCAAGTGTTTATCTCTAAGTCGTACGACGCCACCACTCATTTCGAAACGACCTGTTTGGACGTTCTTGACGTTTATCGTCGTGGCACTGGCGAAGATTTTGACTTTTCCAAAGTCCGTCACGACCTCGGTGACGAGGAACAGTAGAAATGCAATTTAAACAATGACTAACCCCACAATTCAGGAATGCTAACTAAAAATAACAAGAATGGCTATTCCGTATCCGTGACCCCAAATGGCGTTCATATTCACTCTTGATACATCCAAGTCAATGGGGGAAACTATTTTTTCTTTGTTTTGTCTAAACCAAGTGCAGTGGATGGACTTTCGATTTTGGTTTTTGCTATCTCTGAAAATGATTTGTTTTTCCCGAAATACTGTGTGACTATGCCCATTTATCCGACTATATTTTTTTTCTTTCTTACTCCACCCAACATTTTCTCATCCTTTAATTCTGGCATATATGGTATACACACACACACTTGCAAAAAGGATAAAAAAAAGCTTACTATTATTACACGTCATTGGCTGTGTTTCGTGATATCTCCAGTCTTTTTTTCCCTCGTGTAGGGAAGGAAACAAACAAGCTTCCCCCTCCCCCTTTTTTTTTATTTGGGCTTGCTCTTCTCCAAAAATCACAAGAAAAGAAAAAAAATCTTTATTTTCGATGTGTGAGTGTGCACCTTTTGCTCTGCTATCAATTTCATATTTTATTTATCGTTTTTTTTTTTTGAGTGTGTATTTTTTCTCTTCATTCCATTAAAAATTAAGAAAGGAAACTTAAAATACAACACACACTCTGGAACTGGAAAACAAAAACAATTTTTTGAACTTAAAAATTTGATTTGATAATTTGTTCAGATAACCATTGGAGTCCTGCGTGCAGTCCGACACCGGTCAAAGCATTGGAAGCCTCTAGGTGGATGGGGTGTGTCTCGATATCGTCCAATCGTAGCTCAGCCCGAATCTTATTGGGGGAAAAAAGATTCTAATCATTTTCAAGATAAAAGAGCTATCACGGCCATGTCCTAGTATTTTTTTTTAAGGCGATTAAATATTTCCGCGTTGATTTGTAAATAAAGGAGAAGAAAATATTTTCTAAAATGACCTTGCAGTTGACCTTCATTAAATACCCAAGAGGGGGCGCGATTGTTAAGGGGGGGCTACCATGGACGTTTAGCCAACGCAGGTCAATGAAATCTCTCCCGAGTGGCGTGTTTTTTTCTCCCCCCTCTGTCCAACTTCTCTGCGTTACTTGGTTATCCAAGACAAACATTAGTCTGGTTGTCTCTCCCCCCACTCTTTTTACATGATGATGAGATACAAGTGTGTTATTGAGTACGCAGAGCTATTGTTTTATCTAGATCAACAAGTTGGAGGCGGTCTAACAAACAGGTGTTAATTGCTTTCAGCTTACACCATCTGTAGGTGGTGTGGAACGATTAGCCAGTTTATTATTATGATATTTTTTTTTCGGAAAATGTTAAAATACCGGTTTAACTCCCACCCCTTCATTTTATCTAGATCAAAACTCACGATGACGTGTACGCCGTTATCCATTTGTTACATCACGACAGCCTCAGGCAGAGAGGATCATTTCATCATATCCTTTTTCCCTCCTCCTTTTTTTGGGATTGAAAAAAAAAAAAAGAAGAAAAAATATACCAGCAGCAGATGGCGGGTTACGATGAGCCTACGTGCAATCCCGCCAAACGGACGGTTCCCCCCCACCCCCCAGTCCCTGTGTTACAAAAGATTTTTTCGGTGGAAATAGAGCCTCCGGGAACGTACACAAAGAGTGGGGGGGGGTGAAAACATAAAAGCGAAACTAAAAAAAAAAAAGAAGGGGGGGCATATCTAACGTTTTCTGCTCTTCTTCTTTATTTTTCACGAAAACAAGATGGCGGATATTTCCCGAGATGCTTCTGAAATTGTTTGTTGAAGAGAAACCTTATCGTGAGATAGTCAACCCGAGAGCTGCAGACAATCTCCTTCAATTTCCAACAGAATAAAATAAGGGTAAGGTATATACATTCGTTTCTTTTGTGAAGAACACAACAAAAAAAAAGGTGAAATTCCAAAATGTCCGCATGGCGCCATGACCGTTTTCTTTTTTTACCTGACCGATCGGGATGGCACTGTCCAGGTCGCTTTTGTTGGCTAGAATTAAAATAGGTACACCAAGTGTGGTTGAACGGTTTTTCACCATCTCTGGATGCTGGATCATGAGTTGAAGTTCGTTACAAGCTACAGCCATCCGCATGGTGTCACTGCTGTCGATCACGAAAATGACGCCGTGACAGTCGTTGTAGTAACGTTCCCATAACGGCCGGTATTTCGATTGACCACTCATATCGAAGGCAGTTAAAGTTAATCCAGCATCTGAACGTGAAAGAGAGAATCCGATTGTATGTTAGAAATAATGTAATCAATAAATCAGAACGTACTTTGAAACTTTTCAACGTTGAAACCAATGGTCGGCACTGTCACTTCAGATCGTTTGCCTCTCGATTGCAAATGCTGAACAACTGTTGATTTTCCAGAATTATCCAATCCAACAATCAAAACATTAGCTTGTTTCTTTTTTATCTTTAACCACGTCAAAAAGCTATCCCAAAATTTCATTTCTCGCAGTGTCAAAATAGTTATTGTTCAAAATGGACGACCAAAACAAGCGCGGGATTTGTTATGCCGGGTCGTTGTCATAGCGACGCGCAGGACCTGATCATGCGCTCTGGTCAACAACAACCTTGAGAGATAAACGCAATTCCGCGGAACGATATGAGGCGCCATTACAAGTTGCCAAGTAAACGTATTTCTCTAGAAAGAAAGAAAGAAAAAAAAAGACGACCTTAATGACGCAACAACATGAAGATAGTTTTTTTTTTTCGTGATGGCCCTACTACAAAACAAGAAGAATTCCGGTTGCAAGTAAAGGGAAAAGAGAAAAAAAAAGAAAGGGGGGTAAAAAGGGAACGACCTAGAATGACCTTCCGTTGCATCTGGTGATGGTCAAAGAATAATAAAAAAAAAAAAGGAGAGAAGAAAAACTTCTTGTCATCCATTTAAAAAGCCTCCCAAAAAAATAAAATTCAAGAAGGAGGAGAACTTGGCAAAGGAGGGGGGTTTCACACAAAATGTCGGTTGGAGCGAAGAACTAGGCTGCGGGAGGGGGGGGCTGGGAATTGGTAAAATAAAAAAAAATAAAACTTCCAAAATGGAAAAAAAAAAGGTTTTTTTCCTTTACCCCCGGCTCCCGGTCGCCAGAGGGCGGCGGTCAAATACAATAAAAAAAAAACTAGGGGGGCCCAAGGATTTTTTTCGCTCGGTCGTGTTGGCTGTTGTTTCCAGACAGAGAAAAAAAGGAACGAAAAAAAATTTTTTTTTTCGAAAAGTTCTTACAAGAAAAACTTAAGTAAGGGGATATGAAAACCATGAAGGAAGCCTTGAAATTTGATATGTAAAATAAGAGGGGGGTATATACCGGTCGGTACCTACTTTTTTTCACGACGACCTTTTTCTTTTGTCTTCAACGTCATTAAATCGAATTGCAGTTAACTTTTCTTTTTTTTCGCCGGAAATCCAAGATGGCCGGCATTTGGCCGCATTTTTTTTTTTCGGCCGGTCGTCCAGAGGTCAGTCTCTCCGAAAAAAAGCGCACAAGGAGGTAGGGAATAGAAAAGGGGGGTTAAGGGGGGGGGATCTGGGTTGTTCGTGAAGCGAAGCCGTCGGATATCTGGTCAGAGAGCGAAGAAGAAAAAAAAAGGGGGTTGGGTAGCAGAAGAAGAAGAGGAACGGTTTCACGGAAATCGGCCGAGGGGTGAGAGAGGGGGTCCTCTTTGTGTTGTGTACCCCCGGAATGGTAGGAAGAAGCAAAATGGAGGGTAAAAAGCAAAGAAGAGAAAAAAAAGGCACTAAGGGCGAAAAAGTGGGGGGGGGGTTGAAGTGGGTCGACAGTGGGTGAATCCATAAGCAACAACCGGCTGTTGAACCGAGGGTGTATATGTGTGTTGTAAGGGAGGGGGGCTAGAATAAAAAGTTGACAAGAGGGTGGCGGGAAGAGGAGCGGATAGAATAGAGGAACGAACACAGAGAGAAAGAGAGAAGGGCAAAAAAGAAAAAAAAGGGAGGGGGCTAACAACCCCGACCCCTTGTGTGTGTGTACAGCAGCCCCCTCTCCCTACGAAAAGTCCGAAGCCTAGAACTCACGGTCATTCTGCTTTCGAACGCTCGACGTGTCGTGTTATTTTTTTTTAACTGACGCGAAAAAAAAAAAAAACACAATTTTCTATTTCCCCGCTTTAATTCCGTTGTGTTGTGTGTTTGCGTGCGCGCGTGTTTTGCGCCAAAACGGCGCCATTTTGTGTTTGTAAATTCGTGATCTCTTTTTTTTTTTATCCATTTGTTTTGTTATTAAAGTAAAGAAAAACACCAATCGTTCCCAAAAATGAGTAGCATGGTGGACAAACAAGAGATCATCGACATGATCCGGCTGAAATCTCCACGTTTGGAATTGGTTTCATTCGAAGCGGGTAAATCGGAAGCTTGGCGTTGGTTTAAACGAGTCCGAGTTGATGGTGCTGTATTACCCTATGCTGTTTGTAATGGATGTTTTAAACCTGTACATTACACACCGCGAGATGGTACTGGCGGGCTGAGACGACACGCTTGCCCACTCACGGTGGCGATGGCACAAGCCAAGTCGGGTTTGACCCAGTCCAAAACGCCCTCACCAAACAGTGGCGCCCGAAAACAAAATCGAAACGGTTCGGGAGCGGCAACTCCCGATAACAACGGAACATCAACGTCGTCGGTGGCGTCATCGCCTCGTTCTCGAAATGCTGGAGGTGGTGGTGGTGGTGGTGGCAACAATCCTCGACGTTCAGCAACCGTTCCTGTTAGCTTGACCATGTGGGCCGCAGAAAAAGGCCTAGTCGATTTGAGCAATTCTGCTGGATTGCCATCTGGCGGTTTGTCGATTGCCAGCGCATTCGCTGCCCTTCAGGGCATCGTCCCGCGATGTTCCCCCTACCTCACCTCATCCTCTTCCTCAGCCAACAACCCTCAGGCACATCAGCAACTACTGCAGCTCCCGCCGATCTCCGAACACCACCCCCTACACCAGCAGAATCACCACCATCATCACCACCATCGCTCCAATGGGTCACCCAAGATGGCCGACTCTGCACTCGATTTGGCCATGAAGAAATCATCATCGCCTACCGAAGAACTCGAACGTGATGATGACGATGACGACACAACTATTCCTTCAGAAGGACGTAAAGCTCAAAGCATTGTAGATCACATTTTGCTCAATATTAGCCATCAAGCTAAATTAGAGCAATCTGTCAATGGCGGATCGTCTTCCACCACTATAAAAGACGCCAATCAAAATGAACAAACTTCGCGATTTTCTATTGTTCCTGCATCACGTTCTTCATCGGGATCTACACGAAGGCCGAGAAAGAGATCGAATCCCGATCGTGCCATCCCCTCCAATCGTACTTTTGTTAGCAATGGCAGCTCAAATGGTGGCAGTCATCATCCCGACATTGAAGCCAATTTACAAATGCTTGCACATGTGGCTAATGAACCACCAGCCGTTAAACGGGAAAGAATTTCCAGTCCCGTTGACCACCATCTTGTCGACAGCTACCGATATCAGAGTAGGTCCAACTTTGTGAAACAATTTGTTGAGGCTATTATTGATGGCGTCTCTCCATTAGTGAACGGTGGTCAGTTGACGCCAACCAGCCAGCATTCCGTGCCTAGTCCCGCCGAAGAAGATGGCGATCACCCGGCCAGCACGAGCAGCTCAGCCGGTTCATCGACTTCATCGGCCCGAAAATCGGGTACCTCATCGCCTGCTCAATTTGCTCATCATGTACCTGCTCATCTTACTGTGCCATCATCCGCTGCTGAAAATAATAACAATTCTACGACATCGTTGGTCAGCTACGCTCATCCTTCAAGTCCGACTGTATTGTCTAAGCCTGTTGAAAGCTTTGTGGCCGCCATGCATCAAGTTCTTCAGGGATCGCCCCAGTGTTCATTAGCCGATGCGGCTCAACTTATTCAGCTTAATGATCTCACAACGTGCCTTCACTCCCTCCTCGATCTTCACAAAAAGGTAATTATTTAGTTGTTGGGAAAAAACCCAAAAAAACAAGTTTCCTTTGTTTCGTTCGAATCGTGCGCGTTGTCGTGCGTGCTAAGCAATCGATAAATCCCGCTAGTGCTTACAAATACCGCTGCGCCCTTTTGGCGCTGCTGTACAGCTTTCTCTCTGTTTCCTACTTCGATAAAAAGCCGCTGGCACTGAACGTCCTCATTGTCGGACTTTCTAGAACCTCTCGTTACCATTCGTCTGTCAATTTTCCTGCCAGTTGAACACTTTGCCGGGTATCGCTTTAAAACTTTACTATTTAAGCATTTTAGTTATTTGGTATTTGTCATAAAGCATTTTAGTTATATCATTTGCCATTTCGATAGTGTTTTAGATGTATTTATCGTAAACGTGAAACGCAAATTGCTGTTTGCTTTGTTTGGTTACGTAAAACGTAATCGTGACACAGCACAATCACGTCCGCCAAAGCCCCTGTTGTCTTTTCTTGAGCTTCCATGTTCTCTACCGGTATTGCCGGGCGGCTTCCATGTTTCCACAGTGTGATTATTAGTTCATCTGTTTGCTTAGCTAATCTAGTAGTGACAAGCTATTTGTTAATCTTATCTCCATGAATGTTAGCCTTTTTCTCTAAACATTTCTTTTTCAACTTTGTGTAGTCCCTCGCTGTTTCTGACTTGAAAATGCCAGTCCCCGATCTGCAAAAACCTGCCCCAGTTTTCAAAGGTACCGCAGTTGTGGATGGACAGTTCAAGGAAATCTCACTTGAAGACTACAAGGGCAAATATGTCATTTTGTTCTTCTACCCCCTTGACTTGTAAGTAACATGGCACATTCATCTTGTGAAATTCATGTACTATATTATTTATCTATTGGACATTTGCAGCACATTTGTCTGCCCTACTGAAATCATTGCCTTCTCGGACCGTGCCGAAGAGTTCCGCAAAATCAATTGCGAGCTAGTCGCCTGCTCCACCGACAGTCATTTTTGCCACTTGGCTTGGGTAAATACCCCTCGCAAGCAAGGTGGGTTGGGCTCCCTCAACATTCCTCTATTGGCCGACAAGTCAGCCGCCATCTCCAAGTCGTATGGAGTATACAAGGAAGACGAGGGTCTCACCTTCCGTGGTCTTTTCATCATTGACGAGGAGCAAAGACTGCGCCAAGTCACTATTAATGACCTACCTGTCGGTCGCAGCGTTGATGAAACTCTGCGTCTAGTCCAAGCTTTCCAGTTCACTGACAAACATGGAGAAGGTAATGAAAAGAAATAGGCACATAAGTTTTCCCAACCATTTATTTTATGGCTGTATTCCCGATTTCGTTACAGTTTGCCCTGCTGGTTGGACACCTGGCAAGAAATCCATGAAGGCTGATCCAGCTGGAAGCAAAGAATACTTTGAAGCTTCTCAGTGAAATGATTCTCTCCCCTTTACCTGACCTCGGATATTCCGCAACTTTCAATTGATTTTGTCTTTTTTCCTCCTGCCACTCTGGCCTATTTGTAGTATCTAGATTGAAATATCAAATCTCCTTGTTATTACATGGGTTTAAAATGAGAGTAATCATTCCTAGAAAGAAAGAGAGAAAGGCTCGTTGGCGGAAACGGTTGCCTAAACATTGTTTTATGTGTCATGGTGCAAATTTCCGCCAACTATGTCTTTGATTTGTGGCCTACTTTATATTTGGTGATGTAGCTGTGAAAACTAAAAGGAATGCGAATAAACAATACATATTCAACCCGTAAGAATTGCTCTGCTTCGTGATTTTCTACATAAAAAATGGCGTTTCCTACTTTCTAGTTTATGCAATCACACAGTACTTGCTCTCATTAATCAGAAATTATTGTCTGCGGTTCCCGTTATGAAATCTCGGCTGGGAAAGTTTTGTCGGTTTTGGTTACAAAATAAAGGGAGACAAATTTGTAAATAGCCGAAAGCTTCTGGAAGTTACTCGAAATCTCGCTAGATGGACTATCTAAAGGAAGCAGAAGACTTCGTCAACCACGTGTTTGACAGTGCTTGTTCACTTTTTCTTGACTCTACATTCGTAGCACGCGTTGTTTTCTTTCCCAAGATTGACCGTAGGTTATTTAATCAATTTTGAAACAGTTGTGATTTGAAGATCATAGAATGACTTTGAAAAGTAACAAGAAAACCAAGAAACAATTTGTAGCTGAAGATTCGCCGGGATTCACTCATTCAGAAAGTAAACTTATTGACCAACTGGAAGCCAAGAAAAAAGTAAAACATGTAAAACAAACTGAGGAAGAGTCAGCCAAAGTTGGTAATATGTTTAAGAAGAAAAAGAAGGTTGTTGATTCTGAAGACGAGGAAATTGTTGAGAAACCCAAAAAGTCACAGAAAGTTAAAATGGATGTAGATGAAGGTGACTTTGAAGTAGTCAAGCATTCTAAGAAAACAAAATCAACAGAATCATTGAGCGAGGTTGTCGTGCCTGGCTTTTCAGCACCCAAAAAAGCAGCACCAAAACGCAAGCATGAAGGAGAAGAAGGACCTGCCAAGAAAACCAAAAAGGTAGGCGGAGAAAAATCAAGTGTTTTTAAAAAGAAGGAAAAAGAAGCACTTAAAGTTGAGCGTAAAACCAAAGAGAATGAAAACCGCTATTTACTGTCAGTAAAAGCCAAAAAGTTATGGGAAGAGCTAAGAAGGGAAGATACAACAAAAGAAAAACAGCTTTCACTTAGTGCTGATCTTTATGGACTAATTAAGACTCATGCACAAGAAGTAAGTTATTTGCTCATGTTTGTGTAATTCTTTATCTAATAATTCTCTTATTTCATTTCTAGTTGGTGTTTGCCCATGATACAGCCAGAGTAATTGAATGCTTGTTTGAAAAGGCATCTCAGGATATCAGAGATGCCTTATTCAATGAACTTAAAAGTCACACTATTAACTTGGCTAAATCTCAATATGCCCATTTTTATTTGATGAAAGTTCTACGCCATGGCAATAAAGAGCAGCGAAACTATGTCATCACTGCACTGAGTGGCAAAGTTGTTTTCCTCATGAAACACAAGGTATACTACGGTTTCAAGTATTTTTTAAATTGTAATCGTATTATAATCAATTGGTTATAGTTCGCCTCTAAAGTGGTAGAAACTGCGTATAACGATTGGGCAAACGCAAGCCAACGCGCTTTGCTCAGTCAAGAGTTCTACGGACCGGAATTTAAACTTTTTAAGGATGAAACCATTACTACGCTTAGCGCTGCTCTGGCTAAACATCCCGAAAAAAAAGAAGTGTTCCTCAAGCATATGAATCAGGCTATTGAGCCAATCATTGCCAAAGGTGAGGCAATATTTAAAACTAGATATTCTTGTCCAATTTTTAACTTCTTATATACATATATTTTTTCCTCTAAAAGGTGTGTTCAATCACAGTCTGTTGCACCGTCTTACGAATGAGTATTTGACCCATTGCAGTGAAAATGAACGATCTGAAATGATTCAGAGTCTTCGTCAGGCAGTCATCCAAGTTCTGCATACTCGTGATGGAGCCCGTATCGGAATGACATGTATCTGGTACGGTACACAAAAAGATCGAAAGGTAAGAAATTCGCCTCAACTACGTTGCAAAACGATTTCATCTCATTTTTCTATTTCATTACGTCACGTAGGATATCATTAAAAGTTTCAAAGGCCATGTGGCTAAAATCTGCCAGGAAGAACACGGCCATATGGTGTTGATGGCGCTTTTCGATTCGGTGGATGACACTAAACTCGTAGCGAAAGCTATTGTTACAGAAATCGCTACCAATTGGAGAGAAATTGTCGTTCACGAGCACGGTCGAAAGGTTGTCATGTACTTACTTGCCGGACGTGATCCAAAGTATACCCACCCACAAATCATTGACATCCTAAAACAAGGAGATGGTAACCCCAACAGTAAAAAAGATATGGCCACTCGCCATAAGGAACTTCTTCAGTATGCTTCTCCCGCATGGCTAGAGGCTGTGTCATACGAGCCTGAAATGTGGTTAAAGGATAGCAAGAATTGCCTTGTCCTCGGCTCCATTCTCAAGTTCTGCGTTGGAAACGAATTACAGACTGCTTTCAAAGCAATAGCTTCAGTTATTGGTAATCCTTTGGATCAAGACCTCAGAAACGCATTTAGCTCAGATGGCGAAAAGGTCCAACATTGGGTGGAACAATCGGCTGTCCATATGGTTGTAAAAAAGCTAGTTCAGTTTGACAAGCTTCGAACGCAGCCACCGTATTTTAGCCAGGCGATCATTGACGAAGTTGATGCTGAAGAAATCAAAGGTTGGCTAAGCTGTAATCGTGCTGCTTTCTTACTTGTTAATCTGGTTGAGACAGAAATCGATAGCGTCACACAAGCCGTTTTAGAAAAGCTGAAGAATTTGAGAAAATTCTTGCAGAAACAAACCAACAAAGGCGCCAACATTCTCGATTCAAAATTGTCCAAACTTGAACCAATCTAGACCTTTTATTGTTGATGTGTCGCGAAAATATTGAAATAATAAAATCATTTCTGGAACCCCGTTAATTTTTTTCTCGAATATTTAATTTTATGATAGTTTTACAATGCATATTTTTGTATGAGTTATCGTTTATCTTATTATGCGAAGACAAGGTTTAGTTTGTCACCTTGGGCTTCAGCGCCATCTTTTCACAGTCGGACGTGATTGGTGTCGAAAATTTATTCGAGTAAACATGGCTTCTGCTACACGTAGAATTGTTTGTAGTTTTCGACAACATAAATTATTCTATTTGGTATTATATTTTAATTTGTCATCAAGATCATAAAATGTTACTTGAAGATTCATTTTTTTGGTGGTATTTACTGTAGAAATCTCGACTGCAATACAATGCCGTTGCACTGCCTTTCAATCTCGCTGGACCTTACGGTTATGTCGAACAAATTCACCCATTAGCTACTAGATTTTTCCATGCTTCCAAAACATTTTATGGCGAAAAGGTACCTTTCAAACTTTCCGACATAGGCGAAGGAATCACCGAAGTTACGGTTAAAGAATGGTATGTCATTTGTGATTCCCTTATGATTTGTTTAATTTGTTTAATTTTGATTGTGTTCCCATCAAAAGGTATGTAAAGGAAGGTGATAAAGTTGCCCAGTTTGACCCTATCTGTGAGGTCCAGAGTGACAAAGCGTCAGTAACCATTACTAGTCGCTATGATGGTTTAATTAGTAAATTACATTATGCAGTAGATGAAATGGCCAAGGTTGGCACACCACTGGTGGATATTGAAGTTAGTGGTTCAGTTTCAGGTAAAAGTTTATATTATAGTGTATTTGAATTCAGTTTTAAAATCTTTTTTTTAGAAGCCCCAGTTGAGGAACTGCAAGAGAAAGATGCCATACCACTGGGTGAGCGAGAAGAGAGTCTGGAACTGGAACTTCCAGCAGAGAAAGTTTTAACAACACCATCTGTCAGGAAAATGGCCAGTGATCTGAAAGTATGGTTGTACAGGAAATTCTGATGAGATGTTGGGTTAAGCATTACATTTTTTTGGTTCTAGATCAATCTAAGAAATGTACAGGGAACTGGTAGAGATGGTCGTATTTTAAAGGAAGATATGCTTCGCCACATAGAATCACTGAGCAGCTCTAAGAGTACTCCAAAACCTTCTCAAGTACCACAGCAACAAGCCAAAGCTGTCGAACGAGAAACTACTTCCCAGCAACCGTCACCTTCAACAAAAACACCGCAGATAATAAGGCCAAGCGTTCCTGTTGGAGTAGACAGATCCGAACCAATTAAAGGATTTAAGAAGGCAATGGCAAAATCCATGACTGCTTCACTGGTAATCCATTTGAACGGCGCTTTGGTATTTTTCAAAACCTTATGAAGTAATCTTTTCTTTCATTTATTCAAGCGAATCCCCCATTTCGGTTATTGTGATGAAATTGACATGACATCGATGGCTGCACTAAGACATTCTTTAAAAGAGAATCCCATGGTTAAGGAGCGTGGCATCAAACTTTCTTTTATGCCATTTTTCATTAAAGCTGCATCTATGGCTTTACATCATTTCCCAGTTCTCAATTCTTCAGTTGATGAAGCCTGTGAAAACATTACTTACAAGTATGTCCTACAAAATCTGAAATTTTATTGATAGTTTAAACCACGTTTTGTTTTAGAGCCTCTCATAATATCGGATTTGCTATGGACACCAGTCTTGGATTGATCGTGCCAAATGTTAAAAATGTCCAGTCATTGTCTGTAATGGATGTTGCCATTGAACTAGCCAGGCTCCAAGAGCTAGGCAATAAAGGAAGTTTAGGTGCTACCGATTTAACCGGTGGTACTTTTACCTTATCCAACATCGGATCGGTTAGATTTCCAAAAACTTCAAATATTTTTATTGTCTCTTTAGGCATTTAAGTTCTTGTCTATTACCAGATCGGTGGAACTTACGCTAAGCCAGTAATTATGTCACCCGAGGTTGCCATCGGAGCAATTGGTCGTGTCCAGGTAATTGTTAAACCTTATTTTTTTGTGTCTCTGTTCCATGCTTGTAAATATTATTTGATGATTAGGTACTTCCGCGCTTCAACAGCAAAGGCGAGGTAGTGAGAGCATCCATCATGCAAGTTAGCTGGTCAGCAGATCATCGTGTGATTGATGGGGCTTCAATGGCTAGATTTTCGAATTTGTGGAAAGTCTATCTAGAAAATCCCAGCACCATGATCTTGGATTTGAAGTGAACCAGACTCAATAATACTATGCCTAATAATCTGTCCCCTCCCAGTTAAAAGGCGTGTATCTAATAAAGAGGATCTATAGTGTAACGGTCGGAAAAATGAAAATCTCAACTGCTTGAGACACCAGTCATCAACATATGAAAATAAAGGTAAATCTCGATATAATATACTGCTTGTCTGTTGTATTCAATAAGATAAACAGATCCCACTATTACAAGACTGCCTTTTAAATTCAAATTTTTGGGTTTTGAAAACTAAAGATCTGGCTTCGCCTTGGTACACGTGGCAAATGGATCAACCACCTTTTACTTCTGTGTGTTTAATTATAATGAATGCCACTTGTGCCACGATTTTCAGAATTGATTGTTCCATCAAGCTCCAAATAGCTGGTTTTCAATTAAATCAAAGAGGCAGTTCTGATTCTAATGTAAGAATGTATAACACCGAGAAACTCGCGAGGTTGTGTTTAACGGCGTAACTAAAGTCGGTTGGCAGGGTTACATTTGTAGAAGAGGTTGTACACCGAGGATTTTCAAGCCGATACTCAGGATGCGCTTTGATGCAGAAAATATTGCTAAACGGACTTGAGCCAATTCTTTTTCTTGATTCTTTACAGGCATGGTTTTCAGCGCTACGCCGAGCGAATGACTATTGAAGAAAACGAATCGATAAGTGGCCATAAAGAAGCCTTCAGTAGATGATTAGAGTTACCTTAGATCAAAAAGATATCTAACTAGAACACACGGTTCGAGCTGATTATAGGAATCCTGTAACACTTGATGGAACATTCCCAAGTCCCTCATCACATTGATCAATTCAGGTTCCTGAATTAAACTAGTATTCAGGCTAAGAAGTTCTTCAGGTAGACTCACGCCGCACATTTTCTCTAGGCTGTGCAGTCGAGAATGTGTATACTGCAAGCGGATGCCGGTATCTCCTTTATCCTACAAATTAAATTAAGGTATTGTAAAATAAAACGAATATCAGTTATACTGTATTTTACCTGAAGAGCATCGTCCCAATTAAAAGTGTAGTCTCTTTGTCTTCGTTGCTTGAGATCGTTAATGACTACGGCGGATATAGCCAAAATATCGGTGATTTCAGGATTTTCTTCAATTGCAACTCTCGTATTTGGGCTTGCAATTTGTTTGGCTTTCATTCTTATGTGTGCTTCATCCAGTAAATCACTTAGGAAGACTATCGTTCCTTTTCGGGTGGACATGCCTTTTATACGACCAAACTTCACATGCTCGATGTTATTTGCCCAAGTATGACCCATAAAACTGAGAAGACTTTTCAGAGCTACAAAGTGGTCGGATTGAGCATTATCTACAACATAGAACATCCTTCGAAAAGGGAAACGGTTCCATCGGTCTATGGCCGCGGCCACGTCTCGTGTTAGATATAAACTTGAACCGTCACTTTTGACTAATGTAACCGTTCTTTGGTCATTTAGACGGACGACTTTTGTTCCTTCAGCTTTTGTTATAAGGCGTCCAGATTTCTCTAGAATTGACAACACATCGCTTAGTTCCTTTATCCCATACTGGGATTCCCAGTTGAATTCGTCAAATTTAACGCCAAGACGGGCATAAGTTTGACGCAGTTCTGTTACGGTGAACTGCCGAATTTCTCTCCAATTTTTCAACAATTCTTCATCACCACTTTCTAGCTTTTGGAACAAGCTACGTGCTCTAGCAGTAACGCTTTCGTCTTTTTCAGCCATAGTGTTGGCTTTCACGTATATCTCTAGCAGCGAACGTATAGGACTTTTTGAAATCTCTTCCCAACTAAGCCAACCTTGGTCAATCCCAAACTGGAGAAGCCCAAATTGGGTCCCCCAATCACCAAGATAGTTAAGTCGCTTGACATTATGACCTAGGGCATGAAAGAGATTAGAAAGAAAATTCCCATGAATGGTTGATCTCAAATGCCCAACATGAAAGGGCTTGGCAATATTTGGGGAACTAAATTCAATAACAATTTGGTCTTTAGGCAGGAAAAACAGTTTTCTGGAAACATAAGCTTCTTCACTGGTGCCTAAAATATCTGACAGCAAATTGCGACTATAGCAACTGATGTCAAGATGAAAATTTAAAAATGGGATTTTTGACTCAGGTGGAGATAGAGATATCCCAGTAACTGAATTATTAGTTTCAAATTTTTCTATAATTTCACTGCCTTTTCGAAACATTAATTTTTTCTCAACATGGTTTTGTCTCTCTCCAACTACAGTATAGAGAGGAAGTTGTAATTCAATTCGAGTCTTGGTTGAATTTTGATTGATTTGAAAGGCACTCACAAGCTGACTTTCTATTGGCAAAGTATCAATATTGCTAACACCTCTCAGAGCTTGCAAAACCTGTATTGGCAGTTCATATTAGTATTAAAAACTAGAGAACCATATCAGTATAGGCACCTTGGTTGCAAGAGAACTTCTGAGTGCAATAGCCATTATTGATCACCATCAGGATGAGGCAACAGATCACTTCATATCTATTGATTCACGACACTTGGTTTGTTTTGGAACTTTCGTATACATATGTATGCATTGGCCAAGATACAGCTGTTTTTGATTGTTTTGTTTGTTCCTTTTTTCCCCCCCAAAGGCGATTACCAACTCAAGAGTCAGGAGTAGAACATTGTATGCATGCCGATACAGCCCTCCTGCTAAAATCTGAACATAAAAATACAATAACTTTCCTCGTAATTTACGTGATTGAAATATCTTAGAGCGGTAGTTGATTTGCGGGAAAAATGTGTTGTTGGAATGTTGGGATCACATGTGTGTTTAGGGAAACAACTAGAAATTTTGGAAATGGCATCCCGCCATCTTTTCTTGTGACGTTTGGGGCATTTTTGTCATTGACGTCTGGTTGGGTAAGGGAAAAGATCATACATTGCTGTTGGGCTCTGAACCCTTTCTGAATTGATCGTGTGATTTTTTGCTGAGACTGTTGGACGTGTTCTCGTGAGGGAAGTGAAGGCATTTCATTCCTGCCCTGAAGTTAGTCTTTTCTTCAACTTTTATCGGCGTTTCGTTCCATCGTTTCTTGGCGAAAATGTCCGGTCAGACAATAAGCGATCGGTTGTTGGCCGCACGTCACTCGATTGCCGGCCAAGGTCTGGCAAAAGCCGTTTGCAAAGCCACCACAGAAGAAGTGATTGGGCCAAAGAAAAAACATCTTGATTGTAAGCATTTGTTTTGGTTCAAAGATTCATGATATCTTTCCTTCTTACTGGCTTCAGAAATGTCTTGTTTCTGTTATCCCCCAGATTGTTTATCACAGTGTGTTTCATTCCAAATGAAAGCATGAATTGTTCCTATATTGATATATATTGAATATATATTGATAGTTCCCAGATGAAAGTAATTACCCAGTAATTTGCAGAATGGAAGCTTCTACTGTTACCGATTCACTGCACAGACATAAACATTGCTCTTCAAAAAGAGATTGCTATTGCTCAGCAGTATGATTCTATTTTTTATATGGTTATAGTTGAAAAAAAAACTGGTTTAAGTGTGAAGAGTTTGAAACATAGATAAATGGGAAAAAATTCCGGTTTTCCTACGTTCCAAACTAGTCCAATCTTTTTTTGCGTTGCAGTAGATATCGATCCGTTTGTCACCCCTAAACAGTCAGCGCGCATTGTGAGCCGCCCATCTCCTTTCTTTGAGTATTCCGAGGAAACGTGGAATATACCAGTCCCGCTCGATAATAAAGAGGGGCGTTTGGAATTCCTTTACACATTATCAGTTTTCACCCACTGACGCCCCTCATTTTTTTAAAGGGGACAAACCTAGTACCGATGTTGGCGTTAGCTATTGTAACTCAATTCCCATCACGTTCTGACGATCACACAAAAACAGATCATGTGTATCAATTTTTCCATCCCGAGTCGTAATAGTGGGGTAGAAAGTGGAAACCGACACCAATAATGCGGGGGAGGGGGGAATCCGTGCCAGGGTTACTTTTTGTTTACATGCCTCGTGCTGATCGATATTATGTTTGTCGATGTGATTAATTTTGTTTTCGATTCACCAGATTTGTTGCATTGCACCAACGAACCCAATGTTTCCATTCCGCAGTTGGCCAATTTGCTCATTGAGCGGTCACAAAATTCCAACTGGGTTGTTGTTTTCAAGTCACTGGTCACGACCCATCACCTCATGTGCTATGGAAATGAAGTATTATCAAGATTTGTTATTTACCAGTTTCATTTAGCATGTCATAATATTTCCATCTTTTATCTGGCAGAGATTCACACAGTATCTGGCCTCTAGCAACTGCAGCTTTCAACTGAACAACTTCCTCGACAAGGGCAATGTGGCAGGTAAAAATAGATTGTTATTCTAATTTGAATTTTTGTGTGTTTAATTCTACAATCACCGAGCTAGTCTGTGTCATTTATGGAATACTAACTAGAGCAAATCGTTGCCTCTGACGATTGCTCGTTGTCGTCCTTTGTCATTAAAAACTAACGGTATTTTTGTGTCCACCGTTTGGCCAATTTGCTATTCTTTTTAGGAGCCACAGGTATGGAGAAAAGTAATGTAACCTTTCATCTCATCTACTTTCTATTACTTTCTATGTAGTTGTGCCTGAATGGGGTGTTAGTATTTTTTTTTTTCTATCGGTTTTCTGGGTTTTAATTTTTCCAAACGCTTTTTCTTGGAATGTCATTATTCTAAACTTTTTTTGTATTTTTTTACCTTTATGATTTTTTTATACCGACATCCAACCTCCCCTCCCCACTTCTTTGCACTTTATTCTTCCTTCAACTTATAAATAACCACAAAAAAAGGTTATGACATGTCACCGTACATCCGCCGTTACGCCAAATATCTCAACGAAAAAGCGCTGGCCTACCGGACCGTGGCCTTTGACTTTTGCAAAGTAAAGCGCGGGTGAGTAAACTCGATTTTTATTACACTACACTACTTTGCAATTTTCGCTTTAATGGGATTGTGCGTGTGCATGTTGGTTAATATGGTTCTCACGTTTTGTTGTCCATCGTGTGCGTGTCTATTAACTTGGTGCCACCAGGAAAGAGGATGGCACACTACGTACAATGGCGGCCGACAAGCTGCTCAAAACATTGCCAGCTCTGCAAGGCCAGATTGATGCCCTGTTGGAGTTTGACTGTTCGGCCAACGATCTGACCAATGGTGTTGTCAATACGGCTTTCTTGCTACTCTTCCGCGATCTGATCCGCCTCTTTGCCTGTTACAATGACGGCATTATCAACCTCCTCGGTCAGTCAAACAAACCACATCCATGAAAAATATTTGTTTTTCTTTTACTGATAAGCATTTCTTTTGTGTGTGTGTTTTGTGGTGACCGTCATCCCGTCGTAAAAATTCATCCGCCATTAACAGAGAAATATTTTGAAATGAACAAAAAACAGTGCAAAGATGCGCTCGACTTTTACAAAAGGTTCTTGGTCAGGATGGACCGCGTTGCTGAATTTCTAAAAGTGGCTGAAAATGTGGGCATCGACAAAGGCGACATTCCTGATTTGACAAGGGTATGCACGGCTTGTTTTCTTTTACAATCATCAATAACGTACAAGTTATTTTATGTATTTATTTCCTTTCACATTCCTTTGACAGGCACCGAGCAGCTTACTTGAAGCGCTAGAGGGTCACTTGGCTACCCTTGAAGGCAAGAAGCCGACAACGAGTTCTTCATCGAACATTAGGTCAGCACAAATTTGTGATATCTCATATATTTTCCACAAAAGACTCAATTGTTGCCTATTTTTGAATAGCCTGGCGCAACACAATGGCGCTATGGCAGCTAACGCGGAACAGATTGATGAATCTTTGAAACGCCAAGCGTTGGCTGAAGAAGAAGCGGCAATGAATCAGTATAAAAAGAGCACCAATCCGTTTCTCAGCTCGCCGACATCGGCGACAGCTCCTTCTGCAGCTAGTGGGGGTAGGTGTTTGATTGCGAGTTAAGAGGAATTCCATTTATTTGCATTTTCGTTGTGTGACACAGGAATTGCACCTCAAACGCAGCAGCCAATCCTCGACTTGTTTGGCAGTGATGTGGATGGTAGCACGTCACAAACGACCCAATCGGCTTACGATTCTTCGCACAAGGCATCGGACGATTTGCTCCAGTTGGCCGCGAACCCGTTCGCTTCTCCGACAGGTGCGCCACCCATTCCCGCCCTGCCGGCTCAGCAGCAAACCAATTCGTGGGCAACGGGTCCTTCGCAAAACGGTTTCGGAGGTGGTCATTTTGCTACGGACAATTCATTCGCCACCGCATTCGGTGCGTCTGCTAACGGATCGACTAATGGTGAGTTGATTAGAAGTAGCGCTAGTTTCAATCGTCTGTTTGAATTTGTTTTCCCTCTTTTCGTGGCTTGGTGTATTAATATTTTGTCTATCGTATTTTCTACTAATCTCTTGTCCTTGTCGGTTGTGCTCACGTTATAAACAAAAACCAAAAAAAAAAAAAAAAAAAAAGTTTCCGACGGCGCCGTGGCTAACCCGTTCGGCCTTCCGCAATCCTCTCCGGCCCATCACCCACCTCCGCCCCGTCCTCCACCTCCTTCTTCCGCTGCTACTAATATGGGCGATCTCTTGTACGGTATTGACTGTGTCGGTGTCGGTTCTGTTGTTCCGCCCGCTTCTTCCGGCTCTTCGCCGCTACCAGCTCGGGCCATCGAGAATCTGGTGGACGGTTTCGATTTTCTCTCGATGGACTCGACTTCTTCTAACACGACCGCCCCCACCAGCGCTCCTGCTCCGACAGAGAGTAGCGCTTCTCCATCTAAACAAGCAGCTAAAGGTGCTCTTTCTTCCAAACGCTCTATTTCTCTGTGAAAAGAGTTGATCCAGCACGCTGATCATTTTGTCCTTAAAATCAAACGTTTTTCTTGTTATCGAAGCGAATGTGGTGGATCATTTTTTGTTTTATTGATTAATTTTCTTGTTTTCTTCCCCGCTTTTTTCTTTCCCTCGGTGTATTCTTTTAAAGGTTTTGATGCATTTGGTGACCTGTTGCAACCGTCAGGCATGGCCGGCGGCGTTGCACTTGGTCCTCAGGCGGCTGCTGTCAAGCCATCGACCGGCCCTAGTAATAAAGTGTTGACGGGAGACTTGGATTCGAGTCTGGCGAGTTTGGCCATGAACCTAACCATCAACAAAACAACAGCGCCAAAGTACGGTTTTCACTCTTTTATTTTAGTGTGTCACTTTTTTATGTTATTTTCTTCATTGTTTGCGTAGAACTGGTCAGTGGAATACTGGCCCAGCGGCAGCTAACAAGACCGGTGCTCCTGTTCAGCCTCAACAGCCGAATGCTGGCCAATGGAACCCACAACCAATGATGGGCATGTCGATGACCAGTGCGCCCATGACGATGCAGTCTGGTCAAATGGCTTACAGACCTATGGTTCCAATGGCGCCCATGACGGCCATGACGGCTCCTTACACCGCCAACCAACCCATGAACGTAAGACATGACACTTCGTGTTTGTTTTTTGTTTTGTTTTTTGTTTGGGGGGGGGGGATTTGTTTGTTAATCTCTAAAAGCGGCGATTATTGAGTGTTTATTTTATTTTGTTTAAAACACAGCCTACCATGGTTTCGGGTATCAGGCCGGGAATGATGTCTGGACCATCTTCTGGCGCCGGTGGTCCTTTCTCCATGGGAGCCATGACTCAGCCGGGCATGCCTATGGGTTCTAGTATCCGCCCGGCTGCCAATCAGCAACTCGATCCATTTGGCGCCCTTTAATTGAGAAAAAAAAAAAATAATCTTCTATTTCGGAACAATTTTTTTTTCCGCCATCTCCCTTCATCACTGCTTGATTCGAAAGTTTCAAAAATCGAATCTTGTTAAGTTTCTTATTTTTATTTTGTTATTATTCTCGGTACTATAGAAATCGCTCTTCCTCGCTCCCCTGCGCAATTCAAAGTAAATTCGATTCGAGAAAGGAGAAGGCTGATGAAGGCAAACATTCCACTGTTTCCAAGGGAGACTCTTAAAAGATCTGATAGTAGAAATACAAAAACAATTAAAATAAGAATTTAGAAAAAAAGGAGGAAAAAAGTGAAAACAAATGTAGCCAGTCCCAGTGTGTGTGTATGTTACGCATGTACAGCAGGTGTGCGGGGAGATATTTTTTTTTTTGGGGGGGGCTATTGTGAATTTCCGTCAAGTTGTCTATCATCCATAGTTTTTTTTTATTTTTTAGGGTTTTTTTTTTTTTCGGTGGGGGTTGTTGTTCTAACTAGCAGCAGCCAAAGCAGAAAGTAACAAAAATAACGACATAGTGCTATGGAGGTTTTCTATGTAATATCTGTCTTTTTTTTTTTTCTTCACGTTTTCGTGTCTCTTTTTCTCATTTAATTTGTGTGTGTGTGTGTTGGCGTGTCTACTCTCTTTTGTTGATATACGTTTTCTACCTTATTTTCCCCACTATTTTGCCTCCGAGAGCCAGTCGGCATGTTTTATATGGGTCGTTGTTCGATTTATATCCCTTCCTTTCTCCAATTGGAATTAAAGTTAAAAAGTAGACCGCGAGATTATTCCTTTCCCCCGTCGCGCACAGCGATTGCACCGTCAAGTTACTTTATTATTACTATTAAAATTATCATTATTATTATCACAATTTCGAAAGTATACAATCTTAATGGTCTTTCCCGATTCCAAACTTTTTCTTTTCCTACTGTTTATTTTATTTAAACATTTTTTTTTGTGCGTGTTCATTCAAAATGGAAGGAGAAAAATTTGCATTTTTTTTCTTTCGTCTGTATGCCATTTGTTCGTTTATCAATATTGATCAATTCATTCGGCAAGAAAAAAAAAACAAGTGAATTACTAATGTTAGCGCTGTATCGCTTTTTTATTAATTTATTACCAAATATGGTGAAGAGAAAGACTTTACCATAAATCAAGCAGCAAAAAATTCACCGTAAAATCAGTAAAGTAGCTTTTTGTGTGTGTATCGATGTCTTTTAAACACCGTGCATGGCTCATTTTTTGCTGTAGAAATAATCGCATTACAGCTGCAAAAAAGTCATGTTAAATACCTGTTATATCACGATAAGGACTTAGCTCTCACATTGAATGACATCACGGAAATTTCCATGAATCGTTTTGTTCTTCTTACCCAATTAGGTTTTATTTTTTATTATTATCCCTCGTTTTTGGGTGTTTTTTTTTTTTTTTAATTCATTTTCGCGCATCCGAAAAAGATACCGACAGATGTCGTTGGAGAGGAAAAGAAAAATTTATTTGCTATCACGACCCATGTTCTTCTTCCTTTTCTCCCATTGCTTGTATTGTTATTTGGTAACAAGTGATGAAAAAAAGAAACACCAAAAACGCTGTGAACGTTGAGAACGACTTTTGAAGTTGAGAACGACGAATACCAGAATACACCAATAGTGAATTGTTGTCTTATATCAAACAAATGTTGAAAAAGTAGCTGCCACTTGTTTATTTTTACGAAGAGAAAAATCACAATTTCAGAGGGGGTTTCTAACACACGGCAAATAAAAACAGAATAATAATCAATTTCGCAATTTTGAAGGTAGACAGTCTAAAATACTAAAAGACATGATACGAAAATGCTGTTTAGGCTGTTTTCGTGGTCTTACAATCGACTCCACTAATTGTATGAAGTACGTAGATACGAGGTAAAGCGTCTGTCTAACAACTCAAAGGTCTTGGGATCAAATCTCATGTTATGCAGAAGGTAATGATAACATTCTAATTTAGAAAGAGTATTGCTCTTTATTGAATTTCTTGTGACTTGTGGAATAGAAAGTGAAACATTAACTTACCTTGAATCATGCTTCAAATTATTTATAAGTCTAAAAGGTTGTATTTAAGTTACTTGGAAAAACAGCGTGAAATGTTGCATGTGTCATGGCTTAGTGGATGAGCATCGGCAGTACACACCGAAAGTGCAAGGTTCGAGTCCTATCAAAGCCGTGGAATAACATGATATCGGAAAGTTATCAGTGTGTTTACAATAAATATTATGGCAAACGTTTCTAAAATATTATTATCATAAATACCTGGTAGGCATCTTATGGTGAACTCCATTAGGTGAGCCTGGTTTCCCAAAATACCATGTGGTATGTATCGTGGGTTAAAATCCGTGAGAGCGGATGGGTATGGTTTCCCATGCGGGCACTTGGAGTGGGGTACCTGACAGCGATCCAAGCGATACACCGTCGAGTTTCCAGGGCAGCTGAGCCGGGTTCCGCAGGACACAAGGCGGCCACTCGGTGTGGCGTACTTGAGCAAGGATCTGAGAGATACACCGTCAAGTTCCCAGGCCATCGGCAGTCAGTTGGACAATGATTGGCCCCTGTATCCTAAAATCGACATTCCAAGAATATTTTAAGTAAGTAGCTGGATTTTGGCTTATGATGCCGATGTTAACTATTATATTATAACAGTGGTAGCTCAGTGGTAGAACGGCGGCATGGCAAGTCAAAGGTGTAAGGATCGACTCCTACATGGAGGACGTGCTTATATTTATGATTTTTTTTTGTCATTTTGTGAAAATATGAAGAATTTTGGCGTAAAATAAAAAAATTTCTTCAAAAAAATAATTCTACGGGAAAAAGTTCAAAAAAAAAAAAATACGGAAAAAAAAATTCCCGGTAATAAAAAAAAAAAATTAAAATGGCAGAATTTCTCCAAATAACGAATTTATCGAAATAAAAAATTACACTTTAAAGTTCATAAATAATTGATTGATTCGAAATGTTTATTTACAATTAATCATACATATTGAATTTTGTTACAGATCAACAATGTTGAAGATAATGCATGAACTCATTGGGAATATTATTTTACATAATTAAAATACATCAAAAGACGGGCAAATTACAAGCAGTTAACCAAAGATCAACTATGTAGTTAACCATCTTAATACAACAACTACGGTGCAAATTTCATCTTATTTTAAACGGCTTTTTACCACGGCAATAATTTCTGATTCTAAGTTATTATATAATGTTCGGCTCATTTTTTCATACCCCCTATTTTTCCCATAAATTTTATCAGCCCACTCGCCTTCTTTCCAGACAGTTCCTTCTTTCTCTGCTGATTGCTACAGTATGATCACAAGACATGGGGAAACATGGCTACGGTAAATAAAGGAACTGAGATAAACATGTTTTTTTGTAAATATTTAAGCATTAATTAAGTATAGGAAAATCTTCTGACATTTCATCTTTCACCAGCCTTAACACCTCCTTTCCGTTACTAACATCAACCTACATTAGAGAAATAAAAAATGAATCGTTGAAAATTTGTTAATATCTGTAGTAAATACCTTGTTAATTGCGATTTTTGCCAGAAGCCCAGCTTGAGTATAGGAAAGAACACTGAAAACGTAACAACCATACATTGCTAGCACCCGCCTCGAAGCCACAACTTTTTCGCTATATTTTTCTGTATTTCACTTCATGTATTTGGACATTTGGTGTGATTGGTCAACGAGAAACACCATAAAATCATTTGCAAATACGTCGTGTTTCGCCAAGATACTCAAACGTACATTCATTCGATGAACCCGAACAATCTGAAATGGGAATTCAAGGCTAATATTGTGGTTAATCCAAACAATAAACATAAGACAATCGGGTGAATTTTCATATAAATCAGAAACCAATCCCCATCCAAAATAAATTAAAGCTGAACAAAAAATTTACCTACCATGTTTCAATTAAAAAAGAACTTAGACAATTCTCACCTCGCGGACGTCCAGCATTCCATTTCCAATAATGTCTAGACCATTTGCTATGTTTCCCTAACCCAGTCAAATGCTAAGAAAGAGATTTGGCTTAGATTATCAGCAGCGAATTGCAAATTCAACTTACAGAACCAAGGTTCAAGATGAGACTCCATTACCACAGCCAAAACCTGAAGTAAAACAGGATTTCGTGACGGTGGCACCATGGCTGGGGTCACGACGGCCGGTGGCCAATGACGGCCGTCGCTCCCAGCCATCGTCAACGCTTAAACACAAAATAGATCAACAACCATATAGTAAGCAGGTGAATCCAACACTTCATGCTCCTACATCATTATTTCAAGAAAAAAAATTATACCTTTACGTAACGGTAGCAGGTCGCGCAAAAAAATACTACAAAATCCAATTTAAGAAACACAGGTTACAAACATGTTTGAGAGAGGAAAACAGTGGTCATACCCGAGGGAAGGAGAAAAAATCCGGCACCACACTTTCAAAATGACCGCCAACGGTTACCTGATTAATCGACAACATGCAGATTAAATCAGAGTTACCAAGAGCCATAGCAGTCCAATTTCCAGATTCTTACCTTAGGAAAAGAAGACAAGAGCCTGAGCGACTCGTTATAGTAGCAATCAGCATTAAGACCCGATCTACAAAGGATAATTATGCCGATTGCGAAAAAGCATCTTCCAAATTTCACCTGCCAAGCATGTGATTGTCGTTTGCATCAATTTTTCCACCGCTGCTGCTAGCACTGGATAACATCTTACATTTATGAAATGTAAAATGAAATATGACTGAACAACCTAGAAACAAAACATTCAATGTATCAATTAAGAAAATCAGATTTTGGGAAATTAATCTAAAATATTAGATTGTCAGAAATTTACAGCCTAAAGAATAGTTTCACGATTATCAAACGGTAACTCGTTCACATCACAGTGGAAAAAACATTACTAAAATGACATTATATCTTGATTACCATAATCCCACAGAAAAATGAGTTCAATACATAAACGACACGCAGATATCCTCCCAATTGGACAACCATTTGCTGATACAAGAGCACCTAAAGTGGTAATGAATTTTTTTCATTAGTTTGTATGAAACAAACATGTAACAAATGTCTGTACATCATGGACTCGAGGAAGTCTTCATGAAAATCAGAAACAAGAAACAGACATTTGTTACAGAAGAAAAATAGAAGATGCATGCACAACATTGTACCTGAAATGAGTAATCCCAGAGTAGAAGACTCCTAATACAATAAAAAAAACCATGACCCATGATTCGACAACAGGCAATGTGGAATTTAGAACACCTAAATCTAAGAAAAGTTGTGATTAATGGTTAAAATAAAATAACCAAGTAATAATATATTGAAAAAATATAAATTGAAAACTTCATTGTACGTTTGACATGTACAAGGCAGATTGCTGTACAGAATGGAAGCATGCTTCTTGACCATGATGAAGCCTTGATCCAACATGTTTTCAAATAATTCATATCTGAACGTCATCATGCCATAACCATGAATTACTGATCATGTAGCACATGAACGGCTTGCAGCAGAGGACTAACCCAAGAAAAACCAAACAAGCATATCTACTCGATACTGCCGATGTTAAACAAACTCACCATCACGTATCATCCACGAGGCGATGACCATCATGGCTAGAAGGCCGAGCAAGTAGCATGGCTGTCCAAATGCTAACCACGTTATCCACAGTCATCCTGCTTTTGAAGAATTATCTAAATTATTGAATGACACGAGCACAGAAAGGAAATTTTCCTACAAATCATGCACATGCAATTGATATAATAATTTATTGTAGACTGCCATACTTGTGCCCCATCACTAAGAATCCCCTTGCTATAAATTTACATGTCCCTTCTTCCAAAAGATTTTGAGTAACTTTAAGTTACTACATCCAGCTTAATTTAAAACGTTCATCAACGTAACTAGCCAAACATGAGCAACTAGAAATATACCATGAAAAACATAAAATTCTACCAAGTCAATGCCTACCATCTTACATATAGAAGCGACGAAATCCCGGATTCAACTAACTTTGAACACGGTCGACGGTGGCAGTCCTGGTCTAAGCTTTACTCAATGCCCGGCAGGCGGCGAGTACAAGCTTTATTTTCTACCGCGTGAGAGTGATTATCTCAGATTTAAGTAGGAATAACATAACAAATAACGTGTGAATATTAATAAATCATTTTAAATTTGGTTTCCTAATTCTAAGTGATTGTGTTTAATTAATCATTATAATTAGTCAAAAATTAAATTGAAAAAACAATTGCCATATTGTCAATTGGCAACGGTGTTCCCACCCTATTAAATTTTATTGAAAAAAAAAATTCAAACAAAAGACAATCACAAGATCAATTTCCTGTCGCATTGAGGCATTGTTGACGTCATGCTAGACGGACATTCCAACTCAGGTGGCGCCACTGGCAACATGTTTCTCATCCAAATTTTTGCGCCAAGAAGAATCCCACATTTTTACATAATACCTTTTTCTCTAATCAAAGTTTCTTCACCAACACGTGCAATAACTTGATGACAATTTTCGCGATGCTATTATTACGAAATTTTTTTGTGGAGGTTTGAAAACTACGAATGCCATTTTCCCATTTTTTTTCTGGTTCGGCAACACGTGGTGCAAGGGTTTCCCTCCTTTTTTTCCTACACACAAAAGTGATAGTTGCAGTGAAAGAAACGTTTTGAAAATAGTGATTCAATCTTTTCTGAAATAAATAACTTACATTCTTCTGAAATTGTGTGCCGATCTTCAAACAGTGCAATTATAGAAGAAGAAACTCCACGACATCAAAATTAGGGTAAGTGAGTGTTTTGTATTTCAACGTGTCGCCATTTTGTTGTTGTTTGGGTTGTTGATTCGTTGATCCGCCGTGAATGAGGTGCCTTTTTTTTTTGTTCTCTCCTTTTTACGTTTCTAATGAGTTAAGAAATTGTTTTTCAAACATTCACATTTCAAGTTTTTCAAACATTCAAACAACAATCGGTTGTGTATTTATCATAACATTACATTGGCATTCACGAGGTTAGGCAATATAGAAAAAAAATTCCTTTTATCAAAATTTGCGATTTGTTTTAAAAGCTAGGCCTCTTTTATTGTTCCCACGTTTGCACCCAATTTGCTTGTCGAACACGTGTTCGCAGCTGCGTTTCTAAATCGATTCTTATTTCCGCGCATGGTTTTCCCGCCCCCAAACATTTGACGCTTTTGAAACAAAACAAAACAAAAAATAGATTTTCAAAGGCAAACAATTGTTTCGTTTTTTTTTTCTTTCTAATTTTGGAGGACGATTGGATTATGTTTTTTTTTTAAATTTCCTATTCAATCTGCACGACCGATGACACCGCACAAAACCGCCCGTCGACTGGCCCTTCCATTGCGTGTAAAATCGTCATCGGGTTCTTGATCGATTACGATAGATCGACCAATGATGGATCGCCCTCCGACCAGCGTCAAGGTCTTGTCCGTCAATACGAAATCAGCCGTGCCATCTTCTTTCACTTCGATGTTGGATTCCTGCATTTTCACCTGCCATTAACAAACACAAAAATTTGCTTTCATTATTCGTTACATCCGCGTAACGGCATTGCCAGAAGTTAATAATGGGTTGCGTGATTATACCTTGTAAGGATTGTAAACCTGTCCTGTCCTATCAGCTCGGCAGTGATCACGAATGTCGCCGAATTCGTGAATGCGGATGCCGTGCTTGCCCGGCGTTAATCCGCGAACGTTACCCCGCAGTGTGACGCCTTTCGCTGGAGCCTGGCCAATTGCGCGGCCGATTTGGGTTTATGCAACAGCGAGAGAAAGACAAACACGACATTTAAACACACAAAAAAAACAGCTGGGGGTTCGGTTACTTTGTTCCGGCAGGACAACACGTTCAAGGAAGGGTGTAAATATTATTTTTTTTTTTTTTTACCTCTTGCGTCAAGACGACGACGCCCTGAACGGCGCCGCTGTTGTTGAAATAAGCCGCTTCCATGAAGGTCGCCACTGCTTTAGCTTCTTTTTCGATCTGTGAACATTTCAAAAGAGAAAGGGCAAAATTTATTTGTTGAATAAACGTGAACATTAATCTGCGTTTCAAGGGTGGCAATGTTGCGACAGGTTGTGAAATGGGACGCCAATGTCGGCAAATCATTTTTCTTCTATTTTAACCGCAAAGGGCACATTCGGTGGGAAATCGTGGAAAGCAGGTCACCAGGGTCACGCACACATTTTATTTTTTATTTTTGAGTTTCCTTCTACATGAAAAAGAAAAAAAAATCACGGACGTCCTTGCAACAAAAAATTGTTTAACCGTTTGCTAAAATGTTTTTGTTGTTGTTGTTTGGGTAATGGTCATTTGCTTTATTGGGGGTGTATCTTTTAAAAAAGAACTTTGGTTATATGGAAATGGGCAAGGACGTCGCTGGATTATATTCTCCGGTCCGTTTGAGCGCTGATTATTTAAGTGAAAAACTCGGCAAAAAAATTCAAAGCTTTTTCTGATTTTATTCTCGAACGTAAAGAATTTAAACAACAACAAAAAAAAAAGGATTTGAATTTTGAAAAGACGGCATTTCTTGTTCTCAAATGCATAGGTGCGTTAGTCACCATTTCTAATCGTTGAAGGGTTGCGCAACCCAATATCCGGAAAGTCCTTTTTTTTTTGCCAATTGGTTGGGCCTGTCAACTATAATAAATAACCGTCCCGCTTAGCGACTGTCGTATATGAAACAAGTGCCTTAAGTGACTACGCAATTTCACATAAATATTTGAATTTCGAAAGCATAAAAAAGATTAAAAAAAAAAAAACGAGTTTCTCTTTCGGCTTTGCAGAGTTGAAGGATTTATTTTATTTCTCCCGCGTTCATCACGTTCTTTCTAGCGAAACGAAGCATTTCAGGGGAAAAAATGTTTTCATCTGCGGATTTGCACACAGTACCCTCGATAGCAAATGACAACTCGTATACGACGAGGTAAAAAAAAACTATTTCACGTCCGGTCGGAATTGTGCAAGGCCACGCACAATTTAAAACAAAAAAAAAAAAAATGGCGAAAAGGATTTTTTGCGGATCACGAGTGATTGGAACTATTCCAACAACTAAAATCAGCCCCGCACAGATATAGCAAAATTAAACATCGACCTTGGGTAAAATTCTTGTTTTTTCTTTTTTTCTTTTCAAAATGCCGAATGAATTATGCAAAATAGTGTCAATGACATTTTCTTTTTTTTTTCTTCCCTCTAACCTCCCGGGGTTCTCTATTTTATTTTATTTTCTTTCTAAAATCACACACGCGCACAGCCATATACGAGACTCGAGTATGGGGTGCGTCATTTTGCCCACAAAAATAAATAAATAAATTCAAGAATAATAATTTTAAAAAAATGGTGCGTCAGCAAAACTCACGTATCGGTAAGGGGCCAGATAGATTTCGTGAAGGTCGCTGTTCTTGTGTCGGCTGACGATGTTTGACGTGAGGGCCGTACTTTTGATTAACACCTTGGGACCTTCGTGCATCACCCGCTCCTTGCCTTTGCTGCGGATGCCACCGGCCAGCACGGCCGCCTCCGTCGCCATCAACTCCGCAATGACCAGGGCCATCACAATCGTTTGATATCGTTTCATTTTCTATCCGTCTTGCTCTTTAAATGAGTTTGAATAATATGTTTGATTAATTTTTAACTTGAAGATTTTTTTTTACGTTGCCATAGCAACACTTTGCCATTCTTCTTTTTATGAACGGATGGGTCGCAAAATCAACAGAAACATTTTGATTTTTGTTTTGAAAGGTGCGGCCTTAAAAACGGGGGTGGCTGTCTAGCCAGGGGCGTTTCACGATCCGCTTGTTTACTACACGATATACGTCGTGAACATCTCGACAGGACATCACTAATCTTTTTCTTTTTTTGGCCCATACGTACGGGGGTATTGGAAATCAAGGTACCCGTTCCTCCCGGAGGAAAACAAGTTTATTTCTTTTCTTTTTTTGTCTTTAAACGTGATAAGGTCAGTGTCGTGCCGCATCACGTTTGGAAAACAAAAAAGATGGCGAGAGGAGGCAAAGAAATGATTCATGACAAACACGAAACGTTTAAATTTACGAAGAGGGGACTTGTCAAACATGACGTCAATATTTGAAATCTTAACAGGACGCGGGTCGCGCCATTTATTCTGCCGACTCGATAATCGATAACTGGACAAACGGGGTGAAACCAAAACACGTCCTTGAAATTTCTCTTTTTATTCCTTAATTATTTGTTTGTTTGTTTTGAAACACTGACCTAAAATGAATAGCTAATGTTTTCCCCCGCTAGAGGCGCAACTAAAATATAAAAATTGTTTTAAATAATCAAATCAACCCGAACGAGAGTTGCGGTGACTTACCTGTTGATTAGAATCTTGTGCTGGCAGATCCTTGTTCACTTATGAGTGCCATCACAAGCAAGTCGGGCTATATTTATAGCCGTGCGCCCACGCTTCCAGACTCCTCCCCCTTCCCATCCGCCTAACACACACACAAAAAAAAAAGAAGGATGTTTCCTTACGTGTTTTATCGAAAAGAGCTACTCACGTCCTTGCGAAAGGTGAAACGTAAATAATATTTATATTTTTTTGAACGAAAAATTTGGTTAAGCATTTTTTTTTTTTCATTGCCAATCCCATGCGTGTGAAAATAGTCGATGACGACACACAACAGTCGGTAGGAAGGGCCACGGCAGGTAGTTAACATGCCAACTCTTTTTTTTTCTTTTTTCTTTCTCTTTTCATTTTGAGATGTTCTTCGATGATTGCCGCGGACTTTTTTTTTTTTTACATCGCATTCCTTCGTCTAACGTGCAAGAAAAAGGAAAGAGCTTAATGACATGCTTCGATCACAATTTTTTTTTTTTCGTTATTGTTGTTAAGAAAGACGGCGTATCCGCTTGGCGGAAGAATCTTGAGAATCT
Source organism: Daphnia magna (assembly GCF_020631705.1). NCBI lineage: Eukaryota > Metazoa > Arthropoda > Branchiopoda > Diplostraca > Daphniidae > Daphnia > Daphnia magna. The sequence continues at coordinate 10,838,071 of NC_059185.1, read as the reverse complement.
TTAGCCGTCGTTCAAGACATTTTTGGAAAATTGAAAAAAAAAAAAAAAATTTTTGATCGATCGTTTTGAAATTTTTTGAAAAAATTTCGCGCTGTCTTATTTCTATGTTTTATGAGAGAAGATGAACATCGTTGCGTGTCGGCAACGTGAAGAAGCTCAAAAAGAATGAACGACACCTACCGGAGTACGTAGGCCTTTTGAACGTGTTGCATGTTGAGTAAGAAAACGTCAGGTGGCAGCAGTCCGACTTTTCTTTATTTCCGTTCACAATCGGTTGAACGATCACGCAGACGAAACAAGGTCTTCACCACCTGGTTTTTGTTTTTGGATTTGCAAAAAAAAAACAAACAAAGGGATTGCCGATTAACATCCAATTTCTTGTTTGTATTTTTTGTTTTTAAATAATCGTGTCGTTTCGTTGTCGGAATTTTCGTTGTCTCCATTTCTTTGCTGTCGTCGACAGAAAAAGAATTTCAAAAAAAAAAATAAAATTAAATTAGCCACACCACATAAAAAATTCTTCAAAAATTAAATTTTAAGTAGTCCATAAGGTCAAAAAGCACGACTCGTCTTGAAACGAGAAGCCATTTAAATACATTTTCTTTTTTAAAAATTATTATTAAGAATAAAAGAAAAGAAAACATTTCCAAATGGCGTTTTAATATCACCGTGGAACGGAAATCAGTACCAGGTAGCCGCGCTACCTTGATTGTTTGACGACGAGAGAAGAGAAAATCCTGCTCGAATGCATAGATATAGACTAATGCGCGCTACAATTCCACAAGCCGAGTCGCATATAAACGATGGCCCTCCGGCTACAGTCTCCTAAAATAAAATAAAATAAAATAAAATAAAATAAAATAAAATAAATAATAACAATCAACTAGTTGTTTGGAAGAGAGCCCGAGAAGAACACAAGAACAAGTAAGAAATAATAAGAAAAACAAAAAAATATATACTGTAGTATAGTCTAAATATACAAAAGAACAAAGGACATGCATACACTGTCTCTATTTATTACGTCACGATTTTTTTTTTTTCTTTGTGCATCTTGTCCGTTTGTACGAGAAGAAGAAAAACAAATCAAACGCTAATGGCGGCTGTAATTTTCATTTTGAAATTTGAATTCCTCTGCCGAAATGTTTTCGGTACGTGTCAAATGCCGTATCTAACAATCAAACGAAGGGGCGAGCAAAGGCTCACAAATGATTTAAAGTAAAAAATTAAAAAAATTAAAAATAATATCATTTCTGTTCTCTTTCTTTTGTTCTTTCGTTGCTCTTGGAAAAGAAGAGGGGGGGGGATGATATAAAAAAAAAAAAAACCGGATTTATCCGTGTTGTGCTGAGTGAATGAGAAAGCATCGCGGCTTTGGAAATGGTTAATGACCAAGTTTGACGTTCTTCTATTTTGTTTTGTTTTGCTTTTTGTTGTCTTTGCATCGGCAGACACAGGACTAAACAAATCCACAGATGGCTGTGTGCATTCTGTCTTTGTTATACGTATACATATTTAAAAATGAAAAGAAAAAAACAAAACAAAAACGGGAATTTTTGTCTTCGACAAGTTTTTGTTTGTTTTTTGGCTCTTTTTTGGAATTTGAACAAGATGAAAAAGATTATTTTTTTGTTTTGCTTAACTTAACCTGGAACAAACAAAAAAAAAAATTGTTTTGTTTGATTCGCTTGTGTTTGCGAGCGTTCGATTCGATGATGGCGAGAAAAAGAACTTTGTATTTGATATTCTATTTATTCTTCTTTTAAATTCCAGGAAGTAAAAAAAAACAACAACAAAGGGTTGGAAGGAGCATTGATTGCAGGTGCCAGCATATCGGCCGTGCAAATAGCGATTTGCAGCAGAGGAGAAGAAGAAAAGAGGCTTTGAGATAAGTGAGACGAATGAACCAAACGCTCACACACACACACAAGAAAAGAAAAAAAACAAAACAAAAAAACTGGGAGGAGATTTGAGGCAAGCCCGTCAGTTGGTTCCCGCATCCATAAAAAATCATGGAACACACACACTCACATGAAAGAAAATGGTCTGCGTGAAAACGCACGGCAGCATTCGACCTCAAATGCAAAACAATGAGCTGCCATTCTGCGCATTTCTCCGTTTCGAAGAGGGCGCTGCTTTTTTTTTTATGATGGGCAGAGCTTCTCCATTTCAAATGGCAAATTCATTGAGTTTCATCCTGATACGAACTTGACACATAACAAAAGATTTTTTTTTTTTTTCATCCCTCCCCCCGAAAAAAAAACAAAAACAAAAATGAGGTTTCGCACGCAACACATTCCGTTGCAAAGTTATTCTAACCCCATCCGGATACGAACGTGATGTAATAGACGAATGTAATAGGCTCCTCCCTCCTGGAAAGTGGGAGGAGCCTGTCGATGCCGTGATACACACACACAGAGAAAGGAGGAGGAGTTTGACGGAGTATATAGCGACGCGAGTGTAATCATCCCGGCCGTCATTGCAGCGTGCACTTCCATCGGCTGACGACGGAGCCAATTCTCTTTCATCTTTGGATTATTTTCAAAATTTGTGAGAGAAAATAAAAAAGAAGAAGAAGAAAAAAAACAAAAACACTTTCGGATTAATTCCATCATGTTAATGTGATAGTTCTCCAGTGCTCTTTAGTGACGTGTGTGTTATTGTTTTTTTTTGGCGCCCTTTTTTGTTTCATTTGAAAAGGGTTTTTTAAAAAGAAAAAAAGAGAGAAGCCATGATGCAACATCATCAAACGGGACGGCCAGTTGCTGGAGCGAGTAGCAACGCTAGTAACAATAGCGGCAACACTGTCATCAACCGTTCGAAAGGGATGAAGAGTTCGCGTGAAGCGCCAGCCGCTTCGGCGGCCAGCGGATCGACGGCCGAGGCTGTCCACCATCATCACCACCACAACAACAACAACAACAACACGACGCTGAAAGGCGGCGCTGCCGTCGCCTCGACGTCGGCCGCCGCTTCGGCCTCCAACGAGTTCAAAACGAAGACCGTTCTGAAAGAGGCCGTCGATGCCGTTGTCAGCAGCTTCGCCAAACATAGTCAAGGATACGGTCGAGGTAGGAATTTTATGTTATCTATTTAGTTTTTATTTTGTGTGTGTGTGTGTGTGTCTTCGTTTTTGACTTGAATTCGGTGAGACTCGTGCCGCCCATTTTCCATTTTCAAACGAGCTGCGAGAGCATCACATTTTTGTTTTCTTCTATCGTCTCCAATTTCATTTTTGAAACACGATCCTTTTATTTTTTCCCTCTGTGTCCTTTACACACACACACACAAGGAGAAGAGGGGGGGGGCTAAAAGATCCTATTATCTTATCATGAAATTAAGGTTCTTTTTTTTCTTTCTCATCTTCTTACTGAGAAGGGCCTGAGCTCCGGTGCGCATACCAACTGTTGCGTATACACACACACACACACCAACAGTCACAAAGCCAATTGGGGCCCTTTATTTAGTGTGTGTCCTGTATCCCGCCCTACACAGAAAGTGAGGAAACAGCGACTTTAAAAAAAGAAAAAGAAATCAGAGAAGGGAAGCCGGTTTGAATTGATTAAGAAAAGAAAAAGGGGATTGTGAGAGAGCAGACGGCAGTCCATCATCTGTTGACTTTTTAAGCTTTAGAAAGGCCCGTAAGCCATCAGCCGATCCCATGTGGAGAAAATATAATCAGAAAAAAACAGCACACACACACACACACGTAATTCTTTTGAAAAAAAAAATTCTTTTCGATTCGGAACGTCCAAAAATGTTTGGTCTGATCTGTTTTACATATACGGTATGTGTGTAATGTAAACTCAAGTGGGGGGAAGAAGATTATACACTTGCCGTGTACTTTACTCTCTTCAGCGTGGAATTCCAGCCGTATCTTTTCGTCTTCTTGTTCGGAATGGAATAGACTTGGATGAAAAGTTCCACATAAGTACGTACGTACGTACGTACGTGTAAAAAAAAATAAAATAAAAAGAGAGAGGCTCTCGCTTTGCCATCAGTCTCTTTGTGGCGGGAGCGGGGGGGGGGGGTTTGGGTACGAGACAGCCCTGTGATTTGGCGTTACGGTGTGGGATGATGGAAGAGCCAATCACAATAGAGAGGGGGGAAATGTTTTTTTTTTCTTTTCGATAACATGAAAGAGAATGTAGTGGGGGGGGGGGGACACTGCACCGAGGTGAAATTCAAGCTCGTATTTATTATTGATGGTTTTGTGATAAAACTGGGCGTCTATTTTTTTTTTTTTAGATAGTTGCGCCTTTTCTTTGGGGCACTTTTGATTTTTTTTTTTTTTTTATGATGGATATTCTTATGGATCGAAGGTTGTTTTATTTTTAAATATTTTCCCGAAGCGAGAAATCGTGAGGCAGCGGCGTGATCGGTGGGAGGAGGGAAGACATGATTTGCATACGGTCGCGACAGACAATCCTATCCATTACGGACTCACGAAGACGCCGCCAGCGTCATTTGATATCGTTTTTGTTTTGTTTTTTTGTTTTTTTAATGCGCTTTGGTGATATGACATTTGAAAGAAGAAGAAGAGAAAAAAAAAACGAAATAGAAATGTCGATTGGTTTCGACTATTTCTGGAATTTCTCTCTCTCTTTCTCTCTCTCTACATAGTTTCATTTTAAATAATTATCAGCTACTGGTCGACCGAGACGAGTGGCCCCTCTCATTTTCTTGTAGGAGATAAATAGACGGGCCTTGTTTTTTTTTTTCTTTTTCTTAGGTAGACACGCAGCTGATGAAAGAATAGTTGAAAAACAAAACAAAACAAAAAGCGGCAGTATATTCAATGAATTTTATTTTATTTTATTTTATTTTTTTTTAAATTTTGTTATCGCCATCAAAGTGGAACGAGTTCACCTGTTGATGGTGAGGGGGGGGGACATTTTTTTTTGATTTTTTTATTTTATTTCTTTAAGGGGATAGGGAGAGAGGATAAAGAAGAAGTCGTGCGAGAGTGAGTCTAATTGGAGACAATCACACAGGTCAGACCGGAGGGGGGGAGCTCGCTCGATGGGGACATAAAAAAAATAAAAGAGAATCTCGAGGGTTGGGAAATTTTAAAAAAAGGGGAACCAAACACAATGTCACTGCTACAATTTTAATTTAAAAGAAAAAAGACATAAACAGAAAAAGAGAAATATTTTATTTTTTATTTATTTTTTTTTTGCCTTCATTCCGCTATTGCGTAATAAATAAATAATAATAATAATAAAAAAAGCTCTTTTTTTTTTTTTAGAAGGGGGGGGGGATATACACACAACGAAATTCGGGATGAAGATGTTGTTCGTGCGTGTAACGAACGCATTGAGCATCGTCCCAGGAATTCAAAACTATCAGAGATATCAAAAGAAAATCGAAGAATATTTTCTCATCCCCCTTTGTGAAAATATATACACGACAACAAAACAACAAAAAAAAACTAATAAAATTACAATTTTGAATAGAAAAAACAAAACAAAAATTCGTCGCGTATTATCATAATGAGGGGTGGTGATGCTAAAAATGGCCTGGGGCCACATTCAAAAAGGACGGGGCGCTTTTATTTATTTTTTTTTTTTGTGCGAGCCGAGCGTGACTGCAATGATGTCAGAGGTGGCGCCGCCGCCGCCGTCGTTCTTCTCCAAAAAGCCGCGCGCCGTCGTACCGAAATCAAATAAAATTGTTCAGCTCAAGGCGTTTGACCCCCATCGGTTGAACTTTGCGCGCCCTCCTCGTAAAGGCGCCTGTCGATGATTCCGATGCTTCCTCCGACCCCTCGTCGAGCGTGAGAACGACGTTCTTTTCTTTTTTTTCTTTTTACCCTTTTCGTTTCTTCTCTTTAACCGAACATTTTCTTTTTTTTCTTCTTTTTCAGTCACGATTTCATTTCCTTACGATGTTCCCGTTTTTTTTTGTTTTTCCTAAACGATTTAAAATTCGGATGAAAATTGGGGAAAGGTTCACACACGTTTTTGCGAGTTGAGTTGATTGTATAAGGATTTATTATTCATTTTTAGTAGGCACTTACATAACTCGTTTTTTTTTGTTGTTGTTTTTGAAATTTCAAATGCAACAGCGTCGTTGTCCACGAGGCTCTTGATTTGTTGTACTTGAATATTTAATCAATTGTCAGTGACGAGCAATAACTTTTCGGAGCAGAGTGAGGGGGGGGGGGTGTGTTTGTTTGTTTATTTACATACCGGAGGATGTGAGTGACATAAAGGTCGAATTTTTGACACGTTTCCGGCGGTGGCTTCTCCTCGGCGTCAACTGTTAAAAACTGAGCAGAACAACAGCAACGTCAATAAACTTGTTTTTGTTTTCTTTCAACTTGTTGCAATGGTCGTTGCTTGCTCGTTAGGAAACAAGAAGACAAGTCGCGACTGTTTTTATTTTGATATGTATATTTAAATATATACGTCAGAGTTATCGGCCACATCTATTTCTCATTTATATCGCTGGTTGTGCAAGCCCTGAAATGGCCTTTCAATTCGGCCCCCCTGTTCTTCATTCCGAATGTGTTCCATCCGCTTTTCTTTTGTTTTTGTTTTTTCTATTTCTAATGTCTAAATAGAAAACAGGTTTATCTTTCTCTCTCTGTGTGTGTGTGTGTGTTCCAAGTGGTTTCGACCTTTTCGGAATGAATTAGATAATTTTTTTTCTTAAAAAACAAACAAAACAAAACAAAAGTCCTGCGTCATTTGAATTCGAAATTCAACGAGAGCCGTACGCGTTTGTTTTTGTGGAAGAAATCAATCCGAATGGGTTAGGGTGAAGAGAAGCGCGAGCACCGTGTCACGCCCAGCTAACAAGTTTATCAAGGCGAATGGGGGGGAGGGAGAGACAAACATTTTGTTGGTCGTGTTTTGTTTTTGTTTTTTCGAGATAAATCACACACGTCCGATATTTTGGATTGGGAAAATGAAAACAAACTTGATTATTCGAAATGAAATTCTGCTGTTTGCAAGCGTCTAGTGGAACGATTCAATCAACTCGAGCAGGTGTGTGTGTGTGTGTGTGTTCCCTTGGATTTTTTTTTTTATTTATTATTCTAATGAATGCAGCACAAATCGAAACTTGAATTTCCTGGATTTCCAATTTGTGTGTGTGTGTGTGTGGAATACGTTTCGTGTTCACGGTTGACTTTGTTTTCGTTTGAACCGTCTGCAATTGAAGGACATTAGACGTTCCTGGATTGCGTTACACACCTTTGACGCATGTCGCCATTCTCATAGTTAAAAAACATTTTTTTTTGTGGCAATTTCGATGTATTTCTTCTTGCAGTCGTCTCGAAGGCTTTTTAACGATGGGTCGTAACTCAAAAGACGCAAAAAATTTTGAAAGATGATGGGGGATAACGTCAGAGGGCAGAATTTTTATTTGACTTGAAAAAAGAAAAACGTCGTGAGAGGTGCTTATTTTTTGTATTTCAGGTCATGTCCTTTTTATGTGCTATTTATAGAAATTTAGTATTCCTATTTTAAAAAAAAAGAAACATTTTGAATTTGGCGCTTTAAACGGCTGCGTTTTATTTAATTTTTTACAACCGCAGCTGTTGATTTATTCTGATTTTTAACGTGTGGCTCGTTTTGAATTTTGCATATTCAAATTCGCGCCATCAGTCAACGGCGATGGATAGCTCTGCGTATATTAGCTCACTCTAAATGAATCTTTTTTCTGTACGTCTTTGCGTATCATTTGCATATCCGGATGTCGCTGCTTTTGCGGTCTGACTCGTAACGGATACGTACCGAATTTTAAGGAGCTTTATATTTGAGTGCTTCTTTGTTATTTCATTAACTTTTTTTTTTTCCTTTTTAAAATTCAAATGATTTTTTTTTTGCGAATGGCAACGGCGTGCGTTGTCTGCCGTAACATTTGAAAAAGGAAAGAGCGACCCTCGATTTCTGGCAGACGCCGTCACCTCCTCCCAGAGTAAATGGTGACGTCATCCATTCCGCAAATTGAATCAAATCATTTCGTATCATCCAACAAACTCAATTTGAATTTTCTCTAATGTTGTTTGATGATATTTCATCAAAAAAATTGGGTGCAGTTAAAATTCAAGGGGAACGACTTGAAACGTGAACTATGACCGAACAACAAAATGTAATCCCATACGGCGGGACGCGCCGTAAGGCGTTGGCGGCGCCACATGAGAAACATTTTATATTTTTTTAAAAATCTTTTTCCCCATCCCCGACCAGACTGTGTATGTATATATCTCTTTTCAGACAGACGAGATCTGATGGTATAATAGACATATAGGAAAGAAAGGGGATACATATCATTTACATAAAGCAATCATAGTTTCGAAATCTGAGAGGAGCGATCGCCTATACGGAAATCACCTTGTGCCCTCTGTGTGTGTGTGTGTGTAATAATTTATATTCGATTATCATCGACTCTCTCTCTGTTGCCTTGGATACACTGCATCTTTCATCCAGCGCGCAACGGGGCAAACCGAAAAATGTATTTCAAAACCGAAAGAAAAAATTGGATAAAAAAATAAATCAAAGGGCGGACGTAGTTTCACGATGAATGAAGGATTGATCCCCCCGTTTTTGTTTCACCCAGTGTGAAACAGCTGCAATCTCGGTAGATACAAGTTCCAAACGAATTATGCATTTAGAGCTATCGGCGTGTGTTCAACGGGAATATGTAAAACTATTCGTTATTATTTGGGATGATCTCCATTTTTTTTTTTAAATTCTTTTCCGTCAAAGGCGGGTTGTGTATCAACTCATTTGCATAGCAATCACACTAGTCAAAGGAATCGGTCCACGTGTCCATTTGTTCGATTTCACGAATTATTTTTTTTTTATCTGCACGATATTGGCAAATGCAAATTTCTTTTTCAAAAGATTTGGCAACCCCACATACAAAGCCCTTTTTTAAAAAAATAAAAGAGAGAGAGAGAGAGAACAGGTTTATGTGTTGGCTATCGATCATATATCACAGTCTGGCGGCGTCGCCCCCCTCGTGATGCCCATTTTCAATGGGGTCTCGCGTTTCTCACGCGGAGAGATGATACACAAGAAGTTCAAAAAAAAAAAAAAAATAAAGATAAGAGAAAAGAAACAAGGGGAAACCAAGGGTTATGTGTGTGCATCCAGGGTCATTCTTTTAGTCTGAGAACTAACACACAACAAAAAGGAGGAGGAGGAAGAAGAATGGGAAGAAAAGCGTGACCCCCCGTGATCAGCTGTTTAGATAGTCAAATGACGGCCGCTCTTGTGTTTGCACTCCAAATGTTTGGCTCTTTCTCTTCACAAACTTCTCGTCTCCTTTTTCTTTGAATTGTTTTTGTTTTTGTTTTTTTTTTGGCTTGGCGGCGTTCGCCCTATACCATTACATCATTATGCAAAAAAAAATATGTCTATTAAATACCCGCCCTGAAAAGGAATTTTTCATTTTTTTCATTTTTTATTTTGAGGGGGTGCAAAAATTCACCTGATTTTTGTTTGAATGTTTTAACCTTTTTAAATTTTTTGGTTAACATTCTTTTAGCGTTAGCTCATCATAAATCAAAAGAGAAAAAAAGAGGAGGAGGAAGAAAAACGAAAGAGATTCATCAAAAAAATAAAATTTGCATATGGCATTTGGTTAGAAATCCATCAAAAACTAGCCATCCCTTAAGAATTTGACTTGGCCGTTATGATGCACTTCGTCTCCGGCCAAAATGAAAATAAGAAAAGGCCTATAGCTAAAAAAGAACGAAGTTCGTGAGATCAACAGCCGACAGCAAAGATTACGTAATTCGTGTGTGTGTGTGTGTGTGTGTGTGTGAAACACTTGGGGGGGATTAGATAGCGCCCCTCTTTTTTTGTGTGTGTTTCATTCCCCTCCAATGTTGTGCAATTTGAATTCGAAATTTGCGTATGCGAGCCGATTGTTTGGATACGCCGTTACCCATGCGCACGGATTTGAATTTTTTAACAAGCGAGCAATGATTATCATATAAATCATCGTCAGCTAGAATTCAAACTTTTTTTGTTTCAAGTACGTGTCCATTATCGAACGAGTTATAATATTCACGATTTTCTCTTGTTTTTTTTTTATATAATGTAATTTATTTAAATTAAAAAAAGAGAGAGAGAGGCTGTGATTAACCTTACTTATCATCATCTTTGCGTGCTATTAAAATGAAATCAAAGGCGATTTTCGTTAAGATTTTTTACTTTTTTTATTTTTTTTTATTTCGGTGTAACCTTCTGTTTGAAATAAATCTCTTTGTGTGTGTGTGTGTGTGTGTTAGAGATTTGGTTGTTCTTTAAAAGTGATTAAAAGGCAATTTTCAACCCCCGGACGCGCTCACCTTCTGTTATCTCCCCCCTTCTTCTTCTTCTCCAACTTAGCGGAGAGGCGCGCCCTCTGTTCGCAGCCATTAGACCTCCCCCTATTGTTTTTTTTTTTTTTTTTTTTTGCGGCTGTGTATAGTTTTGCCCAGTTTTGGAACGACATCCGCATCAACCGAATATTACGTGGCTCATTAATGGCGGGAGGAAAAGAAAAGCAAAAAATAGCGCAAAACTAGTAATTTAGACTTATTTTTTAAACCTGTTTTTTTTGCTTTGTCTCAAAACAAAAGAAAAGCGAAAAAAAAGTTTGTGATGTGTGTGCGGCTTGATGTAACGATAAATCGTCTAATGTCTCAAGTGTCAATTTTTTGTTACGTAAGAAAGAAACGTTTGTTCAGACTTTCCTTGTAACATATGGGAATCTAGCGAAGAGGGGAGGAGGTTTGTTTAAAGAAGAGTTAAAAAAAAATAAATAAAAAAAATGCAAACTATTTAAATGATACCTCCGTGATGTGTTTGCTCTCTTTTCTTTCATTTCCCACCTTTCCTTTTATTATTTTTTTTCTTTTCTTTCTTTCCTCTCGTATTAATATTCTATTTGGTAAACTTTTATGGTACAATGAAATTTAATTACCTTGCGCGGGGCGAATGTGTGTGTGTGTGTGTATCGTAAAAGAAAGAAGAAAAATGAGCCCTCTCGGCTCATTTATGATTTTTCTTTTTTTCTCTTTCATTTTTTAAAATTTTATTTTGAGGATAGATTTTTATTTCGCTTTCGTTTTAACTAAGAAAGAAAAAGAGAAACAAATCATCGGGAGCTATGTCCGTCTCCACTTGCATCCGTCACTTAAAAAGAAAATCATTTGAACTAATGCGATCATTTCAAAAAGGATTTTCACTTCATCATTTTAATAACTGAACATTTCCAACAATCCTTTTAGTTAAACACGAAGAATGACGCACATCATCGTATCCGATCTGAACATTTTTTAAAATTCATTTTTATTAGTTTCTAGTCAAAAGATTTTTTTAAAAAATGTTTCATTAAATTAAAAAAAAAAAAGGGAAAACCGGCATGTCCGAACAGCTCGGTCGTTATCTCATAACGTCGGTGAGAGATAGTCGATCTCTATTTCGTCCCTTTGGCCGTCCATTTCTTTTTTCAGCTGTCTGCGTATTTCTTTAAAATAAAAAAAGAAAAAAAGAATTTTCTTTGGTCACGAGAAAATCAAGTCAAATTACAAATAAAAAAGAAAAAACTGGAATTATCTATCCATCCATCTGAATATATCCAACTATCAATCTATCGTCTTCTCTCCCCCCCCCCAAAAAAAAAAATCTTGTTTATAAATATGGAAATTGTGAACAAATTCAAAATTGTGATGCGCGCGAAACAGCGGGTTAAAATAATAATAAAAACGAAAAAAAAAAAAAAAATGGGGTCGTCGTTGTTTGTTCCCAATTCGGCGCTTTCCTGTCCACTTCTATATACGTCTGTGAAACTCTTTTGATTTTCTTGATTCTCGTCTGCACACACACACACACACACATCCACCTGTTTGAAATCGTCTTTGTCTCCGCCCGCGACTTGTTTTTTTTTTTCTTCTTTCCTTCTCCATCTCCCAACACACACACACACCAATCTAACTCTCCAATCTCGTGTGTGTGTGTGTGTGACCCCCGATGGTCTTTCGGTAGTTCGTTCCAGCAAACCCCAAAAAAAGAGAGAGAGAGAAGAACCAAAGGAATGCGGATTGAAACGAAGCGGCCAGGTACGAGAGGTGGCTCGGAGGGTTTTCTTCTTTTTTTCTTGTCCTCTTTTTCTTTTTTATTTGTACCTTTTGGTCTTCATCATCTTTTTCCTCCTTGCTCCTTCCATCCTCTTCTTTTTTTTTTTTCTTTTCCTTGTGTTCTGGTGGTTTTGTTATGCACCCGGCTTTTGACTCCGCAGGGCGATTCTCTCCTCATCAAGAAAAAGAAGAAGCTTAGAGCGACGAGAGAAAGAAAAGGTAACCCCTCCTCTTCTGGAGCCAAAGCCACCAAGTCCACCAGGTAGACTTGGCAAGAGCCAGACACGGCCTCACCGTAGTCGATGCTCGGCCTCTGAACCCGAACGTTCTACTTAGTTTTTGTTTGTTTCTTGTTGTTTTGTTTTTGGTTTGTTTTGTTTTGTTTTGTTTTGTTTTTCGGCACCGTTTTTCTTTTTCAAATTGCCGATGTGCGTCTTGTGGCGACGTCAGTTGGCAAACAGGAGCGACGTTGCAGTGTCATTTTGAAACGCTTGTTGTGCCGTGTCGAACAGTGAAAACGGTCTGAATGTGATTGCCATCCGCTTCAGCTCGTGTCAAACGACATCAAAGTTTCTCTCGTTTTTTGTGTTTTTTCGGGGGAGGGGGAAAGACACACGCGAGAATCTGGTCGCATTTGAGAAACAACAAACAGGCCGGGACACATTGAATTAAATTTTTATGCAAATTTTTTTTGTTGTTGTTGGTTGGCGTTGGGAGAAAAGCAAAAATTAGAAACACGAGTTTGAAGTTAAACGAGTATAGACCTGTCGGCTAGTGGCAACATGTTGCTCTCCGACTATGATCTGCCGTGGAATCCTAGCCGCATTTACGAAGAGATTGGCGTACGTCCACGCACCAAAGGTAAATCCTCTTTTCATTTCGATCATCATCGGATTGCATTTGATGCGTTTTGACCGATTGGTCAGTTGTTTTGCTGCGTTTTGGCCGATTGGTCAGTGGTTGACCAGACGTCTGGTCCACCATCCCTTCAACCTTTAAAAAGAAAAAATTAAATTCCCCCCATCGAGCCTTCATTCTTCTCTTGAATTTTTAGATATATTCTTATAAATAAGAAAGAAAAAGGGAATTTTTTTGTGTATAGATAGATATTTTTTTTTTTTTACGGGGTACCGTGTAACGCCTCGGGTCATATACACTCACAAAGAGGTGGTGGTTACCTGAGAGAGAGAAGGGGCCTCCCTTCGTCTTTCTTCCGTTTAGAAATTGTTCTATGGCTGACGGGCACAAGAAGAAAGAGCTACGGCTGTTTTTTTATTTTTGCTCTCGTACAAGATGAAAACTCTCTAAACCAAAACATTTCTTTTCTTTCTTTATTTTTGCATATAAGAACGAACTCATTTCCTTGCCTTTGCATTGAAATTTGCGCTTTATTTCGTTAACAACAACAACACACACGAAAGAAAAAGAAAAGAAAAGGGGGAAGTTGATCGGATGGATGAACTGGTCACGCCATCCAGCACTCTGTTTAGGTGCCACAGTTGCAGGTAGCTTATTCTCAATGCTTCGTGATCAGAAAGGAGAAAGAGACCCTGAAGCAAGCGTATCAAAAATCATCTGCATTCCCTCGTCGTGCCCTTCTATTCCTTGATGCCTGCGAGCCACTTGTGTATTTGAAAAGGAATACAAGAAAACACGCGCACGCAAAGATGGAAGACTCACAAATGAAACACGGAATTTGAATGTCGTACAATCTATCGCTGTCGATCTTGTATTAATTAATTTTTCTTTTTGTTCTTTCTTTTTCTGAAATAGTGAACGTGGTGGAAGCGCTGCAAGAGTTCTGGCAAATGAAACAAGCTCGAGGGGCCGATTTGAAAAATGGAGCCCTCGTCATTTACGAATCGGTGCCGTCCTCTTCGCCGCCCTACGTCTGTTACGTCACATTGCCAGGTGGATCCTGTTTCGGCAGTTTTCAGGTACGTGCTGATTTTTGTTTTTTGTTTCAATTCGAAATTGAAACGGGCGGGGCTAAATGAGGTTTCTCTCAGCTGATGGATGTCGTCATTCCCAAAGACAAACAGAAAAAAATCGATATCATTCACCAGTGTTACTCGCTGGCGCGTGTGTAGAGGCTTACGTGCGAGAAGCATCGGGTTACGTGTGCCGAGAAGGCGGACTGGAAAAAAGGCATTTGGATTCCGTCTTTGATGACGCAAAGGACAAAGAGACGAGAGCGATAGAACCAAGACACTGATCTGCATTCACGTATGGATCGAAAGCCTTCTGTTGAGAGATGCGATTCTCCGCTTGGGACGAAGGCAACAGTAGTGCCCTGTTTAAGAAATTCGATGAGGCAACACAATATGGTACCCGTTGTTGTTGTTTTTTTGTTGAAGGGAATTGACCGACGGGCACAGGTAGAGAAATCAAGGCGTTTCACCTCCAAACTCTTGTTTTGACATTTTTTTTTTAGTTTTAGGGCGGCAAATTTCAAATGCAGCCTGTAGCTATTTTAGAAATGCACTGGAAGGGATCTTTCCTTCCTTTTTTTTTTTTTTTTGTTGTTTTTGCGGGCGTTTCAGGAGGGACGCATCCATCATGTGGAGAACAATCTTCAGCATTCAGTGAGAAACAGAGATGGGGCCAATGAATATTGGATAGGTGAACGTATTATTTATGGATGGGTCAGAGGTCGTCGGTCTCATCTCTTATCTTTTTCAACCCTAACCCGAAATAAAGATCGTACACGTTCCTTCGATGTTTTTGAACCTCTGCCATCTTTTTTTTTTCTTTCTTTCTTTCATAGATCCCCCCCCCATAAAAGAAGATTTTTTAAAATTCTATTTTATCTTTGCTGCTAAAGAACAAAAATTTTCGTCATCTGAAATTCGTCAATAAAAATGTTTTTCTCTTTAAAAGAAAAAACGTTGGTACGTCTGCCACGCGTTTGAGGGCGTCATAAACGCTTGTATACGACAGTTTCCTATCTTGAAAGCTTTATTATTATTTCTTTCAACAACAACGAAACATTCCGCATTCCGCTGTACCCGCAGAAAATAAAAACGAACAAATTCCAAAGAAAAAAAAAACTAAAATAAAAAGACAAAACTTTTTTAGGTGTTTTTTTGTTTTTGTTTTTCTCGCAAACGGACATATTGTGTGTGTGTGTGTGTGACATTGCGTGTCCAGTTTACACGCCGATGAAAACTCGTCGTATTTTTCTTTTTTTAGCGTGCGCACACGCGCAAATCAAAACAAAAAAAAAAAAAACACATTCCCGGCTCGCATTTAACGGACCGGAAATGTCTGATATTTATTTATATTCATTTTTTTACCTACCTGGTTCGGTGGTTAAACTCTCATCATTTAAAAGACACGCCTACCTCTTCCGTTTTTATTTTTGGAAAATGCCACAGAAGTGCGGCGGATGGGAGGACAAGAAGCTCAAATGGGGTGGGATTGTGTTGTCAACAAAGTTGATCTCTATTTTTTCTTCGTTTTTTTTTTTTTCAGATGGGAAGAAAGTCATCGGCTTTTCTTCTCTTTGTGTGTCCCTTTTTTTTTACCTTAAAAGGTCATCTTCAACCCTCTCTCTGTTTTTTTTTGGGGGGGGGATATCGTCCATTCTGCAGTGCACGCACAAGGGTTTCCTAATATTTATGTCTTACCTGTAGGCTATTTCGAGGAGGGGGGGGGAATGTTGTGATGCTGAGGGTTTTTCCTTTTCCGGTTTTTCTTGTTAGACGGTTGTCT
The DNA here is from genome assembly GCF_020631705.1 of Daphnia magna. Lineage (NCBI taxonomy): Eukaryota > Metazoa > Arthropoda > Branchiopoda > Diplostraca > Daphniidae > Daphnia > Daphnia magna. The sequence continues at coordinate 10,822,278 of NC_059185.1, read as the reverse complement.
CTTGAAGGGAAGAAAATAAAACCCCTGGGTATTATTGGACGGATGATGGATGGCCTTTACAAGATTTTTCAAGCGTTCCTCTTTTATTTTTCAACCCCCTCCTTCTCCTAGTTACCTTAACCGCCGCCATTTTTAAAGAGCTCTTCTCATCCCCCGTTAAACAATTCCCACGAAAAAGAAACGAAAGTCAGCAGTCGTCCTGGGGCTGGGGCGGCCCCCATATTTTCATTTCTTTTTTTTTTAAAATAAAAATATAAAAACATTTGGAGAGTTACAACATCCATCACTTTAGTAGAAGGTGGGCTCAAGCCAAAAAAAAAAGAGAACAATGGAAGACAATTTGGTTGAAATAAATGGCGTCGAGTTAAAACAACAAACGCGGAGAAAAAATCAAAATGGGAAGGCTAATAGATCGATCGTTGGTTTCTGATAATGATGATGATGACAACAACAACCGACCAATCACGATGATGATGAGGGAAATATTCAAATCCCCCAAAAAAAAAGTAGCGAAAAAAAACCACAACAAAACAAACATAAACAAACGGTGTGTGCTGATCAGTTTGATTAGTCACGGTCTCGAACGAAACTGTGCGCTTCTATTCTTCATTTTCTTTTTTTTTTGAAACGTTCAAATCGAAAAAAAATAACCATCGTAATAATAGCGAAAAAGAGAAAAAATGAACGAAGGGGGGTCCGATGTGATGATGGGTTGCCGCCGTGATGATGCGGCGAAAAAGAGAAACATGTTTACGCTTCATCATCATCATCGCGGTGGTAGAAGAAGAAGAAGAGGGAAAATAATCAAATAGAATATCATGTGTGCGCGTTTGTTATGTTGCCCCGTTGTGGCCGCTTGTTGTAGTTTTGAATAATGGACCTTAAAGTCCCCCGACCTTCTTGTCGGTGTAGGAATGAATTGTTTTATTTTTTTAAATCAAAACAAAATGTTTTAATTCTTTTTGTTTTCTCAATTCAAGAATTGCCCTACTAAAGCGGAGGCGAGACGCAGCGCCGCCAAGATCGCGCTGATGAATTCCGTTTTTAACGAACATCCGTCCAGGCAAATCTCTGACGACTTTATCGAAAAAGCTGTCGCCGAAGCCCGAGCCTCTTTCAAGGTAAAGATGATTTCAATTTATTTATTTTTTCTTTCTTTTTAGCGATTATTTAAAATAAGAAAAAGAAAAACGGCCATTCGCACGAGACTTTTATTATCATTTTTATCTACGACTTGGCATCAGCGTTTTTTTTTAAAAAAAGGGCGAATGGAAGGGATTTTTTAATTTTATTTGAAACGTTTCGTCTGTTGTTTACAACTGCACGAGGATGTCAAAACGCGCCGTGTCAGCCGTCAAATTCTGTCGGTAGGGGGAGGAATCTTTCAAAATTTCTTTTGGCTTCGAGAGGCGCTCTCCCAATAACGAAAGTACGTCGTGTCCAGACACGATTTCTTTTCTTTTCTCTTTTAAAAAAAATAAAATAAAAAAAAAATTCTTTATATGCCGTCGTGATGTGACAGGACGATGCACTCACGAAAAGAGGCAAACCCTCCGCCTTATGTTCTTGCAGCGATGTCACTTCCATGTTGATTTTTCTTCACAGTTATGGAAGAAGAGAGGAAGCCAGGAGCCACTTCTCTCGTCTACAGTTGGCAACAGCAGCTTAGCGTTCTTCTCTTGTTTCTTTTTTTGATTCTTCTTCTTCTTCTTCTTCTTCTTCTTCTTCTTCTTTAACAATCACTTCAACAGTATTTTTTTTTTTTCTTCTTCTTCTTTCTCTTTTATATACAACTGAGAAAAGGGGCGGAGGCTGCAGAGTCCAGGTAGAAAAAACGGGTACATATTCAAATTTTTGTTTTTTTTCCAGCGATGATTTGGGCCTCCCAGTTTTTTGTTGTTTTTCTTCTCTTGCGGGCATGTTGTTTTTCTGATTGTGTAGCCACGAAGAGGCGCTGATGTTGTCGTGTCTGTTGTTTTGAAACTGTAGGGCGATCCGGACGAGGCGGACAATCCGAATACGGGCATTGGTGCCTTCCGCTTTATGCTGGAGGCCAATAAAGGGCGGACGATGCTGGAATTCCAGGAGCTGATGACCGTCTTCCAGTTGCTGCACTGGAACGGCTCTCTGAAAGCGATGCGTGAACGCCAGTGCTCCCGACAGGAGGTGGTGGCTCACTACTCGCACCGCGCCCTCGACGACGACATGCGCTCACAAATGGCCCTCGACTGGATCGCTAGAGAACAGGTCAGAGTCTTTTCGGTTCTTTTTGTTTACTCATTTTGTTTCTTGTTTTGTTCATTAGTTTGTCTTTCTCTTTGAATGACGGCACGCTAAACACGTTAAAGAATTTAGGTATAGATTTTGATATTTTAGTTTTTTTACTTTTAAAATGATGCAATTTAGCGCGAGTGAAATACGAAGCGTTTGTTTCATTACAAGGAGACAAACTGATAATAGTTTTCGGGCTTTTTAATTGTCGTGTTTAACCGACACGGGGCAAAATGTAGGGGAGCTAATCGGAGGATCAGTGTGTTTTTGTTTGTTTGTTTGTTGTTGCTGTTGATAGATGGCGACACACTTGTATCTCATCGACAGGCTAATAAATTTGGAATAATTCAAACAAATTTCTTTTGTAGGAGACTCCCGGTATCGTTAGCCGCGAATTAAACATGGCCGAACGGGAATTAGAAGCTGCCCGCTTGGCTGGACGAGAGCTTCGTTTTCCCAAGGAAAAACGAGAAATCCTGATGCTCGCCTGTTCTCAAGTGGCCCACGGGGACGGACTGTCCAGTTAGATGTTCACATTTTTTTTAGAAAACAAATCAAGGATTTGGAAAATAATTCGCAATCGTTCAAGTCCCGCCGTTCAGCAATGTGGATTTGATTAGGACGGACAAGTATACACATCATTTGTTTTAATGTAACACACCATTTTGTTTTTGATGTCTCATTTCTCATAGTGCGTGTACAAGTTGTGTGTGTGTGTGTGTGTGTGTATTTTGTGCGGTTATGTTTTCGTTTGTGTATAACATGTAAGGATCGACGTGGCTCTTGTTGTGTTTATCTCTCAATGATGCGCGTTATTTTTTTGTTTGTTTTTATTATTATTATTTTTTAATAATCAATGTCAAATCGTATATACTTGTAATAATTGTGTCTAATTGTTGGTGAATATTTGCATCCCTCCTTTAAAAAAACAAAAAATGTGGACTTTCTTCTTCCCGGTGTTTATTTCTTCCCAATTTCTTCCAAAAAGAAAAAAACAAAACAAACATAGAGGCTGTTATTCAAAGCCAATTACACACACACACACACACACAGTAAAATCAAATTCATTTCACGTCCCCCAAAAATTCCAGTTTTTTTTTCAATCTCTGCTATTTCCAGTGACAAATCAGCCCCATATCCAGCCCCGCTTTCTTTTCTTAAAAACACACGCAACATAATTAGAAAGAGAGAGAGAGAGAGATAAAGCTCCGGAAAGAGAAACACGACACGAAGAAAGAAGATGCCATCCATTGTTTTGTTGTTTTTTTTTGTTTTAACGCATTAGTTCGTTGATTAACTAACAAACAAAGAAGAAAAAAACAACAACAACAACGACAAGACACACAAATTTTGGAAATCGAGAGATAAAGGGAGAGAGATACGTAAAAAAAAAAATGAATTAAATCAGAAGGATTAAAAAAAATAAAAAATCAATTTGTTTTTTTGTTGCGTGCTTCTGTGTATCATATATTTTAAATAGGAAAAAAAAAAGAAACAACTTTTCGTGTTTGCGTGACATTTTATCTTTATTTCTATTTATTTTTACTTGGAACACGTCAACGAAACAAATTCTGGACATAATAATAATTTGCACGTGATCGTGACGTCATCTCACATAATTCGTTTTGAATACAATGCAAAGACACCATTTTGTGTTTCTCTCGTTCGCATGTCTTTCACTTTGTGATTGATAATAAAACAATTCTGCGCTAACCTAAATAGCTGTGCAAAGAGTGACGCAAGAGCCTAGAGCAAATTTGATATTTGAAAACATTTCCATTTCAATTTTTTTTTCTAATTGTTTAGGGCAATGATATTCCGCTATCGCTCGACATTCGCCCCGCCATGTTCTGCGAACGCTGACGACTCGTTGTATAAATCTAAATGATGACGAATGTATCCCAATTGATTTGAGAATTGCAACTAAATCGGACTCACGAAAATTGTTTCGTTTTCGAAGTTATGGCCGAGAACTTTCTATTTCATCACTGGCAATTTTAATTAAATTTTTTTTTTTTAATGCGGCTTTTTTTTTAATTTTTAAATAAAAAGAATTGAGAAACGCAAAATATAATAACACAAGGCGGCGTGGCAGAAAAAAAAAAAGGTTTCCGTCTAAAATGAATTTCTTCGTCACGGTGTTTCCACCTTTTTTTCTCCTGTTCATTCATTCAATTCGAAGACATTTAACCATTTAAAGGATATACGGCCGTTATTCTTCCGAATACGGACGATGGGTAAAAAAAAAAAAAAAAACCATTTGAAGAAAGAAGACAAGGTTTATTTTTTTTTTTCTAAACAGGTGCAGAGTGTGAAAAAAAAAGTGAGATATGGAGCAATCAAATAGCTCGTCTTCAACTTTTTTTTTTTTTCACTCTTCTCCCCACCCTTCAACCTCCCAAGCCATTTTCATCTGAAAATGGGGTAGTAAATTGTATTCTTGTTTCCTTTTCATCTCCCCCCCCTCTGTCTCTCTCTCTCTACTCCTTCTCCATCTGTTGGCAGTCTAATTGCAGGTTATTATACCTGTCGAGGAGGTTTCCATAGGGATCTCTTGTTGCTAGTCCAGCAGCTGCTGCCGATGCCTCTTATTTTCGAGACCTTTTTTCTTCATTTTATTTCAAAGGTATATATTGCTATTATTGTACGTTTTTTTGTGAGGGGGGGCTTTCACACACAATACCGCACCAACAATTAAAGTGAATTAGGGAAAACGGTTGGGAAGCTGATGGTCTTTTTTTTTTATTCGGATCGAATCGGCAGCAAAAAAAAAAAACGGCATGATGTTAAAAAGAAAAAGGTGGAAACGAAATTTCAATGGTCTATTCAATTAATTTCAATTCAAAAAATAGTTCCAGAGACCCGGCGATTTCCTAAGCGACCGTGGAGGGCAGCACACACAAAAAAAAGAGAAGGGAACGGAACTGATGATGATGACAGGCAAAAGTGAAATACGGTAGTAGTATAGTAGTAGTAGTAGTACATAGTGCCATCATCATGTGATGACGAGCCGATTCGCTTAGAAAAATAACGCCGGGAATAATATACAAAGAAAAGATTTTTCGATGAAAATCACCGGGTGGCGGTTGGTGCTGACGGCTGCGGCGTTCTTTGTCTCTTCATGACACGCCGAGTGTAAATTCCTTTTTTTTTTTTTTTTTTTATGTTAAAAAAACAAAACAAAAAAACTTAGTGGCTTTGATAGTACAACTGTCCAGAATTTCAGTCGGTATAACTTTTTATTTCACGGTTTAGACAACGGTGAAGGATTAGGTCAGCTGTCAGGCCGACCAAGTTTTGCAAGCCGGTCAAGTAAACATTCATTCCAATTTCCAAAAGTATTGGCCACGTCGATGACAAAAATTGACAATGATCTTAATTATTTTCCATCACGTTCAATGGAGAAAAGCAATCGTTTGATTCAAGTTCAGTTGGATTTCATCAGTTTTTAATTGTTTTTGTTTTTTCCACTGACAAACTGGAGCCTTCTTCGAAATTGCATTATATTGGCCAATGTTCTTTTTGCTGCAGGTATGTGAAACCATTTCTGTGTTGATCGTTAACCGCGAAATGAGAGGGCTCGGTTCGTCACGGAATAATCAGCTAGCCATTTGTAATCGGAACGGTCGTGTACTGAGGCGGCTCATTATTTTCGCTCGCCTTCCAGCCCCTCTGCCTGCCATTCTACCTGTGCAATAATTAGAATTCGAATAAACGCAAATCACGTCCAAAAAAGGGCAGCACACATTTAGAAGGGCTCGAGACAACTTCTATACGATACCGTTAAAGCAGACGATAGAAGAAGAAGAAGAAAAAAAAGAAAGAAACACGATTAGTTATATGCACCTTCTGGCTGATGGCGTGATGAAACTTCATTTCAGTATACCACTCTTGGAGCGGGTAAATAGCATATGCAACAAAACTATGCTGGATTCGGTCGTGAGGCAGATGTGGGTCATCGACGGAACATGTTCTATCTTACCCTCCGGGGCTTCATATACGTAATCCGCCAGTTTTGGCTGAAGGAAAGAGCTCGTTGCTAAGAGAGATTAAATGCACCAGACGAAGAATGCGGAAATCTGCCACAACTGTTGCCAGTATATGCACATTCTTTCCCCAATAACACTGCATTCATCGATTTTCTTTATCGTTAGTTCGGGAATGCCTCAATCTTGTATAGGTTCCTGTAAGTCTTTGCTTATATTTTCCTGTTTAATATTGTTCTTTTGATAAGCCTTCATTAACTTAATGCAGGTAATGATATTAAAAGCTATGGAAGATGCTGCACAGATATTTGAGAAGACAAAAAACACTGATTGTAAACCCAACTTCTAGCTTTTATTCAGAAATTATGTGGACCAATATACCCTATCATATAAACATATCATGATTTTCTTTGCAACCTTAGATATAATGACGTGCTGGCTGAGCGGACTATCTTCTACAACTTTGCCTTCAACGGCTGGGCATTCTTGGTTAGCTCCTGCAGTTTCATGGCAAGGCCCATGTTTCCTTGCACCTTAAGGCGTCCCTGAAAATAAGCCTGTTGGGCAGCCAATTTGCCAGCAAGCATTTGAGTCAAATCATCATCCTTCATGCTGATGGTCACATCTCCCTTTTCACCTGTAACAAAACAGAAACGATGCCATCAATACTGGTGATATTGGAAAAGGATGATGATGAACCATATTTACCATCTTTAGCGATTCTAACGGAACCCCCGTTGTTCTTTGCGTCGACGACCCAAGAACCCTGCTTACCGCCCTCTCCTGCCACCTTGAAGAGGAACACGCCTCCTACCTTCTTGGTAAGTTCGGCTCCACTCTCGGCCAAGGCATTTTGCATCAGCTCGAAAACATCTGATGACTTGAAGCCTTCAATACGAACACTTCCGGAAGCCTATATTAACAAATTATGAAGTTAATTTCTCAAATAAGAACGAAGTTTGTTAAGAGTATCTCTTTTACGTCTTGCACTGTCATTTTATGGTAGGGAGAAAGCTGATAAACAAAGCAACGTTGCCATTCGACAACATTTGACCAATTATTGCGTTACTTGCTACGTGGACTTTGGACGAGTTAGTTTTTTTTGTGTGTGTGTGTGTCGACGTTAAAATGCAGAATATTTCTATCTCTTTCTGTTATACAATCTGCAAGAAATGCTGTTGGGAGTGTAAAAGGTGACACAGCAACTAACCTGTTTTTCTACTGCCATTTTGTACAAAGCAACGACGACTGCTCCTCCAAGACCGATGTTATGCTGAAGTGCAAGTTTGCAATCGGGCACCTGTCTTTTGTCCGCCTCGCCACGAAGTTGCCACGTAAGCTCTGCGCACTGTGCTAAGCCTGAATGTGTTATGATAGTAAAAGTTATCAATCATGTTTGTCAATAATACTCAACGAGAAGCAAACGCGATAAGAATATAAAGTGGCAATGGTTCAAGGACCATCACAAGTGCAAGTCAACATGGAAATGTTGGATAAACCCGGCTATATTTACCCGTGGCTCCTAAAGGATGGCCTTTGGAAATGAGACCACCGCTAGGATTGACAACATATTTGCCACCATACGTGTTATCTCCTCTGTCGATCATCTCGCCGGCTTTGCCTTCGGGACATAATCCTAGCGCTTCGTAGGTAATGAGCTCATTGGCAGAGAAACAATCATGCAATTCTACCACTTGGACGTCGCTTGGTTTCAAACCCGTTTTGGCGAACAGTTTTTGAGCAGCCACCTTTGTCATATCGTAGCCCACCTAAGTGAAAACGAAAAGCATTAGTTTTTTTTGTTTTTTTTTTCTTTCTACAACACGAAAGACGAGAGCCGAAAAATAATGCGTACCAACTTCATGCTGCTATTTTCGCCAAAGGTTGAGCTTAAATCGGTCGCCATTTCCATACCCAAAATTTCTACGGCTCGATTTAGAAGACCATGTTTTATGGCAAAGGCCTCAGACACCAGGATCGCTGCGGCAGATCCATCGGAAGTGGGGCAACACTGCAACTTGGTCAATGGGCCGTATACAGGTGGCGAAGCTAGGATCTGCTCCAAAGTATATTCGTCGCGGAATTGTGACTTCCTATTTAGAGATCACAAGGACAATGGTATTTCTTTTTTCTTTCTTATATGCTAAGATAATCCACGTCATTTGCTTACGGATTGTTGACGGAATGCTTGTGATTCTTATAAGCGATTTTGGCCATATGGACTTCCTTAGTTCCATACTTTTTCATATGTTCCAAACCAGCAGCACCAAACCATTGGGCTGCGATTGGAGCAGGTTCAATACCGACGTTCTCGGCCAGAGCACCAACGTGACGATCCATCGGATTTACGCGATCATCGTAGCCCTATGAATTAAATGTGACAGGCTGATTCCAGGGAAGAAATTGAAAATCTAGACAAAACAAACCTTCCCAGTCAAAGAGCCCCTCTTCATTTTCTCGAATCCTACAGCCAACACACAGTCAGCAACACCACCAGCCACAAGTTGTTGTGCCAAAAGCAAGGCTGATGATCCAGTTGAGCAATTGTTATTGACATTGTAAATTGGGATACCACTCATTCCCAAAGGATATAAAGCTCTCTGTCCACAGCACGATTCACCTGTTGAAATACAGACATATAATTATTGCCCGTGAACTTGAGCACAAATTATAATTAAGTCCACACCATCAACATATCCAACAACAGCCTGCTGGACTTGTTGATAAGCTACCTTTCCATCATTAAGGGCATTTGTAACTGCTTCAGCAACCATATCCGGGTAATCAAAATCTGAGCGCCTACCAGGCTTCTCAAACTGCATAATAATGTAAAAAAAATGGCTCGATTTTTTAAGCGTTATAATAAATTATTTTGCGTTTTTTTTTTACCTTGGTCATTCCGACACCAATAACGTAGACTTTCCTCAACATGTTGTTAGCCATTTCGATTGATGATTGGCAATATGCGTATTAGTGAACTGTAGCACGTCCGTTGAAGAAGTGATCGGCCACACGAATTATCGTCGAAGGTGATTAAGGCAAGACTGAAATGTCCTGTCATAACAAGTAAATACAATGTTTTCGAGATATAGTAGGAGGCGGGGGGGGGGGAATGGGTGTATCGTTGGAACGTGGAGCACTATGTCGTGGAAATTATTGTGGAAATTATTGTGGAAATGGGCGGGGCCAGAGTCGGCTATTTTTACAGAAGAATTGTTTGATTGTAGGCTACAATGCACACATGAGGCATTGTATCAAATCCCTGTCACGCCATGCTTTTATCAACAGTCAGAAGCGATGGTCAGATATAACGTCCTTGTCGTCAACTATACATCACACACATTGCATGGTTATTGCTGGCCTAAAAATTCGAAATGACTAGTGGAATTGCATACAAGAATGGATGTAGTCTTTGTTGAAATACCCAAATGAATTGCTTTTAATGGACAAATTCAGGTTGGAATAATGTTTAAAGATACCACGTGCCGGGCAATAATTTCCGCGGTTAAAGAAAACAATGACTCCTCCCATTTCCACAAGGATTCCCACAGGATATCGCTCCACGCTCCAAGTACGTAAAATAATCGGTCATCTTTAAAATGAAAGTAGACTCTGCAACGGGTGATAGATGTCTCTGATTTGCAAGCAACCGAAAGATTCAATTATTTTGAAGAAAAGATTTTAACAGTCAGGAAGAAACTAGCTCCAAATGAGGGAAATTTATATCAAGAAGGGAAATTGAAAAACAGAAAATAGTTTATTGTACATTTGAGACGCTAAAAACAGTTTGAAAATGCCAAAAATGAGGAAACTGTTTAATACTGTGGGCTCCCTAGCGGAGGCGATACGTACTTTGGCCATAGCTCGTACACACAACACATCGTCGAACTGATGGCGAAATTTGGCGCGTCTTAATCTACATTACACTAAAAAAAGATTATTTTCGTTGACTTAAGTTTAATAGTGTGTATCAGGAAGTTTTCAAAGTTATATTAAACGTTTTCATCAGTGCTCAAACCAAAAGAAGACCATAAGTGCTTGTGAGTGCTTCACCCGACCGTTTGTGTACGTTGATATTTCTGTTTGTTTGCCCTTTGACACGTCAAGCTGAGCGGTGACTTTAGCCGTTAAAGAGCTCTAATTGGATTTCCTCTTTTCGTCGTGCTTTGTATGTTCAGTTTTCATTTAGCCCCAAAATGCTTAGAATCTGTAGAATTTCATAAGATCAGATGCTATTGTATCGGTTTGCTGCGATGCCCGGATCGCCTAGGCCGCCATTTGTAGACGCGGCGGGATTTGAGTGCAACTTGAGATTGAATGTATTTTTTTTTCTTTTTAATTTTCATGTTCAAAATAACTTTCTGCCCTATCTAATCGTTATAGTGATCCTAATTGTGGTCGAATTCCACTTACTTTGATCGAGAATGTTGTTGGTTTTTTATGACTGGGAGCAGTAATTAAGGGAATGTATATGATTCCGTCAAGTCTAGGGGGCTGTACTGTTTGAAAAAGGCTTCGGCTGTTTATAGCCGTCAGATGACTCTCCTTGCGCCGCTTTATTTATTCTCAGTCTACATTAGATTTTTGCAATATTCCAAAACACAAAGCCAAAGTAGAATTGAATGGTACATAAATAGATCGCATTGAAACCCGTTTTTCCTGGGTAACATGATGCACTAATATTATAGGGTAGATATAGTATATTAACCTGTTAATCGTCACCTGTAGCCGGCATCTGCGGAATCGCTGACCTAGTCTGGGTTACAAGTGATGTTTACAGTGGTCTTAAAAGTTCCAGTTTCTTTGTCCATGTTGTAGGTTAGCTTTTAAAGCTGCTTTTCATTTTTTTAAATAGTCTGGATGTTGCCATGTGAGGATTGTCAGAGATCAAGTGGATATTGGTAAAGGAGTTGGTTGTTGATCCTCAACCTTACCAACGGTGAGGTAGGGTCTTTCACGATGAATGGTGAAATCCCTACAATCCCAATCATCAGCCTGGCAGGCATTGCAAGCCTCAGCGACTGTAAGAGCCTGGTTTTTTTCAACAACTGTTGTTGTGTTTAAAATCCATCATTGATTGTTGATCTTCTAATAGTGCTACCTGAGATGCCATTGCCAGCACCACTGGCTTCCACACAATCCAGTCGTTCATTGCTTTTCCATCCACGGGTCGCTGAGGAAGCTCATAGACTCCTGTCTACTCATGATGATGCCTTGGCAGCTCAACTTCAGCATGCACTCACCACAACCTCGTATAATCCCCAGCACATAATTTTGAGGTATTTTTCCTTTTTTACATTTTCTCCATCAAGTTGTATGAAAATACCTCTATTTATGACAACCCTGTAACTTCTTCAGAGATCAACGCTATGAAAATTTCAACCACCCAGAAATCTCACAACCACAACCTGAGTTGCTGGGTGCAATCCTGCAGCGAAATCCACATGTCTTTCGACAGCAACAACAGCAGCACCCACAACCGTGGAACAGCAATCAAAACTCTGTGCATCCTCATCAACAGCAGCAGCAAGCCATGTATAATTCTCAGCAGCAAATTGGTTATGCGTCGCCTGCCACTCATGTTGGGGCCTACACACCAAGTGGAAATTCTGTTCAGGTAAAATCAAATTATTTTAATTTGTGTTTTGAAATGCATGTATAGCTTACATGCTTTTTAAAAATGATTTGTGTTAAATTTCCACAGGGATATGCTCCTCAGCAAAGTCCTGCTCCAGGGTTACCCGCGCAAGCCGCAATGAATTACGTTCCACAAGGCAGTCCATATTCCACGCAAACGAAGCTTTTGGTTGCGCAAAACAATGTGTACCCCCAGCAGCCACAGCAAGGCTACAATAGCCCTAGCTGGGGATATGAAAAACCTGTTCATACTCCAGTACCAGCCCAGCAGCAATACCAGCAGCAACAAGCCCAGCAACATTATCCGCAACAGCATCACCCACAACAACCGCAAGCAACACACCCTGCCATGGCTCTTGTAGAGCCGCTACCACCACAGCATAATCAGCCGCAACAGATTCCTCAGCAGCAAATTCAACTACAATCGCAGCATCAATCCCCACAGCAAGCTGCCCAGCCTCAGTTGCCGTTTTACAACCATCAAGAGTATCCGAATACGATAGCTTCTACGCATTCACACGAACGGAATGAAACGGAAAAACCAGTGTTCCAACGCCAACCTGCCGTACCTCAACAACCCGCGCATAACCACCAGTATGTCGAGTCTGTCAAACCAGAGCCCATCGCTACGTCGTCCACAAACAGTTCGTCTAAACAAAACCATCGGTAGGAAATTTCTCAGCTTCATAGCATAAATATATTTTATTTATTTTTTATTTATTTATTAACTATTGAATTCTTTTTCAGTACGTCAAGGAAACATAATAGTGGGCGACCGTCCTATAAAGAAGACTCTGATTCCGATAGCGGAGCTGTTAAACCAGTGGAACCAATTAAAGAGGAAAAGCCAATTCAAGAAGAGACAAAGCCAAAAGTGAAAGTGCGAAAAGAAGAAACGCCTCGCAAACGAAAATCCACCGGTGAGGTCGTAACAGGCAACGATGAAGTGACACCAGCACCGAAAAAAAAATTTAAACGACTGGAGCGCAAGATAACCCATGAAGAGGGTAAATTGAGTGCCGAGGAACTCATGGAGACCAATACGTTTCAGAGGTTTACGCGCTTAGTAGAACACATTTTTGATGCCACGGAAGATGCTGATCTGAATGCCCCGGCCGACTTGGACAACGATACGGATATACCGCAAGAGGCAATGATTCCGAAACAGCAACTTCACGATTTGTGCGCTGAAGCAGCAAAGCTGAAGGTACTGGTCTAGATAATTACATCTGTTGGGTAGACCGAGTCTCGCGCAAGCTTTTTTTCTGAATATCGAATTCCTTGTGCTAACTTCTGATTGTTTTTAGTCCATTGGTGCCATGTCCGCCGTTCCACCCGAAAGACTTGTTCGGTTACTCAACTTGCTCGAAAAGAACATACGCGATGGAGCCAAAATTTCTCTGCTTGGTAAGATTGCACATTTATACTTTTCAACGTTAGTATTTTATTCTTCGCTATTATAATTACAGGGGATCCAGATGAGGATGAAGAGGAGAGCAAGTTGTGGACGGAATTGTCTTCTGAACGTGTACTCCGAGCTGTTGAGGCGGCGCTGGCAGCCCTTCATATTCTTACAGCGCAGAACATGCCTAAGCGAGCATATCTCGAAGAAGTCATTGAGAGAATCGTTCAGTTGGCTAGGTTCCAGTTGCAGCATTCAATCTATCCGGCATACGATCCCGTTTACCGGACAGAGTCCAAAAAGGATGTCATGAGTTCAGGTACCAATAGTTAATAACAGTGGCACCTTGAGACCTATGACACCAGCATCGTTTTACCGCTCGTAACAGGTGGCAGTTCAAAAAAGAAAAGGGCACATGTGCGAGAAGTGCGTGATAAAACCGTTCTATTGGTTTATCACAAAATGGTTGTACTAGTCGGCTTGATGGCTGAATTATTGGCAGTCCAAACGCTAACCGATACGGCGGTACTCCATCTTTCAACCGTAGGTGTCGCGCCGTTTTTCGTCGAGAATATCCCCGAGTTACAGTTGTCTTCTCTGAGGTATACGTTGTAAATAAATAGTTGAGCTAGCAGCACTTCTTAATGGCTCACATTATTGGGATTTAGACTTGTGACCACTATCTTTAGCCGCTATGATAAACATAGACGGCTATTGCTCGACGACATCCTAGCTTCCATCGCACGACTGCCCTCTTCCAAACGAGGGCTTCGAACTTTCCGCCTTAGCGCTGATCAGCACATACAGATGCTCACCGCCTTAGTCCTTCAGCTCATTCAGTGTGTCCTAAGCCTCCCGGAGAAGTTAGGAGCTCCCCCGGGAACAACCGTTCAGGGCGAGGACACGGACAGCTCTGTCTTGGTAAGACAAAATTTCTTTTTAAAGCTTTGGTCTCTACGTACCAAACGTATCTTTATTAACTTTAACGTGTTGGTCAATTTAGGCCATGGATCCGGAGGTAGTGGTAGCCACGCGGTACGATACTGCAGTCCGGACAGCTGCCAATTTTCTGTCGGTTTTTCTCGGGAAGTGCGGAGTTAAAAACAACGAGGAAGTCGATTACCGTCCACTTTTTGAAAATTTCGTACAAGTAACGTGTTTTTTTACTGATAAAAACTTTAGTCGAAGAGGCTAATAAAGTTATTTACTTTGTTCTGAAGGATCTCTTGAGTACCGTTAACAAGCCTGAATGGCCGGCTGCTGAGCTGTTGCTATCTCTTTTGGGCAAGCTATTGGTGCAGAACTTCAGCAACAAAAATGTCGATGTTCTCTTGCGGGTGGCATCACTGGAGTACCTCGGCGTAGTGGCAGCTCGTCTTAGAAAAGACGCCGTCAGTTCTCAACACAAAACGGATACCATCGACCAATTGTTGAAGCAGGTCCGTGAAGATGAAGCAAACAACTCAGTTGAAGAATTCAAGTCCAAAAAGCATAAAAAGAAGAAAAAGAGTGGGGACAAAGATCACGAGAAAGAAAATCTCCCAGCAGACAAAACCGAGGTACGGTGTATAATAAAATGTTTTTACTATCGAGGATTACGAGTAACGCCTTTGCTGTGTTCTTCCTGTTTAGATTCTTCAGTCATTGTTGCTTGATTATCTTGCTGTAAACTCTCAATGTGATCCCGCTATGCTTCACGCGCGACATTTCTACGTCGCCCAGTGGTATATAGATACCAAATCCAGCGTGACAAAAAGAGCCATTTCGTCTGACAATGTACCCGATGCTGGTCAGGAAGAACGACCACAGAACAAAGAAACACCAAAGAAAAAGAAAAAGAAGAAAAAACGAAATCACTTTTCATCGTCGTCATCGTCTTCCTCCTCTTCGTCCTCTGAGGACGACAACGACGCTGCTAAGAAAGCCTCATCCTGAAAATATTGGTGCCGATTGCAATAATCACAATCGGTCGATGGAGATGATTGATCGAAGAAAGAAGTTGCTACTTTCTAAAATCAATCCTTTCCCGGAAGCAGCACCGGGTACAAGAACTCAGGTCTTAACCACCCCTCTTGATGCTGAAAGCTCCGAGCTTATTACTCGTTTTCTGGCTTCCAAAAGACCGTTTTCTCAAAGCTTTGATTCGTATCTCAAACACATTTTAAAGGTAAACTCACTCTGGTTTAAATCAATCTGTTATTGAGCAGCATATTTCTTCGGTTATTTATTTTCATATACGTGTTTTCATTTGTAGGTTTTGACGGAACCTGCCATCGCTGTGCGAGCCAAAGCTATGAAATGCCTAACCCAAATCGTCGAATCGGATCCAGTCGTCCTTGCCCGAACAGACATGCAACTTGGTGTTCATCATTCTTTCCTGGACCAAAGTACAGCGGTCAGAGAAGCAGCTGTCGATCTAGTGGGAAAGTTTGTCCTATCGCGCCCAGAGCTTATTGATAAATATTATACTATGTTGTCTGCTCGTATTTTGGACACGGGAGTTAGTGTCCGCAAAAGAGTCATTAAGGTATTTGAGGGATTTAGAATGAATGGTAGCATCAATTCCGTGTTAATCATTTTTGATATTGTAGATTATGAAAGATATCTGCACCGAGTGCCCTGATTTTCCCAAGATTCCCGAGATATGTGTGAAAATGATCAGACGCGTGAACGACGAAGAAGGCGGCATAAAAAAACTTGTCATGGAGGTTTTCCAGGCCATGTGGTTTAGCCCAGTCAGAGATAAACCTACTCTTGATTTCAATGCTTTAATGAGAAAGGTCGGTATCTACATTTACTCACCTTTTTTTATTTATTGATTGGTGTGTGCCATTACGAGTGAAGTCTCACAATGATTCTTTACTTCTTTCATTCAGGTCATGAATATTACTGATGTGGTAGCCGCTTGCAGAGATACTGGCTTAGATTGGCTTGAACAACTTCTTCAACAAATGTTTCGACCGAAAGAGGACAAAGACGATACCGCGAAAGCAAACGTCGAACCTTCCAAAGCTCTCTTAACGGCCTGTCAGCAGATTGTTGATTGTTTAGTCGAAAATATCCTTCGTCTTGAAGAAGCATCCCTTGCTCGTGTGTCCAATTCTGGTGAGTTCTAATTGGCTCATTAATGAATGCATTTGCGTGACACTTATATTTTTCCTTATAGCAGCATCGGTGGATGGTAAAAGTGCAAATGGCGGAGAAACGAAAGGAGCCTCCCAGCGATTAGTTGCCTGTATGACGACACTGTATTTGTTCGCGAAAATACGACCCCTTTTGCTGGTACCGCACGCCATGACCCTTCAACCTTACCTGAGCCTTCGCTGTAGAACACAAGGCGACTATCAAATTATCAGCGATGTTGCGCGCACGTTGGAAGTAGTGGTTCCTTTGCTAGAACATCCGAGTGAGTCTTTTCTTGCCCAGCTCGAAGAAGATGCCGTCAAGTTGATTTTGCAACACGAAAAAGCCGTAGTGGCTGCTTGTCTTTCGTGCCTGGGTTCAGTTGTCAATCCATGTGACACGAAATTTTAAACTCATCCGAGATTGCTTCCGAAAATACTTTGGGCCACTAACCGAGTACAAGTTGATGCACGAAAGAGATCCAGATAATCCACGACTCGTCCAACATCGGCCTTTCTTCCGGAGGGCGCTTTTCACCGTAGGATTATTGCTCAGACATTT
The DNA here is from genome assembly GCF_020631705.1 of Daphnia magna. Taxonomy (NCBI): domain Eukaryota; kingdom Metazoa; phylum Arthropoda; class Branchiopoda; order Diplostraca; family Daphniidae; genus Daphnia; species Daphnia magna. The sequence goes on along the minus strand of NC_059185.1, from coordinate 10,805,298 downwards.
CGATTTTACGGACGAAGAGGTGAGACTATTTTTCTAGTTTAGTTTTTTCCATTTTTGGTTGAAAATAGAGAATGATTTAATATGATTCCTATGGTTTCAGGTGCGCTTTGGTTTACCTGACTCGACCAAACAACAAGTAATGGAGATACTTCTTTACTTCGTGTGCCAAAACTGTACTGACATGCAGTTCTTTACTCTTCAGGTAACTTAATTTGGCGACTTTATCAATAGAAAATAATTACTAGAAAATTCTTGTTTCTCTTTCAGGCCATTGGCTCCGTCTGCATTAGACATTATGATTTCATGTTGGGGGAATCTCTAAAATCGGTTTATCTTAACGTAAGTTTATACAACTAATTATCAACTTTGTGAATAGGCCTTTAATCTGTCTTTTTCTTAATCATCTCCTCAACAGCGATTGTTGGAGCCATCCGTTCCATTGCGACTAAAGGTTCAAGTGTTAAACAACATCGAAACCTACCTCCAAGTATGTTCCCAGTGACTGCTTTGGTTTTTTTACCATTGTGCGTCATGATTGCTGATTTTTAAACTTCTTTCTGTAGGAAGAGGAAATTCGAATGATCAAAGAAGACCAACAGTGGTCTAAGACGTCAAAGAAGGAAAACCTAAAGGAGATGGGAGACGTAACCTCGGGAATGGCCAGCACTGTTATTCAATTGTATCTGAAGCCTATCCTGGATTGCTTCATCCACTCTTCATCTAGTGTTCGACAATCAGCCTTCAGAGTGACACAGTTGATCCTCCAGCAAGGATTGGTAAGGCTCGTTTGATTTATTTACCAAAAACGATTTTGCGTAACGATACGTCGATCCAAACAGGTCCATCCGGTGCAAATCGTTCCGTATTTGGTTTGCATTAGCACTGATGGTGAACGTGTATCTCATGCTGCCGATAAGCAGTTGCAAGAAATTGAAAAGAAGTACCCGGGGTTTATTCACATGAAAGCGTTACAAGGCATCCGACTCTCTTATCAGTTGCAATCACTAATCGAAAGCGCTCCCAAAGAGAATTCACCTGTCCAATCAGCTTCGAAGTGAAGTCCAAAAGCTACCTTGAACTGCAGCATTTGCTTTATGGAATAATTGCTATTTGTAGGAGCACAGTGGAGACTCCAAACAAGAAAAGCGGTACCAAGTGTTCAGTGGCTAGTGCAATTCAGGAAAGCCAAGGAATTGCTCGTGGTTTCCGGCTCAGGGAAGGGGAACATCCGTCTGCCCTCAATGGCTTCCTCTACTCTCTTCTGCGTGGTACAAAACAGCAGCGACGAGCTCTTGTGCTTTCAATGCTCAAACAATTCGACGAGACATCAAAGAATCCTCTCGCACAGCTCCTTTATCTGGCAGACAATCTAGCTTCCTTTCCCTACCAGGTAAGTAATGGATTAACCAAAATATTTCATCGTTCAGTTTAAAAAAATAAAAATAAACCTTAATGTTTATATTTTGTAATTCAGGTGATCGATGAACCGCTGTTTTTGATCCACCATATTGACATTATGGTATCAGTGACGGGGTCTAACCTCCTTCAAGGATTCAGAGAATCCCTTCTCCCCAGTGCTGTTCCTACTAGTCCGGAGGAAGAAGAAGACGACGAGGACATTGCATCCATTATGCAACGATTACCTCCAGATACAACACCGTTCGAGGAATTTCTGACTGCCGCTCAAGGTTGTCTCCTTCTTCTCATGCTTAAGCAACACCTAAAAGACCAGTATGGCCTGACGGATGCCAAAATAACCCAGTATTCCCCGTCAGAAGGGGCGAAAATATACGAGAAGAATGCACCAAGAAAAGTGGTCAACATTTTCATGCCAAGACCAACATTACATGCGTTGAAAGGTATGATAGCACTGAACTGTCCGATCCGTATATTGATTTTATAATCGTATCCTTTCCATTTTTGAAACAGAAAACCTTGGTATAACTGGTTACGTGGAGGTGTCCAGTAAACAGTCGCTGGTAGAGAAGTATATAGAGTTCAAGCAGCTCATGCTCAAAATCGATCCCGCTGAAGAAGATGAAGAAGAGAGACTGGCCTCTGCCATGCGGACGTATCAAGTTTCTGAATCACCTGTCCCGACTGACGTTCCAATTGGAGTGCCCGTTTTCGGAGCAGCGCCGGCATTAGCGACGGGTGCAACGATAATGGGAGCGCCGACGACACCAATGAAAACGCCTCGAACAAAATCGGCGAAAACTCCAAGATCACCAAGGGCAGAGAAAAGTAGTAGTAGTAGCAGTAAGAAAAAATCACATAAGAAACGAAAGCGAAAAATTGAGAGCGACGAAAGCAGTGACGACTCGGATTGCGATCCGGACTTCAGAGCTTGAATACCTGATAACGCTAACCGAACTTTCTCCGATACAGTTTCAATTTGGGAAAGGCAATACTGACTCGAATCGTCATAACCAAATACGAGAGTTAGGCAACAGTTCCACGGCTCGATTTCTAAAATACTCTGTACCAGACACTATCGACTGTAGCAGTCGGTCGGTATTCAGTCTAAGGAGAAATAATATGTACAGTTTTTGCAGGGCTTATTTCTCATTTTCGCGATCTTTCCTGCGTAGCGAACGGCAAATTAGTGCTATACATATAATATATCTACGCAAACCAGAGAGGGATTGGGTTAAGTAGTTACAAAACTTCACTTTGAAATTCTGTTTTCTCGAGTTCAAGGTGTTCTCATCTCTCGATTCTACTGGACTCCCCTCGTTTACCCAGCTCTAGTTCACTTCCTTCATCTCGCGCCTGAATAAATTGAATCAAATTATTTTCGCACATGATGATGTATGGCAAACGCGACGAATTTTGTAGCTGCCTGTGTTTGGTTGTACCTAGAACTATTCCACCCTCCCGCAGTCCTCTCGTTCCCGCCGCCACGCCATACCAACACAGATACACACCACAATTTTTCTCTAAAGAGTTTAATTTATTATTCGGCTGATTTTCAGCTGTTATAATCCTCCTCTCCCAGCTTAGATTACTCCCCGTTGATCTATGATTGTTTATTTAGTTTTTTTTTTCACTGAAAGAAAGATATCCTTTTGTGTGTGTGTGTGTGTGTGTTTAACGGAAAAGTGCGTTGGAGGCGTAATTGCTTGTATGTATGTGGGCGTGTACCGTATTTTCTACTGTACCATAATTATGGACGTACGAGTTTATTGTATTTGAAATATAAATCGACACAGTTTTGGAAGTATTGATGTGTTTTTACAATTGCAAATTCTGAAAATATTGACTTAAAAATTTGACTTTATATAATTGGATTGTTCTAATGCTTCCAACAAGCAGTCATGTTGAGCTTGTTTTGTTGTTCATTTATAGAATTTTCAGGTTGCAATATCTCCACTGAATTTCCTGCCATCTTTAAGGTAATCCAGGAATCGGTTGCAATAATTGTTAATGTTAACTTGTTATGTCACACCAACAGGCGAAAAAAATGCTAAATTGACATCGTTGGAAGTTTAGCTCGAAATGTGAGGTTAAGGTTTTTTTTATGGCAATTGTGATTAGTTATTTGTATGTGTTTTTTAGGTGTTAACTTGGAAAGTAAGTGAGCTATCTGGTTATGAAATCATGCCTAGTATATGGGTTATAAAAAATCATACCACTATATTTTATTAGTAGAACAAACTAAGTTCACTCGGTTGAATTAATGAATTGGCAAAACACGTGTTCCGAGTTTTCCCGGCTAATGTTACGAAGCTCCACACCGGTTTCCGCTGCTCAGTTGCATCGTCTGCTAGAAACAGTGATTTTTCCAACGAACTGGGGGATTGTTAAACAAACCATATTCATCGATGCTTTTTCATTCGAAGTGTTAAAAGCAAGATGATGCAAAATGTATTGAATTCGTTCTCAAGGCTGTGTGTCACTAATAGTCGTTTCATGTTAAATCAAAGTCTATCGGCCAAGTTTCCAACTACTACCCTTATCCAACTACTACCTCAGCACCAGCAAATAAGATTTATAAATAAACATGGTTATCTGACAGAAACTGGATGGAAAGCTTTTGGTTTCAGATGGATAGTGAAATTCCCTGAGAAATATACTGTGAAGAAACTGCCTCTTATGAAGTTAGCTGGAAGGGATCCTACCACAGGTTAGAGTTTCTGGATGCCTACAAAGACCATAACATCTAGGTATAAATATTTTTATATACAGGTAAACGGGTTGTTGGTGGGCTTGGAGGTGGACACAAGAAAAAGTATAGGTGGGTAGATAATTGTCGTCATGGACCAAAGGAAGGGCCTCCTCTGGTGGAAAAAATCTTGGCAATACAGTATGACCCTTGTCGCAGTGCAAAGATTGCATTGGTGGCCAGTGGGGATAAAGTTAGATATATTATTGCATCCTCTACTATGAAGGCTGGAGATTTAATATCAACATCTGGGCACATTCCCAGAATTGCAAGTATGTACCTTCTGTCTTTCTAGTTAAAGCTACTAACCATTCTCTCTTAAGTTTTTGCTGACAACATGAGATCACAAAAATTTGACATTTTTTCAAAACTTGTTCTTGCTGGTTTCCTTAATATTGATTTAAATCTATTTTCATAGTTCGACCAAAAGAAGGAGATGCTCATCCTTTGGGGGCACTACCAGTAGGAACTGAAGTCTGGTAACAGTTTCAATGTTCTCAATATCAAAAAGTTCTTGTGGAATCTTATGAAATCATATTTTTCTAAAGTTGCGTAGAAAAATACGTTGGAGAGGGAAGCACAATTGCAGTGTCGGCTGGTTCTCGTGCTATACTCGTCCGCAAAGTTGGCGATCGATGCATAATCCAACTCCCGTCCAAACAAGAAATGTCCCTCAAACAAGAATGCATGGCCACTGTAGGACACGTTGGTAACGAAGATCACAATACAAAACACATCGGAAGTGCTCAACGCCTTAGGTGGCTCGGATTCCGGCCTCGTTCTGGCCTTTGGCACAGGAAGGATGGAAGGTATTTTTCATTTTCGCCATTACGGCTTCTTGCATTATTTTACCATTTTGTCGTTTTATAGGTTTGGAAGGAAAATACGCCCTCTTCCTCCTCTCAAGATTGTGGATAATCGGAAAACAAACAAGATTACAGAATTACCATTGACTCTCAGTGTGGTAAGCTAAGGTGTGCCGAAAATAATAAGTATTGCCTTTTAGCCAATACATAATAGAAAATTCGTATGTATTCACGAGTCTTCGTGTAGATGGATTTTGACCATTCCTTATCTTTCCTAGAACAACCACGTATATTTGACGTATTCAAAATTTTAGAATTACAGTAAACAACAAAAACATTAGAAGACAAAGAACTGAAGCTGTGCTAGTGTTCTGGAAAATACTGCTTCCAGTGTTACACACTCGCCCGCATTCTGTTTTTGAGAAAAAGGTATGGATGATTTCATTGACGCCCTCTAGAGAAGGAGAGCATCGGGCACTGACCAATCCCAAGCTGGTTGCTTTGACGTTACACGTGCTAATACTTATCATCAGGCGACTACATCGTAGGCAAAATAAGATAAGTAAATATTTAACTATTTTGAAATTATAGAGTTAATGACTAACTTGCACTGATTCATATCGAGTCGTAGCCGTAGTAGGTCATTAACATGATCGATTCCTGCCATTTTCTCAACGCATGCGACGAAGCTCATTGGATTCCAGCAATCAGCATTTTGGGTTAAACCTAGCAAAGTTACTGAGTTAGACGTAACCTTATGAAAGTATGATATTCAGTGACGGGGGATATTTTACCCAAAATAGTAAGCCGATCCTTGCCGCATAGTGAGTAATAGACAGCCCTCAAACCACGGAGCCATGCATCAAATCGGTCACGTCCGTCTTTCTGACCACAGTCTGTATCTATTATATCAGCTGTACACTGAAGAGCGTCATCAATGGATCTGAATTATATTTTATTAAATCGGTAGCTGAACCCATTTGCTAAATTGTATGAATGTTATCAGCGTCCTCTTCTACCTGCACAGATCGTTACATTGCGCCGACCTCTTAGTTGATCCTAGGCACCGCAGGTCTAGGGCGACGTCCGTAAAACATGCTAAAAGGATATCAAAATCAAAAGATGACAAGTGTTAGAACCTACAAACATGAGAAGTTCACAGCGTCATACCATCAGCCAGGGAGGGTTCACATTGCGCGTCGTCATCGAAATTGGTATTCATTTGCCCATCTGTTGTAATCGCGTTAGAGTTTGCGTTGAAAAGGAAAACCATAAATCATCCACTAAATTCTAAAGAACTTACCAACGGTTGCAGTAAAAAGCAGAGCAATAACGAGCAGAATAACTTCCGAAAACAAAATCAACGAATTGACAGACTTCATTTCGATATCAGGACGAAAAAATAAGACCGTGCCACAAACGACTTTTCACTAGAACGTCCCACTATTTAATATATGAGTTTAAACTATTGTATGCCGTGGTAGCCGATGACGACTGACGCCCCCCATGTTTCGAAAGAATTTCCAGCTTCTGTGCAATGGGTCATCACTGGTCGCTCTTCTTTGGTGCAGTAAGCCGGATGTACAATTTTGATAATGACCGATAGTAGTGCGATAGTGAGTGAAAAGGGTAGTTTTTGTCCTCTGTGTCCAATTCTTTATTCAAGTGTCAAACGGAATTTTGTCATCTAAAAGATAGTGACTGATGGGTGGATACAGGGGTAAGAAATTTTTTTTAAATATTGGTAAAAAGCCCCGTCGTGATCGTCGGCAACTACTGAGAGAAACCTCAACAAACCTTCACAAAATGAAGAGCTGTTATTTCTTTTGAGATTTCTTTCGAAAATTGCAAGTTAGCTTTAGAATTCCAAAGTAGCACAAAGGAACAAAGTTCTACTTCCGACATATGATGGGTTCGGCCTTTTCATGGCCACAAATTTCCTTTTTGATAAGAATAATACAAGTGATCCCAAGTATTGTGGGGACTAGTAAAACATACATTTATAAACCGCCTAAATTTTGTAAAATGGAAGGAAAAACATGTTTCAGTTTAATTATTTATTTTTGGTTTCTCTGTATTATGTACAATCGGGGTTCCTTCTTTCGTGATGTGTTTGACGTTGAGCAATCACACGTTGAAAACGATTTTGTGATGTTTCCTCTTTTTAAGATGAAGAGTTTAATATCGAGTCGATAATGATGTCATTTCTGATTTAACGTCGGCGTGTGGGCTTTCAGAAATCTAGAAAATCTTCATCTTTTCATACTCGAGGACGGAAATTTGCTCTTAGAAACAAGAAAAGGTTAACAAAATTTTATTTGTCACGAGCACCTTTCTGGAAAATAACCGTTGGCAAGATGTAGAAGATTACCGATGGTATCTCGGGATTCATATTTGCAAAATCTAAGGTTTGTAGAATACAAGTAGTAGAAAACAAACCAACAATCGTTTGCTAACCTACTTCCATGCGTCAAAGTGACTTCGATTGAACCGAAAACAAATTGTAACGTTAATGGTTTAAGTTGTAACAACAATTGAAACTAACACCACTGAGAACTTTCAGAATTTACAAGCGACGATATGGGTGTTGGATGACGAAAATCGAGATTGTACAGTGCTTTTAAGTGAAGAAGTATTGATCTCTTAACTTGAAAATGTGGTGGCCCTGAAAAGGGCCGTTTGGTAATTGAAAGATAAAAAATGCAGCTAAGCACGTTCACCACGGATACGACGAGCCAGTTGGATGTCCTTGGGCATGATGGTAACTCGTTTGGCATGGATGGCGCACAAATTGGTGTCTTCAAACAGACCAACCAAGTAGGCCTCGCTTGCCTCCTGCAACGCCATGACGGCCGAGCTCTGGAAGCGCAAATCGGTCTTGAAATCTTGGGCAATTTCTCTGACCAAGCGCTGGAAGGGCAACTTGCGGATCAAAAGCTCAGTCGATTTCTGGTAACGGCGGATCTCTCGGAGAGCGACGGTACCGGGACGATAACGATGGGGTTTCTTGACACCGCCAGTGGCTGGGGCACTCTTACGAGCAGCCTTCGTGGCCAACTGTTTGCGGGGAGCCTTGCCACCGGTGGATTTGCGAGCAGTCTGCTTTGTACGAGCCATTTTCAGGAATGGATGTTGGAAAACTTAAAGTTTAAAACTAAGACTGATGGAAGATGTTTGAACTTATATATAGCGTGGATGCAGTGAAGCCAAGGTACTTTAACGCCATTGGTCAGATTAAAAAGGGAGGGAAAACGAATAGCGTACAGAACACAAAGCCCCTCGGTAAATATGAGTAGGGATAGGGTCAATAGGTGAAAAGCTGATGTTAGCCAATCAGAGTGGGGCTACTGGGTTTATAAGGGGGAAACCAGATCATAATTCATCATTCTGTACTTTCCAAATCTCTGAAACACTCGAAATGACTGGTCGTGGCAAAGGTGGTAAAGGACTCGGCAAAGGAGGCGCGAAACGCCATCGCAAAGTTTTGCGTGATAACATTCAAGGTATCACCAAGCCTGCTATCCGTCGTCTTGCCCGCCGAGGCGGTGTCAAACGTATTTCTGGTCTCATCTACGAAGAGACTCGAGGTGTTTTGAAAGTGTTCCTTGAGAACGTCATTCGGGATGCTGTTACCTACACCGAACACGCTAAGAGGAAGACCGTGACGGCCATGGATGTCGTATACGCCTTAAAACGCCAGGGTCGCACTCTGTACGGTTTCGGCGGTTAAATTTCACCCGACTACTACTGTTTCTGAACCAATCGGCCCTTATCAGGGCCAACACGTAATTAAAGAAGTAAAGCACGCTATTGCTTTTAGTATTTAAAAAGCGAAGTTGAAATTCTGTTATATTAGAAAAGTGCAAGAGATATTGCCTTTTCTTTTATCAAAAATTTTTAATATCACGATGCCTAGATTCCATATCTACTGAATAAAATATCAGTTTCATACTTAAAGCACATGCGTATGGCAGACGCAGCAAAAAATGTAAGCCCTTTCCATAGATGGTTTACAAAGTTCTCGCCACAGTAACTTCAACGACTGAAACATGCGTACAGTCTCTTCTTTTCTGTCTTTATGACATTGCCATTAGTTTGCACTTTAGCATTTGCGAGCCTTGTGATTAAATGGTCAGAAGATTTTACAATATACAAAAGATATTAACCATCTAGGAATCTTTGAAAGTGGGGTAATAGCAAGCCCTCAGCAACTATTTATCTGAATGAATTTGCATACCACAACTATGGATAGTTATTTGAAAGTGTGGCTGCCCACCCGTTGCCCAATTAGGCTTAAAGAGCACCAGTGAAAAAACGTTTGAGAAAAATTAGGTGATGCAGAATATAAAATTGTAGTCGATTATGTTATGTTCTATTAATATTGTGTTTGCTTTTGTTTTTTTTTGTCTCTGAATGTGTACCCTCCCTCCATTTTTCTATTTTCTTGAGAATGGTTGCCCTTGAATCACCTTGCATTGGCTTGACATTACGCAACAGATTCCCCAGAGGAACGGAACGCAAAAATGTGCTCTCTCCCACCATCCCTATTGTTTTCCTCATGGCTTATTCCGTTTCCTACCCTGCCTGTTGATGAAAGATTCTTCCACCTGAGTGCTACACGTGGTATAATTTGTCGATTTTATTTGCATCAATCGACACCTGAATTGGAGAACTGATCCCTTTTAGTGTGGACAATATTCACAGCAAATACACCTAAGATCGGCAAGGGTTAAGGATCAATGTCAATGGTAATTCATCTGTTATTCAGTACATTTTTAGTTTATTATATAAGGTTGTTCCTCGTTACTACATTTCGTCCAGGCTGCAAATGAAACATTTTCTATCCTAATGGAAATTGTCTCATCATCAAGTCACAGCTAAAATTGGTACTTAACGATGATCGGTAGCATGTTCTAGCTCTTTATCGAGTTGGTGGCCCTGAAAAGGGCCGTTAAGTCTCAGAATGACCAGGAGAAACAATCTACTTGGTACTGGTGTACTTGGTCACAGCTTTGGTGCCCTCAGACACGGCGTGTTTAGCCAATTCTCCTGGCAATAGTAAACGGACAGCCGTTTGAATTTCGCGGCTCGTGATGGTAGATCTCTTGTTGTAGTGAGCAAGACGAGAAGATTCTCCAGCAATACGCTCAAAGATGTCGTTGACGAAGCTGTTCATGATAGTCATGGCTTTGGAGGAGATGCCGGTGTCAGGATGGACCTGCTTCAAAACTTTGTAGATGTAAATGGCGTAGCTCTCCTTCCTCTTTCGCTTTTTCTTTTTGTCTCCTTTAACAATGTTCTTCTGAGCTTTACCGGCCTTTTTCGCTGCTTTTCCACTGACCTTGGGGGGCATTTTTCTTTTTTTTCGTTGTTAAAGTTCGAATGCAAGCTATTTACTGAGAAATCTGTATTATCGTTTGGAGACTTCTAGGTCCTTTGGCCGTATTTGTATCAGGAATCCATTTACTCATCTACCTGAAAGTAGCCAATTTCCCTTAGCTAGGGCCAATGCGGGTAGCAGATTAAAGTAGATGTACAATACCCAATGGGGAGCTTTCCGTTGTGAACAGGAAAACGTTGTAGCATATTCTATGCTAAAACAAGTAGGAATTTCTGGAAGAACGTTAGCCATTGGCTAAAAAGCTTTAGTGCCGGTTTCCAAATTTTGTCCAACTGGGTATATAAACCACATTGTCATTTTTGATTTGATTAACAATTTCCTCAGTTGTAGGAATCGGTTCATCTAACAAACAAACATATCATGTCTGGTCGTGGTAAAGGAGGCAAAGTAAAGGGAAAGTCAAAGACTCGTTCAAGCAGAGCTGGACTTCAATTTCCCGTCGGTCGTATCCACCGAATGCTCCGTAAAGGCTCGTACGCTGAACGTGTCGGTGCTGGCGCCCCTGTATATTTGGCTGCTGTCATGGAGTACTTGGCCGCTGAGGTACTTGAGTTGGCTGGAAACGCAGCTCGTGACAACAAGAAGACGCGTATCATCCCTCGCCACTTGCAATTGGCAATCCGCAACGACGAAGAATTGAACAAACTTCTCTCTGGTGTCACCATCGCTCAGGGCGGTGTTCTACCCAACATCCAGGCTGTTCTCTTGCCCAAGAAGACTGATAAGCCCGCCAAGGCTTAATTCCTTCTTCCCTTCTATTGCAAACAAACGGCCCTTTTCAGGGCCACCATTTCTATAGAAATGATGATTTCCTGCGAATTTATTTTACCAAATTTAGGGGACTTCTAGTAGCGTGTGACGGTATTCTGTTTTGCAATTTCACATTTTAATTTTTTTTTGTATTATCTGTAGGTTCTAATTATAGTTCTGAAGACGTACGCAGAAATTATCATCGCTTTTGACCTTATCCCTTGAACTCAAAGCTTCGCCCATCTGTTTATTTTGTTTTAAACAAGCTGTCCAGTTTGTTGTCCTAAATTCTTGAAAAGAGTTTGAGCGTGTGAAACATATGACTACTTGATTTCCGTTTCTCATCATATGATAGCATGTAAAAATTGAATGTTCGAGATAGTCAAATGTAACGGGATACTAAATACAAGTACAAGGCTGGGTTGGGATTAGTTGAAGAAGGAAAGCAAAGCAAAGAAAGTAAAATATTGCAACTGTTTGTCATTCGATGAGGTTTCGATAAGAACGCCCCAAAAAATCGTACTCCGAAGTGGAAGACGTTCTTGGTAGTCTACAGTAAACTTCTGAGGTCTTCGATTGGCGTACAAATCAGTGGACGCCATTACAACCATAGCCTTTTATTTTCTTCTCTCAACTCACGCACATTATGTCTCTGGATCAAGTAAGCCTAAGAAATTATTTAAGTTAATTTATTTGACTGTTTTCAAAAGTTTCATGTTTTTTGTTAATGATCTGTATAGAAATTCATCAAGGCTGCTGAAGATATCAAGGCATTGCCTGCCACGCCAACAAATGATGAATTGAAAGACCTCTATGCTTTGTTCAAACAAGCCACTGTTGGGGATGTTAACGTTGGTGAGTATGAATTTTCGAATTTCCTTCATACTATCGCACCTTCATAAGCATATTTTCATAACGTAGCGCGACCCGGTATGCTGGACTTGAAAGGAAAAGCTAAGTGGGATTCTTGGGAATCGAAGAAAGGTATGTCCTCGGATGCTGCCAAGGAAGCCTATATAGCCAAATCAGCAGAGTTGGTGGCAAAATATATTTCATGATTCGCATCTTCATATCGTGATCCTCCGTGCTAATGTCCACCTTTACCAGACAGCTCAGTTTTCTTAAATTTAAAATTATTTTAATGTTCAGTGTTGTCCTATACTAAATTTGATGGTACAGAAGTATACGGAACACCATTTGACCCATTTTAAATTTATTTCTGTAATTTTGTAGAGATCCTGCACTGCCATCTAGTGCAAATCTACCTTCCAGTATTAAGGTATCACCCACCCACGGAACCGAACTTGAAACGTCTTTGTTTTTTCTTTGTCCTTATCGCAATAACTTTGAATTTGAATAACTCAACAAACTACTAATTTCAAGTAAAAAAAATTGTTTTCGATATCATATAATAAAATATAATTTAGCCGCCGTAGAGGCGTAGGGTAGTCGGACTACCGTAGTCCCCAAACACAAAGACATCTATGGGGGAAGAAACGACTATGCTCAAATAGCTTGAGTTTCTACGAGATGGCGGTTGCAAAAGCAGTGCATAACGGATTTCTTTTCTAGAGGGAATAAGGTTAAACGCCGGTTAGTGGTTAGTCGATTTCTTGTATACAGACATAATCACATAATATTTTTGACATTGCGCTATCTTTAAAGGTTGTGATTGGATATTGGCTCAACTGTGTATTGGAAAAGATTTGTTGGTAAGTAAAAATAGATTTCTTACCGAAAGTCATTGCCTCGCATTGGCCTCGAAATGCATGTCAAAAACGAAACATTATAAAAATTTTTATCTGTTCTTTTCTCATTTAAATGTTTAAATAATTATCGTTTATCTGTCTTTTGAAAATTGGATTATCACTATTTCATCAACACACATAGCTCTAGAAAAGTTAATAGCTAAAAATGTTTCCTACTTTTTAAACAGACATGGCTGAAGGAACTACTATTGCAGGACCATCGGATAGTACCAGTGAATACAGTCAGATCAAAGATTTGATAGATCAACCCCTGAGTGATGGTGACACATGGTATGAGATGAGAGCAGTATGAATCTTTGATGCATAGTTTACTTTTGTTATTTATATCTTTCAGGTATATTATTGACCTCCATTGGTTCAACTCGTGGAAAAAATATGTTGGGTGGGATAAATGGGATCCCAACAATGTCAGAGATCCTGCATGTCATCCAGGAAATATTGATAATTTAGCTCTCCTAAAAGGTTGTTACAGAAAGTATTTTAAAATTTTGTCATTTCATTCAAATATTATAGTTTTTTTGTAAAAAAAAAAATAGAAAATACCATAGAATTAAAAGAACATCTGACAGAAGACATTGATTTTGCATTGGTACCTGAACCAGTCTGGAACTTACTTGTGAAATGGTACCAACTTACTCCTGGACAGGAACCAATAGCCAGAAAGGTTTTTATTTTTTATTTTTTCCCTTCTTCTTTACATATTAATCTTATAACCAACATTGCTTGTTGTCTATTTCTTATATTTTTAGGTTGTAGACCATGGAATGTTGACTAGTTATCTACGGGTCGAAATTTATTTGACGGAGCTTAAATTGGCCAAATACCCTGAGACTGAGAAAACATGTGTGAAGAAATTTAGCAAACGAGATACACTAGGTAAACTGACAGAAGCAATTCACACATCAGTTCACCAAATAATTAAATATATGTTTGTCAGAAACTGTCGAAAAAGTTCTACGTGACATATTTGAAATTCCCGAAAATAGCAACATACATCTGTGGACGAAATCAAGCAATCAAGCTTATGAAGAATTACCAATGAAAAAGCAATCAATCCAGGAACTAAGTCTAATGACAAACCAAACATTGGTGGCTGAAGTACAAAACGAGGATGGAACGTGGCCGCGAAAGACATCGTATTCAAAACGGTAGTCTGATTTATATAGTATTTATATTATTATTATTATTATTATTATTATTATTATTATTATTTTATTATTTTATTTTTTTTTATTTTTTTTTATTTTTTTATTTTTTTTTCAAATTGTTTTTCGCCAATTGTTTCCATATTTTGTAATTTTACAGGTCAGTAGTAGGGGCGTCTTATTCATCACTGTAAGAACTTAAGTTCATGCATTGTTTTGCTATTAAACAACTAATTTTTTTTCTCTTTTTCTAAATTATTCAGTCGCCATTACGATGGAGATTCTTCAGGTTCCCGTTCCGTTCAACCAGGTCTTTGTGGGCTTAACAATTTGGGTAACACTTGTTTCATGAACAGCGTCTTGCAAGTAGGTTAAACCATTCAGAACTTAGATAAAACTTATTAGTACTAACTGACGTTTTAGTGTATGTCAAATACTCCGCCCATTCAACGGTACTTTTTGGAAGAGCGACATTGGGCTGAATTGAACAAGGAGAACCCTCTAGGCAATCAAGGTGAAATAGCAAAAGCTTTCGCCGACCTCTTAAAAGCAATGTGGTCTGGCCAACACCATGCATTCCCTCCGAGAGCATTCAAGGTACCTTATTAACTTAAATCAAAATGTCTAGTTTTTAATTTATGTATGAATACATTTCTAAATTGGATTAGTTGCAAGTTGGCAGATTTGCTCCGCAGTTTTCCGGATACCAGCAACATGATTCACAGGAATTACTCACCTTTCTCCTCGACGGCTTACATGAAGATTTGAATCGGATTTTGAAGAAGCCTTACATTGAACTCAAGGACGCTGACGGACGTTCAGATGCGGTAGCTTATTATTTCTCATGGTACCGTTCGTTTACCTTCAACTCGTTTGTCTTCAACACTTGATTTTCTTTTTAGGACGTTGCACGTGAAGGTTGGGAAAATTATCGAAAACGGAACGATTCTGTTATAGTAGATCTCTTCCATGGGATGTTGAAGTCAACCTTGGTGTGTCCGGAGTGCGAACAAGGTCTCGGTTACCTTTGACCCGACATGTTATTTATCACTGCCAATGCCAGTCAAAAAGGAAAGACCAATTGAGTTGTATCTAGCACGCGTAGATCCTGAGCAGAAGGCTATGCGCTATCGAGTGATAGTACCAAAAATGGGTACGATTCTTGATTTGACTGAAGCTTTATCTAAGCTTTGTGGAATCCCAGCCGACCACCTGATTGTAGCCGACGTCCATCAGCATAAGTTTCACCAGGTCTTCACGAACGACAGCAGCATTTCTCAAATCAGCGAGCGTGATGTTATATATGCGTAAGTTTAAATAATATCCATAGATCTTCTTTATTGTCGTCAAATTCGTACTCATATTTCCGTCATAAAGAATAGAATCTAAATTTCATATTATTATATTGAAATCCATTTTCATATTTCCCATTTAGGTATGAGTTACCTGAAAGGCTTGGGACAACGGGCACTTGTTGTTTAGGTGTGTACCTAAAAGAAGTAAAAACTAGGAACAATTACGGCTACGGTAGCATGTTCGGTGTTCCCTTCATCCTTCAAGTGCCTCGTGAAGGGATGGATCATGATCAACTATACCAATGCATAGTGACCCGTATGAAACGTTATCTAAAATCATCAGATGATCCAGGAACTGGCAGGCCCATCGTCATCTGATGCTATCACGGATATATCGTCCACTAATCAAACCGTCTGTGAGAATGAGATGGACACCGAAGACGTTGACATGTCCCTCGAAAACGGAAACGAACTGCCTTGTATGGAGATCAATGGAATTGATTCTGCTGCGAAGGCGTCACAATCTAAACGACTTTTTTCCATGGATCTGGTCAACTTGAGTGGAAATTCAAGTCTTGGAAAAATTAAGGAAAATGGAAAGCTAATTACTCTTGCCGGTAAATTCGATATTCCTAACTAGTAATATTGCTTATATTAAAACGGATTCAAATTTACAGCAAAAAGTTTTGTATCTTGCGAATGGGACCCGGCTGTTAAGGAACTAAGTTACAATGCCGAAGCTGAAAAATACGCCGAAGACGCGTCGTCACAGCAAAGAGTAAATGTGAAAAAGCAAGTTCTTCAGCTAAAGGAATGCCTTGAAGTCTTTACCTCTATTGAACGATTAGGAGCTGATGATGCCTGGTATTATTTTCTCCTGATATCTGGTTGCAAGTTTCTAACATTTTTATAACCTTAGGTATTGTCCAACCTGTAAAAAGCATGTAAGAGCAACCAAGAAATTCGATTTGTGGTCGCTACCTGAAGTACTCGTCATCCATTTAAAGCGTTTTTCTTACACGCGGTCTCTACGAGACAAGCTTGATACATTGGTAGAATTCCCCATCCGTGGATTAAATATGGCCCCTTATATAATTGATCCAAATCCAACGGATGCCGTTTATGACCTGATCGGGGTCTGTAATCACTATGGAGGGCTTGGCGGTGGCCACTGTAAGTCAAAACTTAAAATCGTTCAACTTAGAAATTGACGTTATAATTTCCTTTAACTCGTTTGTTCTCAGATACTGCCTACGCGAAGAACAAGGATGATGGTTGTTGGCATTATTTTGACGATAGCAGTGTCTCTGAAGCAAGCGAGGAGTCTGTTTGTGTAAGTACAATATTGTGTTTTGGAGATTATATATTTTTTTAATCATCGATTTCAACAGTCGAAAGCGGCATATGTTTTGTTTTACATCCGGCGCAACCAAAACGGTAAATGGATTGAAAATGTCAGACCTCCTTTGACAAAGTCTTCCCCAGCACCCGTCCACAAGACGCACGCTAAGCGAAACTCAGCAAATGACAGCGAAGAAGATATGGATTCGAGTTGATTGTTTGCTCCTCATGGTTTTTCCGCTTTCAGTGCTAGTCCTTTACTCGTGCTGTGCTTTGTACAGAGCGTTTGGGAATGAAATTTGTTGGATATTTGGTGTATACTACACATTACCATTCAATTTTTTATTTATTACTTAGTAGTTAAGTAATTTTTGAATAAGTGTTAACAAATTGTATTTAATAGTTAATGTTGGTATATAAAATTAATTTATATTTACATATAATATTTATAGCTTTATTATATAAATTTAAGTTAGTAAATTTAACTTTTATTAACATTATCATTTTATAATTTTAACATTATTGGATTATTAACAATTGGCATTATATTTGTTATGTCAAGTATTTAATTAACGTTAAACAATAGATTAGTAGAGAACAGCATAAATAACTTTCATTTTAAATATTTTATTATTATTTTTTTTATTTATTACATATTACAGGTTGATGCAAATTTAAACATGGTCTTGCAGCGTACGGGAAGTCTTGTTCAATTGTATAACCAAGGTAACCTGTACAGAACAAAATTTTTTATTACTATGTCTAAAATTTTTCCATCTTTATAACTTAAAGAGACATATCAGTAAAAAAATTAATCCATCAGCATTATCAGTCGAAAGATGGTGTAAAAGAGTTCATCACTTAAGAGTTAGAAAAATTTTTTAAATTATTTACCTGTAGATGCTTGTTAACGACGCTTGGAACCACGAGACCTGAAGAAGCAGATTTGATTAGAACAATTATCAACAAGATGGCCTATTGCACTTGAAAAGGTTAATCAGGTAACAATAGATTGCCATCAGTAATTTTCAGTCGAAAGATGGTGAAAAAGGGTTCATCATTAACTATTTAAGGTTAGCTAGTAAAACAATAGTTACCTAAACAAGTGTGTGGTTCCGTAACATTTGTAGATGACGAAGCCCCTACCAGGCCAACAGTCCCTAAACCTAAATCACTAAAGGTTAATTATTCAATTATTTGTTTAAAATGACGTTATGGACATTTCAAAATGTATTTCCCACAGTTGTTAACAGTCAGAAACACTGAAATGAAGGGTTTAGTCAAAGAGACCAAAGCCCATGTCATCATCCTCTTCTTCGGATTCTTCTTTCTTCTCCTCTTTCTTCTTTTCCTCAGCTAGTATAAACAGAATCATATTATCTACTATTTAAGACATTACCAATTGTAGATTCTTACCCTTGGCTGGGGCAGCTCCACCGGCCGGTGCAGCGGCGACGGCAGCAGGGGCGGCACCACCACCAGCTGGCATGGAAGCAAGTTTGGCTTGCCCTAAAGACACATTTTAAAGACTTAATTGTAGACACAAGTGTAAACAGAAATGACATTCTCACCTTCAGCCATCAAGGTTTGGAGGTTCTTTCCCTTGAGTTCAGCAATCACTTTACTGAGCTTGTCAGCTTCAGCTTCAATACCAACAGAGCTCAAGATCTTCTCGATGTTCTCAGCAGTTGGGGCTTCATTGCCTCCCAAAGCAGCAAGTAGGTAAGCGGCGACGTAACGCATTTTCTGTGTGTATATAATCCAACTGATTATGATAGTCAGAATAACTATACAAATATTGAAGCCTAGTACATATCAGACAGTACGAATACATGAACTTCCATAGGACTGAAGTCCTCAAGTCATTTACTATCATCATTAATAACTGAACTTAACATAGAAACTAGAAAAACCTTCAATTCTAATTTAAAATTAAGCTGCAGCCAGCAATACAACTTCGTGACTCAGGAATTGGATCCGTGTTTCTCATCAGATTTTCAGATGAAATACTTTTTCTCATCATCGTCACGTGTTTGCATGAAATGAGTTTCCAGAAATCAGTATAATAATTGCGTACGGTCTTGGATGTTAAAGATTTTGAAGGATATAATTTTTGGCAGTTGTGGACTAATCCAATTCCGACATTTACCGCCACATAAAACATTGACACATTGTCATTAAAATATTCAGCAAATTTAACATTAAAATATAAGTTTTACGATTCTTTAATGCAATCGGTTCGGTTATCATAACTTAATGGTATACATTTAGCAAGTGAACTCAAAATTTACTTACAAGTCTTGAAGACACGAAACGTGCAATCCGCTACAATGAAGTTAGATGCGAATGATGGTCGACGAGGTAAAGGAGGGCGCTTCGGTTTGAGTACAGGAAAATGCAGAGCTGCAATTTCTGAACAAAACATTCTTTATTTTCTTAAAACCACAAAAAGTTTGAAAAGATTTTATGGAATTATTATTTATAATGTATTAAAATATAAAATGAATGATACATTCATCATAAACTCAACCTAAAAAATAAATACTGGCATTGTGTACTGCATGTCAATAACACACTCATCGATCTGCCGAGAATGTGCGGTAAAAATTACTGCAGCAAATCCATCACAATGATTTCGGTCTCATAGCGCATACTCGAATTTCTCATCATATCATTTGCGATATGGTAACTTAAATATCAAAGTCCAACTTGTTACAGGATTCTCGAGTTTCTGCATCCATCCAAGAAACATTCTAGTGATTTCCATTATGGCGTTTCTATCCGTTATTATTGCGAGTCTTAGTTCCTATGCCGTTACTTCCTTGGTATTACTGCATTACCCAAATCTACTTCACAAGTCAAAAAATTTTAGAAAAATCAAACACATTAGTCATCGTGGTGGTGCTGGAGAAAACTATGAAAACACATTGACTGCATTTGCACAGTAATTCTCATGTTACATGTAAATACCTCTGTATTCAGTGATTATCAGCATGGCTTTACATTTTAGTGCTGTCAGTCTTGGGACAGACATGCTAGAACTTGATTGTCATATAACTAGAGATAAACAAGTTGTTGTAGCACACGACCCTTCACTCCTGCGACTCACTGGGGTTGATGCATTTATTGAAGACCTGGATTACCATGAACTTCCCCTTCTTAAAACCACCCTTAATATTGACTTTGAACCTGGTATCAATCATTTACAACTTACTTATGTAATTTTGGATAAATCACATTTCTTAACACCACCACAGGCAAGCATTTCACTGGATTAGAAGATGAAACCCATCGCAAAATTCCACTCTTAAAACATGTCTTTGAGTCTTTTCCTGATGTGGTGATAAATATTGATGTCAAAAAAGGAGATGATGAACTGATAGAAGAAATCAGCAAGCTAATTACTGCTCATAAAAGAGAAGGATCAACCATATGGGGAAGTTTCAAAGAAGAATCTAGTCTGAAATGCTACAACCAGGTATTTGATTTATTACGAGTACCATCAAATTCTTCTTCATGTTTTAACCATACATATTATGTTTCAGAATCCCGAAGTTGGTCGCTATTTTTCAATAAAAGGGGTGATCAAACTCTATTTATACTTTTTTACGGGACTTCTCCCCTTTATCCCACTGGCGGAAACTCATCTTGAAATACCTCTCTATTCCGTGAAAGACATTAGTCACCGGACACGCCGCCAACAAATGTATCTTCAACTTGTAAGATTTTTGATTATACGACCTGCACTTTTTAGGCATCTTAACAAACGAGGAATTCCGGTATTAAATTTGTAAACACTTTTTATTAATATAGGTTTTAAGTCACATAATTGTCTCATTATAGACTTATGCTTGGGTGCTAAATACAGAAAATGAATTCCAAGTGGCATTCAATGCCGGAGTGAATGGAATCATGACTGACTATCCTACAAAGCTGCGCAACTTTCTCCGCACACAAAATTGTTAATTTATAACAAGACAATTTACAAGCACAACAGTATTAACATAAAGAGCAAAATCCTTAGTCATTGTTTCATTTCATCCGTGTCGTGGAAAACTGTAGAGCTTTTCGAAATATAGCACGCGTTTTCTCAGCCGCAACTTACCCCGTTTACCGTCATCACGCGTATCTTCAATAAAATGAGTCCAGGACAAACCCAACGCAGGAAACGATTTGAACTCAGTAATACAATGGACGGTGCATTCGTTATAGCCAAATCGTGACGAAGCATGTCCGAAATTCAATGCTCTCAAGACGCAGGTAGGAGTACGTGTAAATGTATCCTTGTACTGTACCACGGAGAAAAATAACGAAAAGAGCGTTCAGTAGCTCTCGTCACTTCGAACACTGTGCTACTGGATAATTGGAACTAGAAATGGAAAATGCTGCATTCGATTCTTCTGGTGAGGCATCTAAAGGTACATTTATTCAAACAAGAGTATATTTTGATTCAAACTGATGTTTACATAACCACGTTAAGGCGAATCTTTGGCGGG